>NC_059342.1:43350000-43682500 GCF_018350155.1 Leopardus geoffroyi | reverse complement strand
GCAGTGGGTTTTAGCCAGACACAACGTGTCCTCTGCTGGGTGCTGTGACCCTCCAGGTGTGGCAGATAACCATCCAGCTAAGTTACTATTGTCAGGGATGTTTGCTCTTAAACACTTGCCTCATCTTTGCTCAGAAAGTTTCCTTGCTGTGTTTGCACGGCTGAAAGGGTGTCTTTAGAAACTTTTAAAAACTACAGATAAAATTTCAAATTAATAAAGTTTCCAAAGTCTGCGACAACTTTGGGAACGTGTTGAGATTACCTGATGAGGTAGATCTCTAGTACGGGTATTATTTTTAAATACGTGCCATAAACAGAATAAATAACAACAAATAGTATTTATGCTAATGATTATCCTTGCCGCCATACATGTTTCATGCTATAAGGTCATAGATTCACCAGTTTTATAAGATAGTAAAAAATATACAGTAAGGAGAGCATTTAAAAGTTAGGTTTCTATATAAAACTACAGTGGCCTAAGTGTCCTGTACTTTGAACGATTTTCCCATGATCACATGTTAAGAAATTCTGCCTGTATTGACACCTTTGGTTTCATGTTGGTAGCCTTATTTACTGAGAGCTGAGTTCCTTTCCTTGGTCCCTCAAGTCATATCATTGAGCCCAACACAAAGTGACATTTATATTCTTTCTAAGGTCAGCTTTCTAGTTTTAATGTGTTCTACTTATAGTTTCTAACTCATTTCATTCATTTCTTCATTCACTCATTCATTCTTTCATCAAACACTGAGTACTTGCTGAGTCCCAGGCACTGCATTAGGTGCTGGGAATTTAAGATGACTAAAACCTGGTTGCTAAGCCTCAGGCATTTGCAGTCCAGTGAGGGAGAAAAAAATGATCAAATGTGATCAGTTTTACAAAAGTGGGAATACAGAGGAGAGGCAGCTAAGTCTTTCTGGAAAACTGGGGAAGGCTCTGCAGGAGAGGGGACACATGAGGGGTTGGCCCGGGAGATAAGGAGTGCCCACGGAGTCAGATGGCATGTATACAGACCCAGGGTATGAGGGAACATGGGTATCTCTGAGGAGACCTGAGAAGGTAGAGGATAGAGTTCATGGGGAGGTTGCAGTTGGGAAAGGAGACTGAGAAGCCGGCTGAGGGGCAAACAGTGAAGGGCCCTGGGCATATCTGGATACAATCTCAAGATCATCGGGTGTAACATAATCCAATTTGTAGAAAATTATTCAGGCAATGAAGGCTGATGGGTTCCAGAGAGTACTGCCCTGTGAGCCATTAATAGGTGCACCATGGAGAAAAGGTTCCAGGCCATGTAAGTCTAAATAACACTCCATACCATACCCTGTTTGGGGGCCCTCAGCACATATTAATATTTTAAAGGCTCAACAGAAGGCCTGTAGTAAAGAACAACTGTACCAAGCTGGGAAACAATGGATGAGAAATAAGACAATTACAGGGACACACCAAGTAAAAGGCTGTTTGTGATAGTTTGGTTAGTCGTGAGGACTAGAACCAAGGCAATGGGTTAGAGAACATGCTAGAAGGTAGTATGCCCTGTGAAGGAAGAAGAGGTCTGCTGGCAAACCCAGGTGACTGGGTTAACAAGCTTGGTGTTAGACCTTTGGAATTTGATGTAACTTTGTGATATGCAAGACTGAGAGGTTCAAAAGGCTGGTAGAGACAGTGCTTGGTATACAACAGAGGTCAAACTGAGCCACAGTGAATTATGCCTCAGAGAAACGAAGAAAATGAAGCCTGGAGTCTTGCTCAAAATTATTAAATGAGAACAGAATTTATACCCCAACTATTTTGTGGATTAGAATCACCTTGTTGATCCAATACGAAATGATCTTTCTTAACCCTGGACACACAAGTGGTGTCCGGTGTATCTTCTGGGTTTAATATTCCTGTTACCGTGTGAAGCATGGGGCTGCAAAACCACTGAAATCCAGAGCAATTATTACAAAAAGTGTTCTGTGCACATGTGACGTTTTACTTCTAATCTGTTTTGCTTACATTTGTTGTTGATTCTAAAAGTAGGATCAAGTGTTCATTTCCTTATAAAACACACTGCCAAAACTGAGATAAACATCCTAATAGATATTTTTCCCCCTGAATATAATGTTTTAAATAAGCATGGTTTCTAAATTATGCGAATTTATATTTTAGTCACTGGAATGTAACAAAACTGATGACTCAATTGATTCTTCCTGCCAGTCTACAATCCTCGAATCCAGACCAAAGTCATTCTTTTACGTGTGTGTGTTTAAATCCAAAAAATGAAAAAAGTGGAGTCTCAAGCATTTGTAGTTGTCATTAAAATTCCTCTTTTTTCTTGCTATTACTAGCCGTGACTCTGCTCGCATATACCTTTTTATATAGCTAAACTATAGGCATTTTGAATTGTAACCCTGATTAAAAAAACAGTTTATAGGGAAATGGCCACATAATCATAGTTTTAAGCAAGGGAGAAAACAGGGGCCATGGTGACTGTTTTAGTCTCTGCACAGATGTGTGCAATATGTGTGTATAGTTGGTGGACACAATCCTGATCATAAAACATGCATAATACAGAGAAATATAAATTATGCTTCAGAGTGGACTCCCTAATTCATCTCAGTTAACCCTTCTAGCAACTATCTCTTTTCATCTCATTTCTCTTTTCCATTTATTTTTTAGAATAAAAATGAATAAAGAAAGATTGGTGCATGTGAAGCTCACAGATAGTGGTGAGTACAGTGGTAATTTAATTTTAATCTCAAGAATATTGTGCTAATAGAGACTAATGCATAGCCCCAAATATAGAAGACTGGCAGGCTCAACAATGCCATCTATGTCCTAAAATCTGGAACCTGTGAAAATGTTATCTTACATGGTAAAAGCAACTTTAAAGATGTCATTAGCATTTTCAGAAGGGGAGATAACTGGATTATCCCAGTGGGCTCAGTGTCATTACAATGGTCCTTATAAGAGGGAAGAAGGAGGATCAGAGTCAGAGAGAAAGGACAGAATCAGAGGTTGAAGTGAGGCACTTTGAAGATGGAACCAGGGGCCATGGGCCAAGGAAGCAAGCAGCTTCTAGAAGCTGGAAGAGGCAAGGTAATAGATTCTCCCCTAGAGCCTCCAGAAGGAACACAGGCCTGCCAACACCTTGATTTTAGCCAAGTAAAACTGATTTCAGACTTCTGACCTCCAGAGCTATAAGACAGTAAATTCACATTGTTTTAAGCTGCTAAATGTGTGGTAATTTGTTATAGCAGCAACAGGAAACACGCACAGATTAACTGCCCTGGATAAGACAACAAATAGTGAGCTTTATGTAAACTGCTGATTTTAGGGCTGGTGTTAGATTTCCTCACAATTTAATACTTTGGAGGAAATGGTAAAGAGGTCTTAGGAAAGCTGAACTGCATAGTGGAAAAGAGAAGGGGTTTTGAGGCATACAGGCCCCCTTTGCTATTTATTGGCCATGTGACCTGGGGCAAGAAGCCCTCTCTGAGCCTTGTTTCCTCACAGGATTGTTCTGAGTGGATTAAAAGAGAAAATATGAGAGCAGTAAAAAGAGTTCTGCTACCTGAAGTTTGAATTCATGCTAACTTCATAGTGCTCTACGTCCCTCATCTGTGGTACAGGGAGGACAGTAGTAATGATCACATAGGGTAGTGAGGATTAAGTGAGTTAAATATGTAAAGTGCCTAGAACTTGAAACATAGTAAGTGCTGCTTTTATTAAAAAGAGAAGCAGGTCCTGAAATGGGGTAAGTGCTCAATAAATGGACTGGCAGACTTGCCGTGGAATTTTTCAGCACCATGCTCTATGCTTTACATACCTGAGACTTAGTCTCTGTCTCATTGACCTTAGGGTCTACTCAAAAGTCATGGAAAAGTGCTCACACAGTAAGGTGGAATGTGACTGTTCAGTGAGCAGCACTGACCATGAACACCATGTGCAGGAAGATAGCAAGGGGTCCTGGTAGAAGAGGTGGGACTCCTGCCTGATTTGACAAGCAGAGGGGAAGGGAATTGCGTGTGGGCAGGGACAAGCATGGGCCATTAGGAATGTACAAGCAGGGGTGGGAGAAACATGGTGGGAGATGGGCAGGAGCAGATGTGCAGGGGGACGTAGGCCTGGCCATGCCATTTGGCTTTACTATATGGCAATGGAATGTCACTGAAAAAAATCCTAGCAGAAGACTGTCATGATCAAAGTGTCTCAGATTGAGAACAGTGGTTCTCAATCATGGTGCTATAACACAGCAGTGTTTTGTTATTTAGTTTCATTATTAGGACCTATAACCATAAAACAAACTTATCAATAAGATATAAGGTCAGCATTTTCAGGGCTTGTGGGGCAGTATTCTTGATCTAGTCATTCATTTTTTTCATTCAGTAAGTATTTTTTCCAGAACTATGTACCTGACAGAGACACAAGTTAATAATATGGGGACTTAATACAGTAGTGGAGGTTGATGTGCATTGATTTCTGGTCTTGTCTTAGGGTTGGCATTAGTTTGTGTTACAGTTTGAGGTCATGGATTCATTCTAGTTAAAATCAGTATAAAATCAGTATAAAATCAGGAGACCTGGGGTCTGCACCAGGCTTTATGATCTTGGGCAAGACCATATCTGGGCCACAGTTACATAATGTGTAAAACAAGAAGACTCCTATATAATTCCTGATTGCTCTTTCAGCCATAGTAGTCTTTAAAACGGGGTATAGTGGAAACAATCACATAAAACTGAGTTGATGGCCAACCCTAGATTTGCTACCTGCATGAGCCCGGTTTTCTCAAACCTAAAACGAAGATAATAAAACCTACTTTCCACTGATTGTTGTGAAGATTAACTTCAGTTAGGTAATAATATTTCTTAAGAACACTGGTACACAGGCATTCAAAATATATAACATCCTCTTGATTTCTAGAAACTGTCACATAGTAGCATGGTATTTATGAGCTTAGCCACACAGATATCTAAGCTCTAAAAGGAAGTAGTCAATATCTTTTTCCAGATGCTTTACATTTTAGAGTTTTGCTCACTGATTACTCTTTGATTCTTTGGGTGCTTTGTAAATCACAGTCCCAAGATGGGCAGAGAGAAGGAAGTGGCTTTGCCAACTGATGGTGGAAAAAGCATGGGAACGCATGGCAGTCTAGAAAAGGCAGCCCCCCCACCCCCGCTGCCCCCGCCCACCTCAGCACTAAGGCAAGGGTATATAAGCTGCAATGCTCTCTCCTCACTTGGGTAACCATATAATTTATCATTTTAATTGGGACACTTTTGAGAGGGAAAACTATTTTAGCAAAACTGGGATGCATGTCCCCCCTCACCTTTCAGGCTTACTTTTTGTGACCATTGTAGTCACTTTAAAGATATGCCTGATATCCTCATGAATAAGAAATGCAAAATAAGATTCTATCCAAATAACCTAAAGTTCCTCTGTTTTAAAGGCATGCAAAAATTATTTAATTAAAATTTGATAAACATGTATTTTCAATAGAATATTATGGTATTTGTATTATTATAATGTATGCTTTAGAGTGGGGTTAGCAAACTTTTTCTGTAAAAGGACAGAGTAAATACTTTAGGTGTTGTGGACTAAATGGCCTCTGTCACAACCATGCAGTTCTGCCCTTCCAGTGCAAACACATAGACAATACATAAAAAAAGAAATGGGCATGGCTGTGTTCCAATAAAACTTTATTTATAATAACTGTCTATGAGATGGCCCTGGCTTTGGATGGCAGTTTGCAACCCCTATTGTTTTAAAAAACAATAGTTCTTAGAGCTTGGGAAAATTTTAAAAAGTCTGGAATTGGCTTGATTTCTAATCTTTTATTTTGGTAATTATTTTTTTTTAAGTTTATATATTTTGAGAGAGAGAGAGAGAGAGAGAGAGACAGCATGAGTGGGGGAGGGGCAGAGAGAGAGGGAGACAGAGAATCCCAAGCAGGCCTGGCACTGTCAGCACAGAGCCCAATGCTGAAATTCACGAACCATGAGACCATGACCTGAACCGAAATCAAGAGCCAGACACAACCAACTGAGCCACTCAGGTGCCCCAGTAAGTAACTATATTTAAAAGAAAAAAAATGAAAATTCATTGCCTAGGACCCTTACTTCCTAGAATTTTAAACAATAAAAAACTAGAAAGGGCACAAATTCAGAACAAATGTAGCTTTATGGAAAACCTATCACACTGTCCTTACTTAAAAATTTTTTTTCTTAGCTTGGTGAAAACTCTGTTGTGCATATACTCAGTTTAACAGATGGGTCTTGAATTGCTGTTGGAGGACACTGGTGCAAAACCATAGAAAGAGGACAATATTTATGATGAAAATATCTGGATTTGAATAAGGTTGAGGGACTACTAAGAAGGAAGGGAGGAACAGACCTGGAACCTTCCTTTAATGGGACAAAACTCCTTGAAGAGAGGGTTCCCTGTCCTGAATCAGAGCTGTACACACCAACTCCAAAACTGAGTAGCCCCAGAACTCACTGGCTGCCACTGTGCAGGGTCCCAGGCTGGGGGGCAGTTGAAGCGGTTACAAGCTTGCACTGTGCTGGGCTTGGGCTGACGACACAGCTCATCGGCCAGGATTACAGTTTCATTCATCTCTCTGGAAAGTAGGTGGGAGCAGAAGACATCTCTGGTCTGTAGGCCAACCCCACAGGTGAGACTGCATGGACTCCACTTGCCAATTTCCCACCTGGGAAGAAATCAGAGGAGACGAGGACACGCTTAGTACCTGTGCAGAGAACATCATGATGTCAAGTGTTGCTAATAGAGTAAAAATACATACCTGGGAATGTGGTAAGTTCCAGCATAAGATTGGCTAAGAATTCTATCCCAAGCCTAGAACCCATCCTCTCCTTGGTGCTCTAGAATTCTTTTACGATAAACAAAGTGGGTGATAAAATGGAACATCCATTTTTGCCCGTAAAATCACCAAGAATGGTTATAACTGGGTCTATTTTGATAAAATATGCAAATTTCATCAAAATAAGCGGGGCACAATAGATATGACATAGGTTTGAGCACAGAAAGGCTTTGGGCACTACATCTTGAACAGTAGGTCTAGAAGAAGCTTTTCTGCTAATTTGCCTAGTCCCCATTCTTAGCAAGACTGAAAAATTTGTGGTTTTTTTTTTTTTTTTTTTTTGGCTTCAGAGTAAAAGGTCGTTGGCTCCGACTTCCTTCAAGCTTCCATCACAGCATAGAAATGTCTCTGTCTTATGTATAAATATCATCACCACCTAGGACTGGAGAATGTAACAAAAATGAAGGTTGCTAAATAGATCAGTCTTCTTGAGGGGAACTAAGTGGAGAGAATGGCTCATTATCTGGAAGTAGAAGTCAAATACACACAGAGGAGTTGAGTGCATAATTGGCCATTCCAAATGGCCAAGTCTTGCGAAGTACATTTACAGTGAGCTGCGGGCCTATAAAAACAATCCCATTCCATTTCCCTGTTGATGCAGCCTCCAAAATGGGAATGATAAGGAAAAGCTAAGTTGCCTGGGCTTGGAGTGGGAAGTGTTCTTTAATGATCAGTGTTAGAAAGTTCTATTTACAACGTGAGGCACAAAAATTCTACAAACAGGAGTTAGCCAAGAAAAGCATGGCAAGTAGGTCCTTAAGTAGCTAGGCCCTCCTAGCTTTTGTAGCTAGCCTTGAAAATCAGCTTAAAAACCTTTGGCCTTAATGTTTTTCATTAGACTGCAAAACTGAGTGCACACTCTCTTAATCTCCTTCTGCTACTCTGATCTATAACTACCTTACCAGCTCCTATTTCCACTACCTCCTCTCATCTATCCTGTGTTTAAGTCATGTACGTAGCAAACAACTTCATTATTCTCAGCTCATGCCCTCTGGTTCTCTAGTTCTGTCTTTACTCAAGCTGTTACTCTGAGTTTGGAATACTTTTTGTCCTTTCCTGGTCCATCCTTTAAGATGTCTTCCATTTCTCTGTGTCCAAATTTGACCCACGTTTAAAGGATTGTGCCCCTACCTGCTCCAGACACTGATCATTTTCCTAATTATATTACAGTTATTCTGCCTTAATGTTAAGGGCCCTATTGGAGTATACACCTATTGAAGGCAAGCTCTGTGAGTCCGTTTTGTATCACTCACAGTATTCATTTTGGCCCCTTCTAGATAGTTAATGTACATGGTTCACAATTTCCTGATAAATGAACAAATAGAAGGGACTTACCAGCATAGTGGGCACTTTATACCCATTATCTCATTTAATTATCTCCAAAACAACATGAGATAGGCTCTACTGACTTCTCCCACTTTATATTTGAGGAAATCTGAAAATTCAAGATGTTGATTTGCCCCAAACCCATAATTAGTAAGTAGTGAATCCAGGATTCAAACTTGGGTGTGTCTGGCTCCAAAGTCTTAGTCCATTCTGTTGTACCACGCTGTTTCCAGGGAATACTTTGAAAACTGTTCTATAAACATTCACAAAGTTTTAAATGAATGGAAGAGAGGCTGGATTGAATATGTATTTCTTTTAGATCCTTGTGTGAATTTTTATAAACGTATTTTTAGATTTCTAGTTTGGCTTAATTCCTAGCTTTAAAATGTTGTGTTTTAAAATATATCCACACATTCTTTGCTGCCTCTCCCTTCTAAAGATGAAGGCTTGAGTTTGGGTTGAACTTACTGGCTCACTTGCAAGGAATAAGATTAAGCAGAAGTGATGCTATGTGACCTCCAAGGCTAACTCATGAAAAGGATATATTTTCCATTTGGCTCTCTCTCTCTTTGCTCACTCTGGGGTAAGTCAGCTGTCACATCATGAGGACAGTCAGACATTCCTCAGGAAAGTCCACATGCAAAGGAACTGAAGCTGCTCACCAAGAGTTGGCACCAACTTGCCAATCACATGAGTGAGCTACCTTGCCAGCATATCCGGTGAACTGGGTCTAGCTTCCAGACGATTGCAACTTCATAAGAGACCTTGAACTGCCTTTCCAAGCTTCTCCCAGATTCCTCACTCATTAAATGGTGAGAGATAATAAACACTTATTTTTGTTGTGAGCTACCAGGATTTAGGGAAATGTATTAGGCAACAATAGACAACTAATACAAGTACATACTCTCTCCTCTGAACATGTGTATATTCATCAAAAGACATATATAAGAATATTCAAAGTGGCACTATTCATAATAGCTCTAATGGGGAATAATTCAAATGTCCATCAATAGCTGAGTGGATAAAAAATGATGATATATTTATACAATAACACAGAACAGTGAGAA
This sequence comes from Leopardus geoffroyi, assembly GCF_018350155.1. Taxonomy (NCBI): domain Eukaryota; kingdom Metazoa; phylum Chordata; class Mammalia; order Carnivora; family Felidae; genus Leopardus; species Leopardus geoffroyi. The sequence continues at coordinate 43,673,252 of NC_059342.1, read as the reverse complement.
TAAACTTCAAAAAGAAGCAACGTGGATGAATCTCACAAACATAAAATTGAGTAAAGAAAGGCACAAAAGCAAAGTTCATACTATGCTCTCATTTATATGAAGTTCAAAACATAAAACGAATCTATGATGTGAAAATCAGGATGTAGTTCCCCTTGGTGGGTGATAACTAGAAGAGGAGACTTGGGGGGAGGGATTCTGGGATGTTATCTTGATCTGGGTGCTATGTCTGGATCCACTTCGAGAAAAATCACAAAGGCACGCATGTAGGATTTGTGCACTTTTCTCTATGTTTGTTAAGGTTCAAAAAAGGATGTCTTCCAGGGCACCTGGGTGGCTCCGTTGGTTAAGCATCTGACTTTGGCTCGGGTCACGATCTCACAGTTTGTGGGTTCAAGTCCCGCATTGGGCTCTCTGCTGTCAGAGCACAGCGTGCTTTAGATCCTATGCTTCTTTCTCTCTCTCTCAAAAATAAATAAACATCAAAAAAAGGGTGTTCCCCCACTTTTCAGTAAAGTTCTAATATGTTGTGGCTATAAAACAAAATCCAACAACCGTGTTCAATGCTGATGACCACAATGTGTGTGTTTCACAAAGGAGCTGCCTACACAGTGAATGCTGTCCAAGGTTAAAACCTGTCCTAGTATGGACTCTGCCCTTCTAGTGCCCCCACTTATGCCTTCACCTCTGGAAGAAATTGGGTCACTGGGACCTTGAAGCAGAGGCCTTTTTGCAGCCATGAGGCCACTTCAACACTGTTCATCAAATCACAAAACAGACATATCTGCCTAGCCATGATAAAAGTATATTACGTTTTCAAGGGAGGAGGTCAGCAGAAACTATTTGTGTATTAAGCACTTTGCTGATTCTGGGTTGAAAGTATTTAGATCAACTTAGGCCAAAGGGGAGGGCAAAGGAAAACAGAGATTCTCCCCCTATTTGTCTGTGTAGGGGCTACAATTGTGAGCCTGGGGTCTGGCCGGCTGCTTTCCTTCCAGCCTTCTGTGCCTTTGGCTGTTTCTGAGGGGGTGCTGCAGCCTTGGGAAGTCACCCTCGGGGTGAGATTGGCTGTGTCTTGCAGCCTGTGAGGCACTTACAGACCTTCCTGAGATTCTGGGGCCTGGCTTCCCCACAAGCCCAGTGATGCGAGGAGGCAGCCGCTCAGAGGATAGGGCATTATGCTTTTCCCCTCACATTGCCTGGTTGACATTTACTCATCTCTGTCTTCGCTGACAATGTTACTTCCTCAGGGATGGATCCCTCAACTGGGTAAAATTCGCCTACTATATAGTCTTATTGCTACCTCCCCCTCTGGAAATTATCAACACTCACAAAAATTTATGGTGGTAAGAACACAATATCCTCTTAACAAAATTTTAAGTGTACAATACAGTATTGTTGACTATAGACACAATGTTGTACAGCAGATCTCTAGAACTTACTCCTCTTGCTTAACTTTATGCCTATTGGTGAGTAACTCCTCCTTTCTCCCCTCATCCAGCCTCTGGGAGCCACCATCCATTCTTTGATTCTATGAATTGACTGTTTTAGATATCACATGGAAGTGGAATCATGCAGTATTGTACTCATGTAACTGGCTTATTTCACTTAGCATTACGTTCTTGACGTTCATCCATATTGTCACACATTGAAGACTTTCCTTCTTTTTAAAGGCTGAATAGTATTTTTTTGTATGTATAAACCACATTTTCTTTATCCATTCATCTTCTGAAGAACATTTAGATTATTTCCACGTGTTGCCTATTGTGAATAGTGCTGCAGTGAACACGGGGTGCTAATATCTCATTGAGATCCTGACTTCAGTTCTTTTAGATAAATACCCAGAAATGGGGCTGCTGGATTATGTGGTAGTTCTATTTTTAATTTTTTTCAGGAACCACTATACTGTCATCCATAGTGGCTATACCATTTTGCATTCCTACTCAACAATACACAAGGGTTCCAATTTCTCCACATCCTTGTCGACACTGTGGTCCTTTGTTTTATTGATGATAGCCTTCCAGACAGGTATGAGGTGATATCTCATTGTGGTTTCGATTTGCATTTTCTGATGATTAGTGATGTTGAGCATTTTTCATACACTGTTGGCCATTGATATGTCTTTTTTTGGAGAGATGTCTTTCAAGTCTTTAGCCCATTTTAAATTGGGTTATTAGCTTGCTTTTTTTTTGTTGTTGTTGTTTTTGGTTTTTTTTGCTATTGAGTTGTAGGAGTTCCTCCTATATTATGGAGATTAGCTCTTTATCATATATATGGTTTGTAATTTTTTTCTCCTTATTATTCTGTTGAATGTTTTCTTTGCTGTGCTCAATGCACCTATAATATCTGACTACCCTGCTCCACTGTTACCTTGATGAGAGCATGGGGCAATGTCTGTTTTGGTTTAGCACTTTAGATTGAATTGTGTGTTGGAGTCCTAACCCCCAGTAACTCAGAACATGACGTTATTTAGAAGTAGGGTGATTACAGATATAATCACTTAAGATAAAATCATACTAGAGTAGGGTGGGCTCTTATTCCAGTATGAATGGTGTCCTCATAAGAAAGGAGAGAGACATTCAAGGAGAATGTCATGTAATGATAGAGGCAGAAACTGCAGTGATGCTTCTACAAGCCAAGGGATGTCAAAGATTGCCAGCAGACACCAGAAGCTAGAAGAGGCAAGGAAGGATTCACCTCCCAGGTTTTGGAAGGAGCATGGTCGAGTTAACACCTTCATCCCTGCCTCCAGAACTGTGAGAGAATACATTTCTATTGTTTTATGCCACCCTGTTTGTGGTACTGTGTTATGGCAGCCCCAGGACACGAGTATGTCACTGTAATCACTGTATCTAGCGTGATGCCTAGAACATAGATGTTCAATAAATGGGAAGTGACACAAACTGAGTGGAGCCCCAGTGAACTGTGTGTGCTTGGTTTAGTCACTCAGCTGGTTAACCATTTCAGCTCTGTCCACTGAACAACTGTCAGCAGCCATTGCAAAGTCCCCAAAGCCTTGAACACAAAATTTTCTTCAGTGTGGTGCAAACTGTTTGGTGACAGCTCTGGATCGGAACTGACATAATGCCTTTATAGGTTGCATCCCACTTAGTGTAAATATTTATATACTTTACTGCAGCAGTGTTAGCCTGTTGGATTGTGGCATTTCCCCCCAGAATTTACTAGGGGTAATAATACATAATTTGTGTTATAGTAACCCTAACATATTTCTAAAGTACAAAAAAAATCTGAATTCTAAAACACATCTGCCCCGCTGGTTTTGGCTAAAGGATCCTGAATCTATAAGGATACACAAGATCACTATGGTTTCCTTCAGCTTATAGGCTTCAGGTGTTTAGCTTCATGGTTAGGCGCTTCGCCAAAATGTTATTGAGAACTCTGGTTCCCCTAGCATTCTCTTTCCATATTGCTTTTTTTTCTCTCTCTGGCCGCCTTCTCCATATTCCTGCGCTTTTTGTCAAAACCTGCTTGAAGAGGAGGCTTGGGAGCTGACAGATCACAGCTGATGCTCTGTAGCTTCAGGCTGGACCCTGTCCAGCTCCTGAGTAACTGACTCCTGACCAAGAGTAGTCAGGAGACAGAAAGCTACCTTCCACCCCTCAGGGCTGGGATTAGTCTTTTTGCCCTCTGCCCCACATCAGATATACTTGGGTTGGCCTGTGTTTATAATTGGATTTTAAAGTTTAGCCTTGGTTTCCCAATTCTCACTTTGTTTCCCTCATGTGCTGGAGTTCTGCCCAACATCTGGCCTACTGCATTCTGATCCTGTCACCCTGCCTGGATCTGGCTAGCCTCTTGCCTTGGCCTAGGCAGAGACCCTTAGCCATGGCCATAAGCCATGATGTGACAGCAATCTGTCTGACTTCACACATTATGGCCAATAACAATAGTAATTATAACATTTATGCAGAACTTGCAATGAGTCAGGTACTGTGGCTAGTTGTTTTCAATGCACTCTCTCCTATAATCTTCTCCACAGCCCTGTGAGGTAGGTAGTATTATTTTATGCATTTTAGCACCAAGGAGCTGAGGTCTAGAGAACTTAAATGATTAATTAGTCATGGCTTAGAATGTCTAATGCCAGATCAATTCCACATGCATCACATCCAAGTTTACCATGACTTAGACATGAGTTCTGAGAATGGGGCTGCTCCTATCACAGAGGCCAACACTATGGATTTATAAGCTTCAACTTTGTATCATCCCGGTCTCTATCACGGAGGTCCTGGCAGGACTTGGGGCAAAGCTTACCCAAGATGTGTGATACATATACAAAGTCACTTATTATTCACATCAACCCTATGAATAAAGTACTGTAAGTTACCCCATTTTACAGGGTGGCATAACAGAGGTTTTAAAAGGTCAGGTAACATATCCAAAGTAACACAGCTAGTAAATAAGAAAATCAGGATTCAAACCCAGAGAGCCTGGCTCGTGCATGCCTAAATAGTATATTGTACTGCCTCTTAGGGTGAGAATGATGAATACAGCAATTCAAACTGGATCCAAGATACAAATTCCAGGATTCCTGGTGCTTACAAGTTCAGAAATGACAACTGACAAAATGACGTATCTATTCTTAAAAAATAGAAAACAACACACTGATGCCACCCAAGGTTATGAATACACTTGGAGTTGTTATTTCAGTAGAGCAGCAGTGGTACTTGGCAGCAAATGGGCAAAGGCTGAGTGTGGTCCCCCCCAAGGATATGTTTGTTTTTTTGTAAAGGTGGCCATCAGAGATAATGTGGGCAAAGACCCATGGTGGTTGGCATTTCTTAGTAGCTTGTGTTTGTATTAGCTATATAAAAGGAGGAATTTTTGCCTTCTTTTGGACAAGAACTCATTATGTGAGTTGCCAACATTTTTCTCCTATACTATTTCAGAAAAGGTAATGGCCATTGCCTCCAGCAACTCATTGTTGGTTGCTGGTATGGACACACATAATTTCTAAAGGTAGACTCTCTACACCCCAATGTGTCCTAAGAATCTTCTCTTACCCTGATTTTTTGCAGCAAAGTAGGGCTTATTTCTTTATTCAAAATTTAAAGATGCAGTTATTGAGACGTACAACACCATTGGAAATTCCAATTATTTGTTAGAAGCTTTCTTTAAACTTGTGTGTAATCCTCCAACTTGACATTTCTATTTAACATTTCTATCATATGATGGGGCCCCTGGGTGGCTCAGTCGGTTAAGCGTCCAACTTCAGCTCAGATCATGGCCTCACAGTTTGTGAGTTCGAGCCCCACATAAGGCTCTGTGCTGACAGCTCAGAGCCTGGAGCCTGCGTCAGATTCTGTGTCTCCCTTTCTCTTTGCCCCTTCCCTGCTTGTGCTCTCTCTCTCTCTTTCAAAAATAAATAAATGTTAAAAGTTAAAAAAAAAACACAAAAAACATTTCTATCATATGATATTTTAAAAGCCTCCAAAAGATATCTCTTTCCTTTAGAATGTCTCTGAGGTCAGGAGGTAGAAAGCAATCAAGCAATAATAAATCAGACACATGGAACATGTCCAGCTCTAGAAAGCCTAAGGTAGGGCAAAGAAACCTCTTTTTCCAACTGGAACACTGTCTAGGATCCTTTGTTCCCTCAAGGTTTTCGAACTATTACTGATGGCTCCCAATTTATCCCTATATCTCCCAGTTTCCAATTTATTCACAGCCCAGTGCTTCTAAAATGTGACTTTACTTCTTCTGCTTAAAAACTTCCATTGGAGTCTGAGCTGAGCTTTCAGCCCAGTATATCTAGGGCTCAGCTTTGGTCCAGTGGACCCAGTGGGGGTGAGGGGGCACTATGTGGCTGGACCTGAACTTTTTAACTGGCTCCCTCCCTGACCCCCAACTTCTTTCCTTCTTCTCCTTTGTAGGGGCTCAATTTTAGCCTGAGGCTTGGTGAGGGGTAGTCCACTGGCATGTGACAGGGCTCAGTATTGGGCCAGGATATCTGGAGATCAGACATACAGGGAAGATTGAACAAATACATAAATACATGAAGGTGAATGGGATCCAGATTTCTTACTGTCAGAGAAAGGAGTTACAGATATGGAAAGTGGGAAGACTAGAATAAACCTTACGGAATTGGATTGCTATTGAAAACAGTGTGAACTCATGGTTTTTAACAGATGGACAGGTACCTAGATAGAGTGATATCAATAGATATAAATGAATGTATATAAATATGCATAATGTATACAATATTTCCTAGACCTCTCTACTGAGAGGCCTAGAGGCAATGACATTTCAGTAAAATCAAGTACATCAAGTGCCCAGATTTTGGATTCTAAACAGCATTCTCTACTAAGGAATCTGTTCCTGTAGAAATGGCTGTGGGGCAGGGGCAGTGAAAATAACAAATGAGCCTGGAACATCTTGTTGTGTCAGAAAACTGGGAAGTGCTCAAAGAATGATGGAGTAAATGTCAAAAGGATACAGAAGCCAGTTTGAAGGGGCTCCCACTGGCCATGTCTGGGATGATTTGATAGTAATGGGTTTTAATCCTTTGAGTAAAAATAGAAATTTACAAATAAATAAATGAGAAAGCTCTATCTTGCAGAATGCCTATTAAAAATCTAGATTATTAATAATAAAATAAGATTAATAATCTAGAAGATAGAATTTAGAAAGTCACCATTTGTCAACCATAATAATAACTGATACAGGCAAGAGCCATCAATGAATACTAATGTTGGTAGGTAAAAGGTTGATGAGGAATTTACTTAGCTTTAGATTATCTTCCCATAAAAATACTTACTTGCTACTAATAATAAATGCAATGTACTTATTAATCTTCCAGTGGAAAACCTGGCTGACATCATCTTAACCAAGTAATGAGTTAACATCATCAGCAATGAATGCAACACAACATCATTCATTGTATCCTGATACAATGCACTAAAAGAAATATAGCATACTTCTGTTAAAAATTCACGAATCATGAAGAGACATCAAGCAAACTCAAAGAGAGTGACATTTTACAAAGTAAAATGCCCTACAGTCTTCAAAACTATCTAGAATATGAAAGACAAGAAAAGGCCGCCCCAGATTTAAGGAGTCTAGAAAGAAATGACAACCCAGTGTATAACAGGTAACCCTGGATCAGATCTTGTACCTAAAAAGGACATTGTTGGGACAGCTGGCAAAAGCTGAACAGAGTCTGTGAATGAGATGGTGACACTGAATTAGTGTTATTTCTTGGTTTTGAAAGTTATACTGTGGTTATTTATGACAGCATCCTTGTACGTAGGTAGTAACACTGAAGGATTAAAATGCAATGGTGTATTCCCTGAAATTATTCTCAAAAGCCCCCAAAATGTTAATGACTACAGAAATGAGGAAATTGGTATAAGAGAGCTCTGTGTGCTAATTTTGTAACTTTAAAAAAATAAAATGATTTCAAAATAAAACTTATAGAAAAATTCCATTGGCTCCCTGTTATCTACAAGAAAGGGTTCAATTCCTTGGCTGGCCTATAGTGTGCTTCACAGAGGAGTTTGAATATACCTTTCTGGTTTAATCCCTGGTCACCCCTACACTCACCCTTGCTGAATACCCATCTTCTCTGGCTGGCAAACTCTTCTGACTCTCAGGTTGGATTCTAAACATCACCTGCCTCTGAAAACTTTTCTGATATCTGTCCTATGAGGCAGAGCTAGACCTTTCCCTCTGCAGCATGCTACCATCTCTTTCCTCCTAATGGCATTTTTTTTCTTCCCTCAAACTCCCCTTCATTACACTGTAGGTATGTGCCTACACGTCCATCTCTCTCACTAGACTCTGCATTCCGCAAAGGTACAATGGCCATGAGCTATTCATCTTAGTATCTCCAGCACCCACCGCAGTGCCTGGCATGTCGTAGATGCTCAGGGTGGCAGTGTGGCATAACATAGATCTTGGGCTCTGGAAGTGGATTATCTATGAAGGAACTTTACTCTGCCACTCTCTAAATGCCCAGCCTTGGGTAAGTTACTTAATAATGTACTCATATTTAAAAAGACAATAATAGTGATAGCCACTTCGAAGGGTTGTTATGAGGTTTAAATGAGAACATCTATGAAAAGAGCTTAGCACAGAGGCATCGCTTAAGGGCTCTATAAATATTAGCTTACATGAACTGGGTGCTCAGTAAATATTTGTTAAATGCAAGGATGATTATTGTAAGGATAGAAATTAAACGAGTAGAGTGATAATTCTTCCTGGAATCAATCAGGAGTGAGATAAAGTAGCCATACATTATGGAGACTGAGGGAAAGGATGTCTGTGACATGCCCACATTAACTTCTCATTCAAGCATTCATTGCTCAGCACTAGGACAGATACAGAAGTGGGAAACATGCTCATGACCTTCGGCATGCTTTTGGCAAAGGTGAAGAGAACCGACGGATGCCCAGGAGACATAGCAACGTTAGGTTATAGCAATGAGCTAATTGCTAAACGATTTGGCTGAACCATGAGTACTGCAGAGTTTCAGAAGACAGGCTACAATGGAGCTCATGACCATTTAATGTTTATATGGCTGATTGCAATTCACAAAGCCCGTTCATCTATGTTATCTTCCCTGATCCTCCTATCTCGGAAGTACCCAAGGCAGGCATTCCCATATCCATTTCATAGATAAACAAGTTGAGACTTAAAGAAACAAGTGATTTCCCCAAAGCTTAGAAGGGAACTCAGCTCACTCCTTCTACCCTGCTAAGTCTCTAAGGGCAGAGGAGGGGATTGTGAAGGGGTGAAGGGCAAGCTAGATAGAGTTAGAAAAAGTTACATGCCATAGCAGATGGATGTGCTACCTTCACGTACAACCTCTGTATTTTAGAAAACTCCTTCAAGTGGTCTAGGAAAAGACAAATGAAAAGATCAGTGGAAGTGTTAGACAATAGAGAGGAAAAATATGTTTGGAGGCCAAAAATTAACCCAAAGCATATATGATAAATAGCACCATGAGGAGCAGGGCTCTCTCTAAGAGGGTAGCTTTCACAGATCAGCAAACAGGAGGTACAACCACACTTCTCTTGGAAGTCAGCTGGTTTGGCATGAGGGTTCGGCTCCATAAAAATATTTATAATCAGGATTACCAAACACCTGAGATGGCAAAGCACTCATTTCCACGGGCAAACAGTGTGGTCAAGGAGAGTTTGACCAGGAGAGTTTTAGCCAGGAGAGTTTGCCTTACTTCCCAAATCATTGTTTAAAAAAATAAGTAAATAAAATAAAGATGATCAACATTGCAAATAACTCTTGTCAAGGTTTCTTTGCTTTTTGTTTTTAATTAATGGATAGTGCTTAAAAGATGGCACTTGCAGCAACATACAGATTTACGATCTCATTACTAGCATGCCATTTGCTTTAAACCTACCCCCTTCACGGAGCATATCAAACTGCAAATGACACCAAAACTAGGCCCAATTGTACAGTGTCTTCCCTCCCACACCCCCAACACTTCTCTATGACATTCCATGTCCAAGAAATGCCCATGGGCCTGTTTACCAACAGGCAGCTTGATTTAAATAAAACATCTAAATTCTGCTTCCCGTTTTCTGCTCACCCTGTCATCTGGGTGGCAGCACATTACAGTGAGATAGAATTTCTCCTGGCTATTATAACTCACATAGGAGCTTCCTGAGAAATGGGTTGGAAGGGTCGGTAATCTGCAAAATCACTTCTGCCCTTGGGAGTTTGAGATTTTAGTTGGCTTGTTTAGAATTCTAGGTGGAAATTTTCTACTAAAAATAGTTGCAGGGCTTTTCTCCCTGTGGTCAGATCGGAGAAGGATTTACTTAGATCATAAACACAAATGTCATTTTGTTGGTTTTCTTTTTCTTCCTCTAACCGTCTTTTGGTTTTTATTATTTTTTTCCTCACTTTTATCTTAATTGCTTAGCATCCTCACACTGAAGATCTTCCACTAGACGAACTCTTCCTTTTCCAGATTACCTGCCTCAAAAAGAGTGAGCTTCCTCCAAGCTTAACCACACGTCGGCTTCCTGATACACCATTTTCCCTTTTCACATCTGTGAATTTGCTTCCAACTTCTGCCTGGAATGCTGTCCATGTTCCTACTTCAAGGTCTGATTCAAGCCCTTCTTCTTTGGGGTAGGTTTCTGTCCCCATTCCAACCCATATCAACTGGATCCTCTTTGCAACCCTAGCTGATTTACTGTCATTTGGCCCTTGTTTACAATAAACAACACTAGCATTGTGTTATAAGAACACTAGTTCTTATATTAGTGTTATAAGAACACCAAGAAGGTGGGGCATCTTATTTGATGTAATTCTATGTTTTTCTCTAGTCATCATCCCAAGTAGAATATAAAGCATTATCAAGTTTTTGGGAATTAAGGGATTAGTTTGGCACCCATCAAATCAGGCCATAAAGATCTCTGTCTATTGATTTGCAGGTGGCATTCCTCACTAAAACTTCCCAAGCCTAAGATTTTTCTCGCTAATACAGGTCGATAATGTCCTCCCGAAAACATGTGTTGAAGTTCTAACTCCCAGTACCTCAGAATGTGACCTTATTTAGACATGGAGTATTTACAGAGGTAATCAAATTAAAATGAGGTCATTAGGGTGGGTCCTAATCCAATTATGACTGGTGTCCTTATTATCCTTATATAATGGGGAAATCTGATCACAGAGACAGACAGGGGAAATGACCATGTGAAGACAGGGAATACATCTACCACCCAATGAACACCAAAGGCTGCTGATTAAGTGCTTCAAAGTTATAAAGAGGCAAGGAAGGATCCTTCCCCTGCAGGATTCAGAGAGAGGGAGAGAGACAGAGAGAATGGCCCTGCCAACACCTTGATTTTAGACTTCTAGCCTCTAGAACTGTGAGAGAATACATTTCTGTTCTTCCAAGATACCCAGATTGTGGTACTTTGTTACAGTAGTCCAGGAAACTAATGGGTCAGTTCTCTTGAGTAGTTTTAATGTATTTATTTATATTGTAAACAGAAACCTTTGTGGATGTTTATATTCATGGGGTTTCTCTGCAAGTGAAATGCCTGGGAAGGTTAGTCCTTTATGTCAGGATCCACAGACCCGATTCTGTTATCTCCAGTGAGATCCTGTCTCCTCCTCTTTCCTTTCATCATACTTGTTTTGTCAGTTTTGTAGACTTGATTTTTTCTTCCACCCACATATTTGGCCATTCATATATGTATGTGTGCCCACAGTCACGTATTCATTTGTTGACAATGTAATGTGTACTAAATATTATGCCAGATGATGGGGACACAGACCTAAAAAAAGTTCTTGATCTTAAGGGCTTTGTGAGACAACTACAAGACATTGTAATACGTGCTATTCATTTATTTATTTATTCAACTAGTGCTTGTTAAGCACTTTTTGTGCTCAGGTTCTATGTGAAGGAACAGAGCAGTAAATGAGACAGACACATGAATTTCAGTGGGGCTCACGGGAATGAGACAGACAAACATGAGGTGTTAGGGAAGTACAAAAATATAGACTGAGAGTCAAGAGGGAAGACATAGAGTCATGGAAGGCTTCCTGGAGGTGGTAATATCTGTGCTGAGGCTTGAAGAGTAAGAGGTGGTCAGGCAAAGGCACAAGTAAAGAGAAGGTATTCTATGCAGAACGAGGTGTGGGAAAGCACAATGCATTTTGGGAACTCATATTTATTGACCTCCATGCTGGGGGTTGGAAAGAAGGAGTAGAAAGCCTAGGAAGTCCTTGGAAAACTCTGGTTCTCACTCCTGTTTTCCTTGATATAATTACAGGGGTGGGTAATGGAGCCTGGGAAACAGAGGCACTGTGGCCAGCCAAAGCCCCAGTGACAAAGGTGACTTAAGTTCACTACAGTCCAAACTTACAGCTCTTAGGTTACTGCTGAATGGCATGTGCTTCACTGTGATGACCGGATGCCCAGCCTGCTCCCTTCCCATTCATCTTAAGGAGTGCCAGGCTTTGGGGGGGCTTCCAACAGGCCCATGGCACAGGGTGACACAGACAGTGCTTTAAGCAGGCCCTCCATTGTGCTTAACCAAACCATAAATGCAATTCAAACCTGGCTTGGCAGAGAAAAACAAAAGATAGAGCCATTTTCCCCATCTCCAGAGTTTGATGTATGGGGAATCAGGAGACGAAGCACCTAGCTATGGATGCAGGATGTGATGAATTCTGTCAGTGCAGGGACACACACACACACACACACACACACACACACACACACACACGGGTTCCATCCATAGGACATGGAGAACAGCAGCCCATGCAGTCTCTAGCCCTGAAGGCTGTTTATTTGAGGAGTAAAAGTGAGGTCTTTCACAAATGTTTTCATATGAGACCACACAAAAATGACCTAAAATTATTTTTCAAGTTAGGTTCAAAGATCTCTTCAAATAGAATGTATGTTTCACTCTTTGATGTTTTGTTATCTCAGGGTGAGTTAAGGGATTATTATCAGGCTAAAGTCTGAATAAATTTAAATCCTCACTTTAGGATTTATATTGGCTTATTAAACCCCTCATTTGTTTTTGATTATCCATGATGCTCATTTATTGCTAGCACTTTCATCCCTGGAACACTATTTTTAAACACACTTGGATCTGAATAGCACTGATGAATTGTCCTAAATCCCTGAGTTATATTTAACAAGGAGAAGGCACATGAGCATAATGCCAAACAACCAGACTGATCCTGACCTTGGATTCCAGCTCGGGTTGGAATGTATTTCCACCTGTGTTTTATAACCTTTTGCAAGTTACCAATTTTGAATGTCAACTTCTTTCTCTGTAAAATGGGGAAAAAATGACAAAAATAGTTCCCAATAGTTATGGGATTCTTGTTATGTACTGGGTACTGTTGTACGAACTTCACATGCTCTAACTCATTTAATACTCATGGCCACCTAAGACATAGGTACTGTTATTATGCCTACACACACACACACACACACACACACACACACACACACACACCAGGATTCAATTCTAAGTGTTCTGCCTCTAGAATTATTAGCTGTATTCTTACCTATTAACCTGTAGCCTGCACAGGGAGTGGGAGCAAAATACCACCTAGCAGCTTCCATTACTATTATTGTTGTCATTATTGTTATAGTAGTATTTCTCATACACAAGAGAGGCCAACAGGAAGAATGGGACTTTGGGGTTCCTTTTTTGGGCCTATTTGTGGTTCCTTGGAATTATTGCTATTACCATATCCAAATTAGAGGAACTATTTTGCTCTTCAGTTTTGCTTGTTTTATCCCATGCGTGGAATAATTAATGGTTTAACTTCATGCAGCCCAGCATTTCTCAGGCCACAGAAAACTTCCTAGCTGCCCTCTGATCCTCAGAGATTTTCATCCATTTTTTTTTTCAGTTAGGAAAAGAAAAATAGTGGGGCAACCCAGAAACTAAATTCTGAATAGGAACACTGGAATCCATGACTTTCAAGAAACCACCGAGAGGGTTTTTACCCTCATGCCACATGGAAGTCAACTGAATTCCTAATTCTTGATTATTAATCATTCATACTCAATTATTAGAAAAATCCTCATGCTTTATGAATGCAACTATTTTCTTCCTTTCTCTTTCATATCTCACCTGACCCCTTGCCCTCTACTCTTCACTCTCAAAAAGTAAGCAATGCTTTTCTTACTGATATCTGTCTGTCTGCCTGCTTGCCTATCTATCTATCCATCTATCTATCTTTGGAAAGGATAAAAGATTTTTACCTGAGGTAACTAGTATCTTCTTAGCTGTACAAAAATACTCAATTCATTTCTATAGTGTTAATGAGATATAAAGAAAAAAATCCTTTCAGTTGTTTGGGGAAAAAATTCTTTCTTATTCTAGTTAAGAATATATTATGTCTACCTGGGTCCTCTATTCTGTCATCTGAATAATTTGTCCATCTCTTAGTGTATCTTTAGCACTGGTAAATTCTTATATGGAATCTATTTTTCAATAACCAGGTACTCATATAAGTTCCTTACATATATCAACTCATCAGTCTGCACAGAACCCCTGAGGAACCTATTATCTCATCATCTATTAGCACTTAAAGATAAGGGAATGAGGATAGAGAGGAGTAAGGTGACTTGCTCAAGAACACACAGTTGATAAGTAGCACAGCCAGGATTTGAACTCAGGAAGTCTGGCTCTCGATCTAAATTCTGATTTCAGTAACAATTTCTGGAGTCCACCTGTTTATGAGAAACACTGAGTTTTAAGTTGGGAAACACTATTTTTCAGCCTTTTAATTTGAGCTCTGCTAGCCATGGCTACTTAGACAAGTCACTTAATACATTTGACCTCACTTTCTTCACAGATACAATGAGGAAATTGGGCCAAGTTACATTCTGGGATTCTGTAACCCCACTTACTGAGGGAGACTCATTTGTCAGATTTTTAGATTCTAGACAAGTCTGTCAGCCAAACTCCCTGCCACTTGGTGGCTTTTTAGAGCATAAATAATAAAGCTCTATGATCTTTTGGTACTAATAGTGCTAATAGAGCAGACTGAGAAGTGATGAGAATGTCATGTCCACCAAGTTCCTCATGTGACCGTGATCCTTCAGTCACTAAAAGTAAAAGAACCCACCTTCCAATAACTGACTGGAAGAAGTGTTGGCCACAACAAACATGGATTCCCAATGCTACTTGAGGACTGTGGACTCATGGTGAAGTCTCTTGACCCATCATTATTAACTGCCATGGGCATGGGGAATTGGAGTGGAAGCCTTACCTACACTTCATGTTTTCAATTGATTTTTTCAGGTAGAGAGAGCTCTTTGTGAACAATGGATACATTTGATGCTCAGAAAACCCATCCATTTCAGACACTGGTTCGTCCATATAGGAGATTTCAAGGCTTTTAAATGTGATTAAGAGGCAAACAATTAAACAATTATGGCACTGGCCCAAATGTTGGGATGGGCTTACATTTAAAGTTTACTTATGCTCAGAGAGACAATGGAAAGGGAACTTTTCACACTTGAGTATGAAAAGATGCAGTAAGATATCATATATCATAGCCAAATATATAAGATTTCAACACACTACCTTTCTATTTGTCAAGAGAAAGGAATACAATCCATGGGCCTACTTTCTAGACCTACACAGACACACAGCTGCGGCAAGACCATGTGTGGTGAAAAGTAGTCTACCTCTTGCCAACCCCTTGTTCTGCAGAACTACCCTCCTGGAGGAGTTAAGTATGCAAGGGTGAGCTGGAAAACAACACTTTGCTTTTCTAGATCAAGGGAGGGTCAATCCAGCCCACATGTGGTTTCACTTCACTCCACCATGGGTCAGTTATATTGTCAACCTCCATTAAATTAAAGATAAAGTACATGACAGTGCCCATTTTCACATAAGGGGTTTCTAGGTGTGCCTGGGATGTGCCTGCAGAAGGCCCATGGAAATGGCTTACAGGTAACCTAGAAAGAAGAGGAGAGAAATGGAAGCTCTCCTGGTCCCCCAACTGTCAGTACTATCTCCCCAGTTGCAAATAAATGGCCTACCATTAGTGCAAAAAAATGCCACAAAATCAAGCTTGACAGTGGGGTGCATCTTGTGAGGAAGATCTGGTTCCGCTATCAGCCTCTCCCCCACATTATAATTCTGGCATCATTTTCCTCCCAAAAAGAGCATTGATAAATGGTATCTGTCTAGTTGTGGTGAATTTTACATCAATAAATACCTTGCTTATAACAGTTTCCTTCTGTGATTTTCCACAGCTTAAAAAAGCCTAAAATTGTATATGCTCTGGGCATTGCAGTCTTTGATTTTGCTGGATTGCTAGTCTAAGGAAGGAATTGAGGCAGGAAAAGTATGGTGGGGTGGGCAACAGACCACCCGCAGAGATTTTTTTTTAATTCCAGGAAATTTCCCTGGTAAATGCATCAGTGATGAATAAGCTTCAGTTTCTACCATTAGGAACTATAATTCACCTTCTCAAAGGGCATCCTGCACATATTCAGCAATGATCTACACAGTCTTCCAACATACACTTTTGACTCTAATAAAGAAAAAACCCACGTTTGGCCTGTGTCGTTTAACCAAGCCCAGAGTACAAATTTCCTGTTTGTTTACTCCTGAAACTGCAAAACAATTTCAGGGTAAGTTCCCAAACTGAGCTTTCTCTGTAATGCTGCTGTTTCTGTGTGTGAAGCAAATCTTCTAATGGCACTGGTGCAATAAGCAAATATTTGGAGGACTGATTGGACAGTGGGGCCCTGAAAACCAACCCTCTGGAATATCTCACATGGCAAGAGATGAAGCACGGGCTTAAAAGAAGAAGTAACAGAGAGTAATAATTCAGTATCTTGTACTTACACAACACCAAGTTTCACAGAACTCAGAGAACTTTGCAAAACTGTCTAACCCAAGAGTTCTTAACCTTGAATTTACAGCTGAGGGAAACGGCAGGGACTATTTGAGCCAAGTGGTCCTTCCTTACACAGATACAAGGCTTTATGTTCTAGGTCTTCTTTCGAATCTCCTGAGCCATCAGAGCTCTCTGATGGCAGCATGGTACCTTGGAGAGACATGGAACTTATAGATAAATAATCAGGTTTCAAGTTCCAGTATTACCCATAGGGACAGAGATTCAATAAAGCTGATAGTACATTAATCTGGCTTATTTTAAACAGTTGGCATCATTGCTACTATATTATGTGGTTATAGGACATAAATCTATCACTTCCCTGGTAATTAATGGGGGCAACCAGAGATACTCTTATAATACAGAAGAATCAAGCATTTTTAGACTGATCTGGAAGACTAAAAGGGGACAGAAGGCAGAACACAAAACTGTCCCAAAGGCCTTTGAAATACCTGAAGTAGGACCTTAGAGGGAATATATAAGTAGTATATCAATTATATGTTAAATTTTTTAAAAAGTTTATTATGTATGTATGTATGTATGTATGTATTTAGAGAGCGTGAGCAGGTGAGGGGCAGAGAGAGAGAGAGAGAGAGAGAGAGAGAAAGAGAGAATCTCAAGCAGGTTCTTCACATGGAGCTCAAACCCATGAATGGTGAGATCATGATCTGAGCTAAAATCGAGAGTCAGATGCTTCACCAACTGAGCTACCCAGGCACCCCTCAATTGCATGTTTAAATAGAATTTCAGGAAAAAATACTTCAACATCTATAAGAACAAGAGGCTCAGCTCAGTGGCCACCTTTTCTGGGTCCCTTTCCCTGATCTGAATTATGTAACTCATATCACTGTTCCCAGAAAATAGCCATTTAATCTCTACCATGGCCATTATGACTGGACTGTAATGATCTGTTTGTGCAGCGGCCTCCAATAAATGTTAGTGCCTGGTCTCAGGGTTCACATCTTAGATGTATTTGTTTCTTCAGACCCTACAACACAGCAAAGATTTAATAAATGTTTGCTAAACTGAGTTCAATTTTTCCTTAACCAGCAGAAAGTACTCACTTCCCAGGGGTTAGAGCTCATAGAATGAGGTATAATCAGGTATTCTTGGCTTACACTAGGCAGTCACTTTCCTCTGTAACGGAGCTTGTCTCTCTTTCCTTCAGGAAAAAAAAGGGAGAGCCCCAGTTCCCTAAAGTGAGCACATATCACCCGCATCCTCCAAGCCAGGCACAACTTTTTACAGAGATATTTAAAAAAAAGAACACAAAAAACCCACAGCTAACACCTGTCACTATTCACTGAGTATACTTGATATGTGCTGATTACTATGCTAAGCACTTAATATACATATCTTCACAACAATTACCTAAGAGTTAAAGATGAAGAAACTGAAGTTCTGAAACCATCTGCCAAGGTCAGTGAGAAAGTATGTTACATGAACTGATGTTATACCAGATTTTATGATCTCAAGCCCATGTTTTTAAGGCTGGGATGAAGGACAGGGGGTCAGTCACTTACATTTCAGTAAGAATTAGCTTAGGTCATTTTGCTTTCCCAATTCTCAGTTGAGTTGAGTTGAATAAATGGTAGATGGGTGGTGGGAGAAAAAGGGCTGAAAGAATTGGGGCCCTGCACAAGTGGTAAAGAAGGGTCATCTGGGAATTTGGGTAGTCAGAGGGCAAGGTAATTAGAATTAAGTTTCTGGGGGAGAGAGAAAAGAGGTACAAGGAGAGTCAGAGAAGGCAGTGGCATAGAAGAGGAGTCAGAGAGTCAGGGACCCATGGTTGCACTGGGGAAACTGGGGAAAGAGAAGTGTGTGTGTGTGTGTGTGTGTGTGTAAGAGAGTAATGGTGTTGGTAATTTACAACATGAACAGGTCATCAACTAGGCATAAACTAAGCTAGTGGTTGTTCATAGTGGCAAAGATGCAAGGTTCCAAGATAGTTGCACCAATGGCTTCCAGATTCATAAGCCCAGGCTGCATCTCTCTGGAGAACTTAGTATTTCTTTATGAAAAAATTTTTTTTTCAAGGAACTGAGTGCTTTACCTAATGAAAGTGCTGGATTTTAAGATATTCACTTTAGGTCTATTCAGTTTCTCTTTTAGCATGGTTCATTTCCTATATGAGAAGGTTCTCTTTTAGCATGGTTCATTTCCTATATGTATTGAGAAGCGTGTGCTGTAAATGAATTTTTCACTGTCCCTTAAGCACTATATTTTACCCTTGGCAACTGAAGTATGAGATGAAGGTTATTTGCTGGAGATAAAGAAAGAAGAGACTATTAACTTGTTTGTGATCTTTGCTAGGTTATAAACTTCTATGGGACTAGAGGCCTGGTTCTTTTCACAGTGGTAATTCCCATGTCTAGAATAGGATAGGGGATAGATCAATGGATGGAGGGAGGCATGGTTAAAAGGATGCAATGGTTAAAGGGATGAACCACAAGCTCTTTAGTAATGGCTTTGGATTTAAACGTATCTTGTTCAAAATTTGCACCTGCCGCCAGCTAGTTACGTGACCCATCTAAAGACCCATTTTCCTCAGGTATAAAGTTAAGTTAGGAACAGTAAATCCTCATAAAATCATGGGGAGAATTAAACAAAATAATGTATGTAAAGTGAGGAACACAGTGCCTGGTATATTGTGAGCTCTCCTAGACGGAAGCTTTTAGGGAAACCCTACATTGCTCAAAGATGGCCTGTGAAGGCTAGCAAGGATGTGGAGACAAGATGCCCTGTACCTTATCTGTATTCTGGGTTGGATTTTACTTCTTTCCTTTACTCTATTTTTTTTAAGTTTATTTATTTTTCTTGGGAGAGAGAGAGAGAGAGCGCGCGAGCATGCACAAGAGGGGGAGGGACAGACAGAGAGGGAGAGAGAGAATTCTGAGCAGGTTCTGTCAGTGCAGAGCCCTACATGGGCTCCATCCCATGAACCATGAGATCATGACCTGAGCTGAAATCAAGAGTTGGATGCTTAACCAACCGAGCAACCCAGGCACCCTGACTTTTTTCTTTTTCTTTCCTTCCTTCTTCCCTTTCCTCCTCTCTCCCACAAATATTTGAGGAGACAACTGGCTACGAATAACATTATTTATATGTAAATAACAGTATTTACATAAATACTTATATTTCTTCCTGACTTATCACAGGCTTTTCTGACTGTTAGGACACAGCCGGTCATTTCCAGGACTCACACCTCCCTTGCCCATGAGCATTACTTTTTTCAATCACATCTCCTAGGATATTAACTTTTTAGCAACATTTGGACTCTGCTCCCACTTCATCATCTCATTATTGTTCTTACAAAAAACACACCTCATAGGATTAGGTGTTAAAGTTAAATGCAATGTCCTGACAACTGCTACTTTTGTAGGCTTGGTGGAATCCATGAGAACCAGCACCCCTGCCTCCTGTTCCAGAGACACCTAAGGAACCTGGCAAGAGCTGTACAGAAAGCTGGCTTGAAGCTAGGCTCTACCTGTGCCCGCCCCTTTGCTTTGCTCCTACATTAGCTGGTTTAGAAAATTTAAAAATAAACTGTGATGACTATAAAATAAATGGGATGGTTTTCTTATATTGTATGGTTTCCTTATATTGTATGGTTTCCTGCAGAGGGAACTAAGAGGGCTGGAAGGGCACTATTTTTTGAGCATCTATTACATGAGGTAGGAATTGTCTGAGTATTTTGCATACATGATCATCTATACAACCCCCCTCTGTGGTTTGGGCAATCATCTCCATCTTACAGTTAAGGACAAACCAGTCGTAGAGAAATAAAGTAGTTGGCCTAAGGCCACGAAGAAAATAAGGAGGCCAATATCTATCTAATCTCAAAAACCTACGATTTCTGCCTTATGGCCGGCAGTCTTCCTCTTCCTGCTGGGGAATGTTGAGCTTTGGCATCGCCAAGTTTCCTTTTGGTTCTTGTCCTGAAGCCACCCATTCCCTTGTTACTGAGATTCCTATTAGGAACAATATTTAAAAAATTATGCTCAGATGATCATGAGCTACCTCTCCCAGAGGCGCGTATACCATCAAAGCAAACCACGGCTGGAGTAAGTGTCAAGGTCTATGCAACCAGAGTAGAAAGCCCTTTTTGGCTCTTTGAATCACCTGAGGAGCTCCCTCTGGCCAGCCAGAAAGGCAGTTATATCCACTCACTTAGGACCTGGAGTCAATATCAGCGAGTCACAGAGAAGGCACCACCTTCAGCTATGCTAGCATGCAGCCTGTGTCCATGTCAGTCCAGGCCTCAAGGATAGTCACTCCACAAGTGAAATAAAAAGCTCCATGAGAAAGTATTGAGTAGTGAAACTAGTGAGTAGTGGTGGGTCTGGGAGCCGTGTTAATCCAATGACAATCACTCTAAGCTTCAGTGTGTCACTAACACAAACACAGAAATTTCCTGAAGCCCTGGTAAAGATAATTAGACAAATGATGACAAACAAACAAACAAACAAACAAAAAAACAGTAAAGACGAATTTGAAAGAAGAACACTGATTCACCACAGGAAAGAAAGTTGGCTGGGCTCTGCTCTGTGACAGACCTTTCTGTAACTGTGGCAGATAACCTGAGAAATGCCTCATTTTGGGTGGGCGCCATGACAGGAATAATATCTTCAGAAGGATGAACTGTTTTTCAACTGTATCCCTCAGGTTATTGGGCACAAATCAGGGCAATCTCTTTTTCAGTCCTTCATTTTTATGTTGCTTAAACATCTCTTTTTCTCTAAGTCTTTTTCCTATGTCTTTATTTTCCAAGCTTAAGGAACATAGTGACATAGATTTCTAACACTATGGTCACAGGAAATCTCTTCATCTCAAATTGCACATGAGGTCTTCATTCAAAATCTCCAAAGAAGTCATTGGGTACACTGAGGGAGCGACAAGTCTCCTTTCAAAGTGTTGGCCAAATTATTGCTTGCCCTTAAATGATTACTTCAGACTTTGGAAACACTGGTTTATAGGAAAAGGCAAAAAAAAAAAAAAAAGTGAAAAAGATTTATTTTGGGAGTCTCCACTCTACCCCTGTTGATGGATTTGTAAGCTGGAAGGTTTGTGAACTATAAAACTCTAATGTTTCATCACCATATCTTCAACAGGGAGCTATCAGGTGGTGATAGTTCCATCCTCATGGTCTTACATGCAACGGGATTGATGACTGGTTCAGATACATCAGCTCTTGGAGTGGTGAAGAATGCAGGAGGTTTTTTAGTTGAATAACTATCTTTAGAAGGGCGGCACTTAAAAGTAGCTGTGATAAGAAATATCCAATGGCTTCCTCACGACCATTCCCCAGACTCTGCTTCAGGGAACAAAGTGGGTTTTTCATCACTGTATTCTCAGCCCAATGCCTGGCACAAAATAGGCATTCAACAAAATTGTTCAATGGGGGTTGAGTGAAGAGAAATCCTTGTTATCTTAAAGGACACCAGAACATTCTAAGCCAGGGGATGCAGAATATTTTCTATTCTTTTACACATGGACAAACACCACTGAAATATTTTTAAAGTGTTCATCCTTACAGTGTCCCACCATCCTGAGTGCTCTTGCCTAAATTTTTCTTATGGAAATACAAATCTTGTTCCCTATAGACTTCTCAGCGCTCTTTAAGTTATAGTTAAAGCTCAGTTCCTTTTTTTGACTAACCAAAATGCTATATCTTCAGGACTTAAATTCAACTCAAGGCATATTCCTAATAGAATTCACTTTTTCGTTCTTGAAAAGCTTCAGTTCTGTGGCTAATTATCATTACCTCCGAAGGATCAAACAGTGTTAGAGCTGGAAGGGCCCAGGAATTATCGAACTGCACCTCTCATTGCTTCCTTTATGACTCTCTTGCTTTGGGCTCTATCCTCCTGGCAGGTGCACAAGCTGAGTCCACACTACCCTGGCTTGACTGTGGGAGCACAGGAAATGCTAACATACCCCAGGCAAGAGGTCATTATCACTCTCAGTGAAAACGTAATGGTGTAGATCACGCAGAGCACACTATTTTGTGACTCTACAGGAGAAAAAGTACAGATGCCTATAAGACAATACAAGCTAGCCACCGTTAACACTTCTGTTCTGTGGAGTGAACAGCTAGAGTCACTTTTCTCCAAGCACATATACCTATCCTGCTCTCCTTGTTTAAGTCGTTCAATGGCTCTCCACTGCCTCTAGGACACAAAGTTCAAACAACTTAACCTAACCCATTGAGCATTCTGAATCTGGCCCAGCTTACCCTCTAACACCAGCTTCCACTCTTGTCTTCCCTCTGTGCTCATGCCTTCCTTTTGCCTGCAACATCTCTCTGCTTTCTTCTTTGCCTTAGGCAGCTCCTGATTATGCCTTAGGACGCAGCACAGGCATCACCTCCTCCAGGAAGAATTTTCTCAGCCTCATACTGCCACAGAACCCCATGCTTATCTCGTTCACAGCAGTTTCTGTTTTGAAATCTTCCTCCTCTGCTAACTAGTCACTCCTTTAGAACAGGATTCTGTCCTCTAGTCATCTCTTAGGGCCAAATACGAGCAGACTGCTGTACCTAAAGATGCTTAGAAAACTTTTATTTTTTAATGAATTGAGAAATAAAACACTTTCTGCCATATTTTTGGTGCAGAAGTTTAACTTCAATCAATGATCTATATAAGGACTTTCTCAGAGTCCAGGCAGAGCTATGTGGTCTAAGGGGCTGTCCAATTACAGAGAGAGATGTTAAGAAACAAGGAATGCTTGTCTTCCGGGACTTAATTGAGCAGGTTTTCCTAAAGCTAATGTTTCTATGTTTTTAGAATGAGTCGTTTGTGCTTTCAGGTGCCATGATGGGAAGGTAGAATCGGTCCCTTGATTCTTACCCCAGACTCATGCAACAACTAACTCTATGCACGCAAAACAATTTCTAATACCATCAAAGCTCATTTCACAGAGGTTGGTGGTTGATATCATAGGTGATGTGTAACCATGGAAAGGGCTCTCTTTATGAGAAATGGAGATTTAAGCCCCGAGGCAAGCATATATGTGACGTTTATCCTTGTTGATGTCAAAACGCTGCTGGCAATGATTCTGATCACTGGGCCAACACATTCCTGGGGAGAGAAATAACAGAGGCTGCCATTGGGCCAATCAGGGCCAATAGTTAAGAAACAGGTCTTGGCAGGTTCCTCTGTTGTAACTTGTCCATCAGTGGAAGAAAAGAGGGAGACGGTGTAATTATGCATCTGGATTTACCAAGGAGGATGACGCTAGTAATAGCATTAACTCTCCAAAGGCGCCTGAATATGGCCTCCAAATCTGGACTCAATTTCTGTGGACGCCAGTGAGCTTTGGTGTGCTTTTGCTTTAAGTGCTTAAAAGTTAGTACGGACAGAGCCAAAAGGCAGCATATGGAAACTCTGGGAACACAGCAGAAGATAAACCAATATTTGGAGAGCATGTTGAAACAGTAACCCTTAAAACAAGTTGTCAAAGGGGAAGGTGCCTGCAAAGCTTTGAAAGCTCCATCAAATAAATTAAAACGTGGTTGTGTAAAAAGGCAACACCTTCTGCTCTAGCCATTTTCAGCCAGTATAAAAGAAAATTAGAAATTGGAAATCATTTGCTGCTAGTACGCATGGATTTTGTTAGTGAATAATAAAATAGGCATTGTGAAGTCTGCTTTTAAAGAGGAGACTCGGTGACCTTTAAGACGTTTTTCTTAACTCTCTCGTCTCAAATAGGGATTCTCAAACTTCTTTTATAGTTCTTGCTGGTTTGAGGAACCACCCTAGGTCTGAGAAAAGAGACTGGGGTTGGGGCGAGGGGCAGAAACCAAGTGCTGTTCCTGGAATTATGGGCTTTTTCCCCCCTTCACTGTTTATCTATTCTGCACCACTCAGCTGTTCTCTGTTGCACAGAAATAAAAGTTTAGTTTAAAAAGTATGTTAGAACAAAGCTGCAGAAATTGCCTGGAATTTCCTTCATTTTCAGCCATCTGGCTTTCATTGCTTACTTTTTTCCCCTCCTCCACGTACGTTTACCAAATCTTTTCAACACACGCTGGCCAAGCTATCAAATGCTTATAATTAATAACAGTCATACTCTCTCTTTCTCTCTCTCTCTCTCTTTTTTTAAGGTAGTGCTTTCTGGCTTTCCTTGGGCTGTTCATGTCACTGCTCGTATAAACCAGGGAGATGGTCAGTAAAACTTAATTATTCAGACTCAGTTGAACAAGAGAGAAAATCTCATCAAATGTGAGTCCAGAATACAAAACATTACGTTTTATTTCAAACTAAAAGTATTTCTCACCAAGAAAGGAAAGAGGAGAAGAGAATTTTTCTGAGTTCCCACTAAAATCCTATTTAGAGATGAAGAATCTGGGGAACCAAAAAGGTCATGTAGCTAAACATGACACAGCAGTCTCTGAACACAGGTCTAAAGCTATCTGCTGGTTTTTATTTTGGTGGTCTTAGGGATGGGAAAGATTTTTAGCACATATTATTAAGTGAAAAATCAAGTTGCCAAGTAATATATACAATATGATCCCATTTGCAAAGGGAGGAAAATCTTATGTATGTGTAAATGTTTATATATGTATATAAATTCATAGAAAAAGGTCTGGAAAGCTATGTCCCAAACCATTAACGGTGGCTATCTCCAGGGAGAAGGTTCTGGAGCTGTAGAGTATGGTGGTGAAAAGAGGACACATGTCTTTCTTCCTTGATTACTTCTGCTATCCTTGACTTTTAAAGAGGGAGAATATTCATATATTACTTGCATAACTATAACAGTCAGAAAACTTCTTACTTGGAAGAGGAGGCTAAGCTCTTTCCTAATGACTGATTTTAGCTCCTTTTTGAACATTTCTACTTTAAGCTGGTCTAGCCCACCATTGAAGGTGAGCAGTGGAGGGGTTTCTAGACACAAATGACAGAGACGGTGCTAAAAGTACCTCAAATAGTTTTTCTTCCTTGTAATTAAAACATCTTTGCTACCAATTTTGATGCACTATTCTCATTGTCAGCTCACAAGTAAAAACGGTCCTAATTTCTTCTGGGCAATTTTAGGCAAGGTTGTTAAGGGCTGTATTACTTTCCATCTCTCCTGACAATTAGACTCCTCCCTGGGTAGTGCTAACAAGTCACTCAACCTCCATTGGGTCCGCTCTCTCCTCTATTAAGGATTGCCCTCTATTATTTGGGGGGATACTTTGCCATACATGGCTGCTAGCTAACATAAGGGGTTACTTATCCTAAGTCTATTTATACTTTGAGTTGATATTTAAAACCTTAAAGTTATAGAAGGGACTCTAATAATGGCATTTTTAGCATCATCTGGTGGGTGGAAGAGAGGGGATAGAGGATGGAGAGCAGAGATAGCATTGGTGTCTTCCCAGCTATCATTAATACTCAGATCTAAATATTGCTCCATATAGGGGAGCCTGGCTGGCTCAGTTGGTTAAATGTCTGACTTTGGCTCAGGTCATGATCTCACAGCTAGTGGGTTCGAGCCCCATGTCGAGCTCTGTGCTGACAGCTCAGAGCCTGGAGCCTGCTTTGGATTCTGTGTCTCCCTCTCTGTGTGTCCCTTCCCCACTCACACTCTGTCTCCCTCTCTCTCTCTCTAATGTTTAAATAAACATTAAAAAATTTAAAAAATATTACTCTGTATACATCTGGTCCTGGTCCATTATGCCCATGTATTCAATAAGCACTTAACAAGCACCTGCTATGTGTCAAACAGTATGCCAGCTGCTAGTTCCAGAGAGAGGTGGGTTTGGACATAGAGCTGATAGTGTGGGCTTCTTTAAAATACAGTCCTCTTCAATAGGTACCTACTATTTTTTAAAGCGCCTTAAAAATGCAGGCAGTCCATGCTTGCGCGCGTGCTCTCTCTGTCTCTCTCTGTCTCTCTCTGTCTCTCTCTCTCTCTCTCTCTCTCTCTCTCTCACACACACACACACACACACACACACACTGGAACAATCAGACACCTCCAGCTTGAGAGTCTCCTCCTTGCTGTGGAGAGCTGGGTGTGAGAATGTAGGGAACCTGGAGAAAGTTAGACACGTGCTTCTGATACCAGCCCTGCCATCCACACAGAGTAAGTCAGGAGAAGGTATATTTAATCTCAGAAAGATGCCCAGAGGGGACACACCCTCTAGGCCTTTGGCATTTTCTGTGTGATAACTCTGACCACACATAAGAGGAAAAAGTGGCTCTCTGATCTGTGTATTAGGACTGACAGCTGCCTGGGAAAGCTACTTGTCTTAACTGGTGGCCACCTCTCAGACGTGAACCCAGTGACCAAGACTGGAAACGTCATTTCTGCATGTCCCATAGAAAATGTTATGGTGCTCTGAACACATGGACATCAGCACAGACCAAGAGCCCAAAAGACAACGCATAGGAACTTGGGGCCCATTAGAGGACACCCTAACATGTGCAGGGAACACTGATCTGTACACGAAAAGAATTGTGAATTAAAGATTTAAATTATTCGACGGAACAGGTTATTGGGAAAACAGTGTACTATTATGTCCCTACCAAATCCATTTCTCTTCTATGTACACCTTACACCTAGTTTCCGAATGAGAGATTGTTTCCCCTCTGATGTCACACTGAAATAGCTCACAGGAAATGCACCTCCATACATGACTCACTTTTAAGATGAAAATCTGCTTTGGCTCTTTAACACGAGATGAAGAATGGTATCAGGCCATAGTATGTTCTCCCTCTCTTGTTGTTTTAATTAGCATCAGTCTACAAATACTCAGCTCTGGATGGTCGGCCCAAGGAACCCCTGGCTGTGCCCTGTAAGAGAGGCTTTGCCTGTCAGTCCGATAATTGGCTGGTGGGAGGTTAAAGCACTGAGTTTATCTGGAGCAAATGCAATAAAGTTAAGCCTAACAAGGGTCCTTGTCTTGGAGTCAATATAAAGGTCGTAGATTAAATTAAGCCTATCTAATTTAACTATGTTCAGTACTTTGAGGATGGGAAGTAACACCTTGTGTCTTCTTCCTTCTGCTGCCCAGGAAGGGTCGGATTTAGTGGCTGCAAATCCCACAAGATCTTTAGCTGGTCCCGGGTGCTGACTTCTCAGCATTGCCTCAGCTCATCACAGCATTTGGATGTCATTACCATGCTGGAATGTGGTTAGACACTTAGGCTTATTTTTAAAGTGATGGTAAGTAAGCGGAACAGAAATGACATCAATTAGCAGCACACAGCGGTAGCGGTCCAGTGTGTCTGCCTATAGACTAACGAAGACTCGTGGGATATTTGAGAAGGATGTGGTCACCTCAGATCATCTCCTACCGCCTGTTCATTTTGCATATACGGAAACAGAAAGGGCAGACATCTTGCCCCACGTCACATGGCTGGTGGGTGACAAAGCTAGGGTGAGAACGTCTGGACCTCCTAGCCAAGGCCCTCACAGGCTGTCCAGGCCCAACCCACTCTGCTTGTTCTTGGGAGAATGCAGTCAGATGGAAGAGGTTTGTACCCCCTTGCCCATGCAGTTAGGTCTGCCCAACTGGAAAACTGCGAGGTTAGGTGGGAGATGAGGGACCAGGTCAAACAGGGACAGAAAAGAGGTTTCTTGGGATTCTACGCACTAGATCTAGCCTTTTCTGGGTCTGGCCCTCGATTCTATTTTTCTGGCTGCTGTTCTCCTGGGTGGAGTGCTACTCCAAGTAGTGGCTGACTGCTTTGCTGGTTGCCATGGAGATGGTGGTACCATAGGCCCTCCTTATTTCTGCATCGGAAGGGGGAAGCGAGCCCACCATCCAGATCGATATATGAAACACCTCGGGGTGCCTGGGTGGCTCAGTCAGTTAAGTGTCCGACTTCGTCTCAGGTCACGATCTTGCAGTTCATGGGTTCGAGCCCCACGTCCAGCTCTGTGCTGACAGCTCGGAGCCTGGAGCCTGCTTCGGATTCTGTGTCTCCCTCTCTCTCTGACCCTCCCCTGCTCACACTGTGTCTCTTTGTCTCTCAAGAATAAATAAACATTAACTTTTTAAAAAAAAATTAAAAAAAGGTAACCTGAAAAAAATATACATGGAACCCTTCTGGTGACCAGCAGAAGTGTCACTATCAGCTTGTGTCCTGATTTGGCCTGTAATTTGTACCCTTTAAGTTCCTAAGAGAGGCATTTTGTTGACTGAGAAATAAGACAAGCTGCCTCAGCAAATTATTGTCCATGCCTAAAGGCAACACCCTGCTTCTTCCGTGTTACTTTGCAGAAACAGAAGAGATATCGTTCAGAAACGGCATTCCCCTTCCTATGTAGGATACGACCTTATCTCATAACATTCTTCATCCCATCAGTATACATGAAAGTCTGGCTTTGGTTCTTTAACCATCTCCCTTTGAAACCAGAATCACCGATGAGATGGCTTAGCTTCTACAGAGATTTGTTCCAGAGAAGTATCTGCAGGCAAGTCTTTCAAGACACCATAAAATTGTGTGGACTGGAGCAGTGATTGGATTGATTAACTAAGGCTCAAGGTCGGGTAAAAACGAGACCCAGGCAGGACCAAAAAATGAAATGCTCTAATTGATTTTATGCATGTGGAATGACACACATACACTCCAGAGCACGCTATAATGAATCTGCATGCTGTGTGCATGCGGATTTCACAGCGGATCAATTATACCACCCAGCCACCCTGCAGTCCACAAGCCAATCTGTTACTATGCCGTGAGGGCTTGGGATACCAGCTAAAAGTGGCCGAGACCCTGAAGACTGCGGTCCTTCAAGTTCCTTTAGGAGACAGCACGACAGCACGTGCACAGCCATGCACGCCACGGGGCTCATTTCAGTGTACGGAGCTTTCTGGACCCTGAGCATGACCATTGGGCTGGAATTCCAAAGCCCTGGTTTCAATTAAACTTAAGTGGATTTGACTAAAAGTTTGAACTGATGCTAATTGGTTTTCAAAACACTGGGTTTTGAACAAGAAGCGTTCTGGTCTTGCACTGTGGACAGATGCACCCTACCCTGAACATGCTCCTGGGAAGCAAGGGCAGGCGCCGCGCCCCTCGCCCCTTACCTGGCCGGGCAGGGATCCAAACTGCAAGATTTGAGGAGCCGGGGGGGTCGGCGGCTGGTCACGCACAGGTTCTCATCAGCAGGCTCCCGCGTCTGTTTGTTCAGGCAGCTCACCACAGCCTCCTGGACACCTGCGTACAAATCACACTGTCAGGCCAGAGTGGGCGTGTGTGGGGTGATGAAGTGTAGACAAGGCAGCTGGTGGGAGGCCTCTGTGATTGGTAGGACTCTGGCTGCGTGTCGGAGAACGCAGCTTAAAGCCCAGGACTGCCCATCTTGTCAGGCATCGCTCGATCAGGGAGAAAGTACTCTTGAGTTTGAACCTCTGTAAATGTGACCCTTGAGGAGGGCAACTTCCCTCATGGGAGAGCTGGTCACCAGTCCTGATGAAATGCTTTAAAACAACGCCACCAAAGCCATAGAGCTGCCAAAGCGGGACTGTGATAATTTAATGCAGAAGGAGGGCAGGGTGACAAAAAAAAAAATGTCCCCAAGACCTTCACACGTTATATTTTAATCAACAGGCGACTGTTGTATTTGGAAGGGAGGCCACGAGCTGCGTTTTAATAGCCAATATTCTGCAGACTGCTGTTCTCTGGGGGCCTTGCCTTGAGGACTCCAATCTTTGCTGGTTTCCTTTTGATTCTAGTTCATGTCTTTAGTAACCTGGGCGGCTTTGGAAGTTGGAACAAAAGCAAGAGAACGAGGTACACAATGACTGTGCCCATGAAACACAATCTTTTCTACATGCATGGGAAATACTGCTCCCACAGACACTTGCGTGTCTCTGACACGAGTTTGAGCAGTGGCTGGTGCAGAGTTATTGGCAGGTCTTCTGAGGTGGTGTGCAGGACCCCTTATGGAGACCTTAATGGAGCAAGGAAACATTTAGGTGGGTATGGTAATGACCAGACATTTCATGCAGGTGCCCACGGTCACAGTAAGAGTCAAAATCCACAGGTGGGACATTACTAGTCGGGTGCCAATGCTAAGAGCTTGACATGCACCACGCAATTCTCCCAACTCCATGAGGTAAGTGCTATTTTTATCCCATTTTACAGATAAGGACATTGAGGCTTAGAAAGGCGAAGAGAATTGCTAAGGTCATGTAGTTGATAAGCAGTGAGGCAATGCCTTAGCGCTGGAGCTTTTAATGACAAGACTAACATTTAAAAATACTAAAAGGCTGCGTCTATCTGCTAGAGATCTTCGGGAATAACCTAGACATTTGTCTGGGATCACTTCAGTAGAGGGCAGGGTAAGGAAGAGGCCAGATGAGACATTCTCGATACTCTGCTTTCAGTCATACATAGCTGGGTATAAAAAGATACATACAGCTTAATATATCTATGTGTAGTTAAATATTTGTATATGATTTTGGCAGAGTACGTGACAACCTATATAATTAGTTTTGTATATAAATACACAAACATTTTCTTGTTCTTATTTTCTGTCTTGCTTTATCAAAAGTACCCAATATATACAACTGCCCTAATCGGTTATTAGTCCTGCTCCTTCCCTCGTGCCATCATCTATCCCATATTTCTCCAAGTAGTTATTACTTCAATCAACAGGCTGTTTCTTTTTTTTTTTTTTTTTTAAGGTTTATTTATTTTTGAGAGAGAGAGAGGCAGAGTGGAGTAGGGGAGGGGCAGAGGGGGAGACAGAATCCGAAGCAGGCTCCAGGCTCCGAGCTGTCAGCACAGAGCCCGATATGGGGTTTGAACCCATGAACTGCGAGATCATGACCTGAGCCGATGTCAGACGTTTAACTGACTGAGTCACCCAGTTGCCCCAACAGGCCAAAGTTTCCTAAGGTGATGTTATACGGACTGAGGTCACTCAGAAAGACTGCCATTTAACAAGTGACATTTTGGGGTGCCTGGTGGCTCAGCTGGTTAAATGTCTGACTCTTGATTTCAGCTCAGGTCATGATCTCACGGTCATGAGACTGAGCCCTGCTTCAGGCTCTGTGCTGGTGTGGAGCCTGCTTAAGATTCTCTCTCTTTCTCTCTCTCTGACCTTCCCCAACTTGCACTCTTCCTCTCTAAAAGAAGATGACATTTTATTTATTTATTTTTTACAGTTTATTCATTTATTTTGAGAGAGACAGAGATAGCATGAGTGGGGGAGGGACAGAGAGAGAGGGAGAGAGAAAACCCTAAGCAGGCTCCCTTCTGCCAGCCTAGAGCCTGACACAGGGCTCGAACCCAAGAAACTGTGAGCCACTTAACTGGCTGAGCTACCCAGGCTCCCGGAAAGTGACATTTTAAAGCCAGAATTGGAAGCACCTTTCCCAGAAGTCTGACAAATTAAACCTTTTCAAAAACCACAGTATTTACTTTGAGCATATGCATGTAAATTTTCTATTTCTTAAGCTTTTTGTGAGCTTTAAAATTTAAATATATCATGGTCAGTTCAGGCTGGAGCATTTGCAATTTCTACTAGACATTCAAGCTATCCCACCAGATTCCATAATGCTGGCTCCAGGGTGTTGCTCTCTTGGTTGCAGCTGGGATGAGCCATTTGAAATTCATGGTATGACAATGTAGCAAAACATTTCACAAGAAACTGTTGAAATCATCACTGATACTTCCCCCTGGGAGAGTCCGGCATTAAGGTAATGACGACAAAGTGCTGGATGAAGCTAAGTCTTCTATACAGAATCTAGACCTGGGGTTATATTAGAAATTAGGCTTTCAGGGGTGCCTGGGTGGCTCAGTCGGTTAAACGTCTGACTTCGGCTCAGGTCATGATCTTGCGGTTCATGAGTTCGAGCCCCACGTCGGGCTCTGTGCTGACAGCTCAGAGCCTGGTACCTGCTTCAGATTCTGTGTCTCCCTCTTTCTCTGCCCTTCCCCTGCTCACACTGTCTCTGTCTCTCAAAAATAAATAAACGTTAAAAAAAAGAAAAAAAAAAAGAAATTAGGCTTTCAATTCATTTGGGTACCTGGTAATATTCAAGAGATTCTAAACGTCACTCTAAAATACATTTTTGCTTTTTCCGGCTACTGAATACTTTATGAAATTGAATCGATGGCATCAGCAGGAAGTGATCCCAGGTCCTACCACTTCCCCCAGTTGAAAGGGCTTTAGGTGTGGAGCTGTGTGGATGGTGGGCTTTGCTTCTCCTTCACGAACTCCTAGTTTATACCACTGAAGTCCTTCTATCACTGCAGAGAACAAGGGTCTCAAGGGCTAACAGTTCTAAAAGGACGTCAGTATTGTCCTCTTAGATATGCGTGTGGAACACAAATTTTCATTACGCCAAACCAATAAACCTCAGCTCAAGATAAGTATCACCTGGGAGGTGGTTAAGTGCTGAGATTAAGCAGCCTTCCAGAGTTACCAAATTCGAATCTAACATATCATAAAACGAAATACGAGGCCTCAGCGGCACTGTGTTAAATGTCCCTAGCCATAGGGGCCACTTACTGGCATTCTTAGGTGGGGCCTTGGGTGCTGAGGGAAACTAAGGACAGAGCTCTGTCATTTTAAGGAGTATCTGGGACCAGCCCTGTGGTCAACACACAATACATTTTTGTGGTGTGATGCAGGAAATGCCTCAAGGGCAGGGCATTGTGAGCACAGTGCTGTGTAGGCCAAGGGGAGGTGGGAGAGGGCCGCCTGTGGGAAGTCACAGGAGGGAGGGCATGTGAAAACCTCACCTGTGAGGTCACAGCATATTTGGCCCAGCGGAGTTGGCCAGGATGTGAGAAGTTGGCTCAACCAATGCGTGCTCTTTCCTAATAGGCTAATATATGCGCTTAGAAGGACATTTTGAACCAACACAGAACACATGTTTAAGCACACCACTTCACGATTCTGAGTTTTCCTTTCTTGACAGAAACAAAGGAGAGAGGACTCGTAAGGAAGGGGAGTGGCAGGTATAAGACTTCACCTTTCATTCTTGCCCAAGTAAATTTCAAGTTTTCCCTCAGCTAGGTTTTAATGTTGATTTTACCGTCTAGGAGTTCAATGTAATAAAGCTGTTCAGGTTCAAAGCCACTCTCCTTGACCACACCTATTAGTTCACATGTGGGAAATTAAAATATAACAAGGAGATGATAGTGGGACGCAGGACACATATCTGAACAGGTTAGGCTAACTTTCAATCTTCCAGAAAATGGGATTTTCAGTGTTCATATCTCCCAGAAGAGCATAATTGTTACGTGATCTTTGATGACAGCTTGGGGAAACACAGCCACCAACCATAGCCTAAATTACTAACTAGTTCCTTCTGGCTGCTACCTCTGCTAGGTGAAAGGTTCCTTCTGTATCTATCCAGTTTTAGCTCTTGAGATAGGGAAGACAATAAAATACACTGACCAGCCTTATAACCCAAAATTGATTTAAAAGTTACCTGTTAATCCTGCACATTTTTGGTAGGCTTCAGCAAGAATGATTAAAAATATATATAACCTTGTGGGTTATATTTCGGTGAAAGATCAAAGTAGCACAATGTTACTGCCAAGCACTGACTTCAAAATATACATGTCCCATATAGTGAAATGATTTTTTAGTGCATATGGGCATCATATGGACCATATAACCCAACCATATTTTCACCACTTTGGAATTTTCAACTCTACCATTTTAGGTGCAAATATATTACCTTGGCACAGTTACATAAGTGTAGGTAAGCGTGCACAGTTGTTGACAGTTAAAGACATAAGACATTTCAGTAACTTTACCCTGCCTTGGCTATAAAGTATGCACAATTTATGTTATACAAAGACGCTCAGTTCCTACAGGCAGAGATCAATTGTATATCAAACCCCCAAATCTTATTTCCAAATCAGTATCTTCTGAAAACATTTGAAATTAAAACCACTCCACATGCTCTCTACACTTTGAGTTTTATACCACTGGTTGATCAGCAGAATGGTTAGATAAAGGTATCTGGTTATTTATTATTCCATTACTGCATCTATTTTTTCCATCTGCTCATAAAGTTCCAGGCTTGACTTGTAACTGAGAACCAGAACTGAGAGACCATAAGTAAAAAAAAATTTTCCAAAGCAAATTCATTTTAGACTAGGGATAACGATGGTTCCTTTCAGGTAATGATGGAAATTGGGGATAAACACACCCCTTCTGAACTCTTGAGTCACTTGTTATATGGAAAGAAGCAGTTGTGCCTATGGGTTGTGGTCTTTCCACCTGACTTCTCAGCTCCTGCCGGGGCTCAGAGATCACTGAGGCTTATTTAACACTTCTCCCTTGGTAGGCATAGAAGAAAAGATGCCCTCAATGTGTGTGGAGAAGAACACAAGGACAGAGATTAGCTGCGTTCCAGGAAATTCTTCCAGAATCAGAAGGAAGATTTTAGGTTTTAAAATAACAGGGCCCTCCATTAAGACACTTGACAATTTCAGTTTGAAACTGGAAGACTTGGAAACAAACAAGAACCTCAAGGTCAACACTATTAAATGCTTGCTAAAAGATCTGATGGAGAAAATGGATTCTTTGCTAGTATGTACTTGTTCCACTAGTATTCCTTTTCAACTGCATGTGAACATTTTGGGCACAAGTACTTGTACATTCATTCTCACTAACGATAAGACGCCTTTTTAAAAGGGTTTCCAAAATGCCATGGTTTAGAAGCCATTTTTGGAAAATAATTTTATTAAAAAATTTTTTTAAAAATGTTTATTTTTGAGACAATGAGAGAGACAGAGTGCAAGCAGCAGAGGGGCAGACAGAGGGAGACACCGAATCTGAAGCGGGCTCCAGGCTCTGAGCTGTCAGCCCAGAGCCCGACACGGGGCTCGAACTCACGAACCGTGAGATCATGACCTGAGCCGAAGTTGGACGCTTAACCGACTGAGACACTCAGGTGCCCCTGGAAAATAATTTTAATACTTTTTTATACCAGTTGAAAAACTTTGCTAGCAATACAGAACCATAAGGTGCCAAAGGGGGTTACTGCTAGCCACTGAGAGAAATTTGGCAAGGAAATTAGACAGTATTTTCCTCACCTCTCAAAATCTCTCTTGGGAGGCGACATGGGAGACAGTGGCTTTATGGATCTAATGTATGTTCTATTGTGTAAGAAAGATCATAAACTTGAAGAATTTCATTGTTGGTTTAAATGCCCTCCTCTTCCCTCACAACACGATCTATAACACCTGAAATAAAGAATCACTGAACCTGTTGTTATGGCTATGAAATATCCCTAAGAGAATCAGGTCAATATACATGGAAGCATGTAATGTTAGTTAAATGATAATCGTAAGGGGGAAAGCTTCAGGAATTCTCTAAGTGCTTAAAGCAGTGAGGTATGCTGGAAAGACTTTGGACAGGGAAATAAATAATTAGCAGGCCTAATCCCAGCTGTCACTC
The DNA here is from genome assembly GCF_018350155.1 of Leopardus geoffroyi. Lineage (NCBI taxonomy): Eukaryota > Metazoa > Chordata > Mammalia > Carnivora > Felidae > Leopardus > Leopardus geoffroyi. Next base: position 43,637,510 of record NC_059342.1, on the reverse strand, counting down.
ACTAGCTGTGTGATTGCCAAGTCAACCCAGCTTCTTCGGACCTTCGTTTTCTCATCTGCAAAATGGCGGTGGGGTCAGACTTTAAAGTCCTTTCCTGTTCCAGGTAAGCACACTGTTATGTGCCCTTTATACATCCTTTTCCCTTTGTAAAGAGGTACTGCTTTGGAAAATCCGCTGAGTAAAGCAAAGGGGGCGGGGGCTCTAACCTATTCTGGGGAAGTAGAATGTTTTGTCATCTTGGGCCTTGGTCCATACCACATGCACTAAAGCAAGGACATAGATAAATAAAACTGAATGTTGAGAGCATTGCCAGGTTAGTGTCAACTGTGTTTCTCAGTCAGATACCCTAGGATATATTGCAAAACATCAGAACGACAACTGAAAGTAAAAGCATGAGTTGTGTTGGCCACTCACAGCCGACAGTCTGAGCGCCACTCAAGCCCAAAGAGAAATACATCTGTGTTTCATTCAGTATGCTTTCCATTTAGGATGGCTTCCTCCCCTCCTCCCCCTGCTTATCATTCCTGGACTAGAGGCGGTCATGTGACACAGTCTCCTGCAGGGAGAGAGGATAAAGAAAAAAGACAAGATGATGGTGGGGATGTGAGCCAGAGTCCCCCCTTCTTACCTCCTCCACAGGACTCGGAGCACTTGGTGAAGCCCTCATACTCCCAGTCATACAGCTCGTCGAAATCCTGCAGGCCACCGAAGAGGCCATCTGTCTCTTCTGGGTTAAACTCAGGAGCTTCCCCGTTGCATGGTCCTGCATAACAGGCACGCTGGGATGCTGGCTTGGGCCCCTCACATTCATCAACAGGCAGGTCGGCCACGGACTGGGAGAAAGACAGGAGCACCTGGCACCTCACCATTCGCACCTGGGTCCCCACACCACAGGTAACCGTGCAGGCTGACCAGGCTTCCGGGATGAACCTGCAGTCGGCAAGCAAACAAGAGGACAGCATGAAGAGCCCCAGGCAGGAGACCCTGGGGGTTGTGGAGGGCTGCATCCCACCTGCCGCCCCTGCCCAGCGCCGTTCGGGGCTCTGCTACCCTGTCCTGTGATGGGTGCTTCGGTCTAGTTCATGAGCTCATTTGCCACGGGTTTCTGGATTGGTTTTTTTGTAAGTGTCATATGAACTCCCAGCTGTAAGACATTCCAGCCACAGACCACCTGCTTTCTCCCTGCTTTGCACCCACAGCGGTAGCTCTTCAGAGCAGGAATTGGTGGTTTCTTCACTCTCTCTAAATCCCAGCACTTGTGCCTTCTGCAAGATGCTGGCTATTATAGTAGACTAATACGGATCCTAAAACTATCACAAAATAAGCCCTTGGCGGTATTTAAGGAGGTGGGTTTTTTTTGTTTTTGTTTTTTTTAGTCTGGATCTCATATTCTGTAACTTTCTTTGCTTTTCTGCTCAATGTGCGTCCCAAGATTTATTTATACATAGAAAGAGGTTCTTTTTTTGTAAGTTTCCAAGAATGGAGCAAAGTCTTGTTCCTCACACATTCTTTGAATTAGTCTGGACTACAATTCTTTTTATATCATAGTGAAAAGCCATGCTACAAATTTAAATCCACAGACATGTCACAGTAAACAAGAGATCCTGAATTCACACAAGTTTGTGGGACGGCAGCCTCCCTGCCCCCACCCCCTGAGAGAAACCACACTAGTGAGAATTTGGTTTTTCTCTGAGTTTCTCTACAATGTAGGACAATATCAAATTCCAAAAAAAAGACTTTCCCTCCCACTAATCAACAATGGCCCATAACGGCAATGACCTTGAGAAGGACCTAGGGAAAAAAGCCCAGAGGGAACCACTAACGTTTTCAGAAAGTTAGTATAATAATCTGGAAAAAGAACTTTGGAATAAATATTTTTTATTTTTCCAGGATCCTACTGCTTTTTCACAGAGAGTCGTGCTGAGGAGGCATGCAAACCTGGTCCCCTAACTTTGACTTTGGCAGGAAACGAAAGAACTGATAAGAAGGTTATAGCATTAAATCCTAGTGAGTGCAAATGGTTCCTATCTAGTTTAGGGAAATGGAAATTCTAGCAGGAAACCAATCCAAGTTTTCAAATTGGAAGGATCAGAACCAAAATGTTTCCTGGGCCTGAGCCGGAGCCTGAGCTGTGCATGGAGCTGGCCAGGAGAACCAGACTCCCCTGACCCCCAGCAGCTCATGGTGTCTGAGCCACGGAAGAGCTTAGGAGAGAATGAAGGTCACATACAACCTTGTCAGAAAGGTGGATGAGGGAGACAGACCCACTCAGAATTATTCCCAAGAAGTTCTCATCACAATGTCACCTCCCTCTCTTATTTTTGAATTCTTGATCCGTCTTCTGGCACCTAGAGAACATGAGGGAAAAGCAGTATCCTAAAAAATTAGAAAGTCTCCTTTTCTTTGAGCAATGATACCTGTAGGAGCTTTTTAAGACTGTAAAACCCCAAATCACAGTCAAAATAATTTTAACCCTCTTATTACACATATATCTGTCTGGCTCTTGGAACAAAAGTGACAACAAATACACAAACACTGAATGTTACAAGCCAGGTGCAGACATGAAGGAAAACACACACTGAACTATTTTGTTTATAAGAAAAACCCAAAAGCAAATGAAAAGCCCTCCAACTCTGACAATGGTATGTGAATAATGCTTCCTATTTAATAATGTGCTGAATTTTATTGTCAAATAAGAAAGATGACACGATCGCAAAAAGAACTGTACCCTATTAGCTTTTCCTATGCATTAAGAGTTATTGTTCTGTTACCTATAACATCTTCAGAGACCATTACAAGACAACAAGGATCAGCTAGCTTTTTCTGGAAGGGGCCAGATAGAAAATAGTTTAGATTTTGTGGGCCATGTTTGTGGGTCTTTGTTATTGCAACTACTCAACTCTGTCAACATGCTGTGAAGCAGCCAGAGACAATATGGAAGCAGATGGGTGTGGCTGTGTTCCAATAAAACTATATTTACAAAAACTAGAGGGAGGGTGGTAGCAGAAAGGTCTGAATTTGGACTGTGGGCTGTAGTTTCCCAACTCCTGCGATAGGACCTTAAGTGGAGATAAACCAAACACACCAAGATTCATAAATAATCTTCCAACTTGTTTTGAGTCTTAGTTCCTATCTTCTCCACATATATGAGTTTATAAGAATGACGAGCAGTTAAATCGATTTATGTTTTATCCTCCAAAATGAGACCCAGATGAAACCTAGAATATAGGTGATGCGCAAACCAAACCCTTAGCTCTCCTTGCCTATAACGTTAATCACTTTGTGTTTGGTCTCATTCCAGGACCAGGAAGATAGACCACAAGCACACAAAGTAGAAAGGGTGCATTACTGGAACCTCATGAACTCATTGCAGTGTTTGAACCTTGTTTATTTTGAAGCAGAATCCAAATGAAAATAAATGTGCGTGTGTGTGTGTGTGTGTGTGTGTGTGTGTGCGTGTGTGGGCATGGGGCATATGAGCGGGCGTTTGTCTATATTTGGTTTTCTGGGCCTTTAGGGTTAACAGCAAAAACAATAAACATCCATTTTATGTCTCCCAAGTGAGAGTCTTATCAAATGTCAAATAGCCTTTCTGGCTAATCTCCCAACCCACTATCCTTAGGTCTTCATCAAGTTCACACCAATTAAAAACGATTTGGCTTTTAAGCAGTGCTGTCTTCTGGCAGTCATCTCAATTTCTCTCGTGCACACACTGTGTGATATAATATATTCTCTCTTGCTGAAGGCAGGAGATTATATTTCAAAAGAAAAATATCTAATAGAGCGAATGGCCAAGTGAATAGAACTGGTTTTCATTTGAAACTTTCCCCCACATTCCTAGATCTCCCAATGCTGTGTTTACTATCTTGAGCTTTCTGGCCACAAGTGGGAAGAAGCAAGGTCGGTGAGAGGGCAGGCAACTGAAGTAGGAGGTCTAAATGTAAGGTTGAGGACACCTGGTCTGAATAGTACTTGCTTAGCTAGAATCCTTCAAGTGGGACCTTTAAAATGCAGTCAATAGGTATTTTTTTTAAATCATTTTTTAATGGTTTTAATTTCAAATGTTCAATAAAAAATTACTATTGAAGTTTAATTAGGGTCCTTTGAAAGTTCTTTTTGTTAGCAGCACTGTTGCAGAATGGCTAGATGCTTGAGTTCTTTCAAAGATGGGCTCGAACTTCAGGGAATACCGATAGGATTTCGGCATTTAGTCTTCCCCCGCTTCAGGAAATTCAAAAAGAAACCTGGCAAATAGAGGATTTCTGCTTCTGTCTGGTCCTCAGTTTGCAAGACTAATTGTTGATATAGCTAACAAAAAGCTTATCCTTTAATGAGAGTTATTACCATAGTACCTTTTAGGAAACAGAAAACCGTGATAATCAAGTGCACCTGTAAAATCCCAAGGTGGTTCAGTTTCTATGTGGCTATTCTGATGTCAGAGCATGCACTAAAAGAATAAAAACAATCACTTGATTAATACAGTGCTAAACAGAAACTGTTCGGTCTTGGTTAACTAATCTTGTGTTAACTAATCACTGCAGAGCTTAGCCAGAGTTAAGCTTTAGTTTTATGCACACGTGGTTGAAAACTTTTTTTTTTTTTAAAGTAGGCTCTATGCCCAGCGTGGGGCTTGAACTCACAACTCCAAGATCAAGAGTCACATGCTCTACTGACTAAGCCAGGCAGCACCTCTGAGATTTTTAACTTTATCTCTTCTCCTCTTAGTTTCCTCTCCTTTCTCATATACATAGTCATCTAAAAAACAAATCATCAGCATTGTACAAAATAAGAATGGGTTCATAGGGGTGTTATTGTGATGCCACTACTAGCCTCACTTCATTCTCTAGTTTCAAAATGCAAACTGAAACTTGCAGAAAATCACATGAAAAATACTTAATTTTGGTTTAGTTTTCCAGCTTATTAAATTTCAGCCAGACATCTGATGGGCTTTGTGGATTTCTTTTCCCTCTTTCTTTTGCTGTATGTTTCTGTATGAGAGTGGTGGCATTTAGGGGGAGGAGAGAGGAGGGAATGAACTGAATGGTGTAGGAAAAATTATAGACAACTTTAACACAGACCCAGGAGGTGACTGGGTGTCCTGTCAAGTGCATCCTTCCAAGCTATGGCAATCTCTCATTGCTATTTTACCACTCTACCAGTTAGAGAAAACGGATGATGCGAATGATTTTTGCCCACAGAATTGCAGATTAATTGCGCCTAGTGGAATGCAATTGATTGTTGTCCAGTGAGCAGACCCATTTTACATCTATTTGTACATTCACTCTAGCCTCTTATTTACCTAAATACATATAATTCTTTGAAATTTCCCTTGAGTTGGTTGTAACATCTTCCTGGTTCCCTCACTAATTAATGAGGTAAACAAAAGCTTGAACAGATGTTCATTTTATATATGCATGAGAATCATGGTTTTTTCCCTTTCTAAAATTTTATCATTTAACTAGTGGCCACAGATGGATCTGGAAAATAGGATACTGGAAAAATAAAATACTGTATAAGTAATTCTAGCCCAAATTAATCAGAGTCTTGTATATAAGTATATCATTTAGGGACGAAAAAAGTCCCCAAACTTTATTGGTAATGATGCTGTTATTCCATAATGCCTCATCTATTTTTAATGAAATCTTCTTTATTCTTTTTCTTTAGTTTTGAAAAGTTGGTTCTTCTCCTGGTTCTGAGCAACTCTTGCAAAATTAATGGAGTGAAACCTTTAGGAGAAGGTGTAGTTTCCTGAACCAAAGCTAGGCATTTTGGCATCTGAAGAGCCATTTAGAAACACAAGCAAAAGAAATTGCTTTTGGGTGGGACAGAAACCTGGAAAATGAAACATTTTCTTTCATCTGTCTCAATTTTACATGAGATCAAAAGACCTCATGTAAACTTTTTTAGTTATTTAGTGTCTCTCAAGATATTAAAAGATTTTTTTCAAAACCATCCAAAATAGGGAAACAAACAAAAACCTTTGGAATGCTACAAAGGGAGGGTGACTCTCCCTTTAGGGATTTTGGAATTAATTGTAAAACCCATAACTCCAAGACAACGTTAAAGTGATTCTTTAAAAATATAGGGAGAGCAATAAAGTTCTGGGAGAATACTTATCCAAAATATGCCTCTCCATTCACTTAGAACCACACCTAAATCATTCCAAATAAATAACAATCTAACTTATTGTGAAAGATCTTTAGTCAAGGATACTTGACCTGAATATGGAATTATGAAAATATTTCTCAACTGCTTTTGTTAGCTTACAACTCTCTGGAGCTGCAAATAATTCATGCTAGTTATGCAACTCATATTAAAGTCTCCAAGCACAATTTCTCAAAGGTGTCCAGGACACCATTCCGCAAAACATCTGATAGCACCACTTATTTTCATAATGTTCCTCTAATTCTTAAGCATCATACCTGGGTTGTGACAGGTTTTCATCACTATAAGGCACTTCAGTAGCATAACCAAGTATAGACTGATCCCAGAGATTTAAATAACAAAACAAAATGAGAATTTTTAATCAGCCACCAATATGCCTATCTGAAAAATTAAAAAAAATTCTGTGACTGCCCTGTCTGATGCCACTAAGCAGTAACAAGTAAATAAATAAATACAAAGGAAGGACCCAATTTCAAACAGACTAAGGCAGTACTGGGAGAGCTATATTTAGTGGAATTTTCCAAGAAGCAGACTTGATTTTCTCATGATAATGATGCCCTTTTGGGTTCTTTGAGAGGCAGCTGGCCTCCGCACAAACGCCTCAATGACTTTCTTGCAGAAATGCTCAGCACTAGAAGTGGGAGAAGAAAGCCTGACTGCATTGAAGGGCACACTCTCCTTTGAAAGAGACTTTTTGTACTAGAAGGAAATGCTGGGGGTATCAGAGTTCCAATGAGTCAGGGCCTAACGGGCTCTCTCCAGGCCCACAACCTCATACTCGAAGACTCTGTTAAACCTGGCTTGCAGTTCTGATCTATCTTTCTCGATATGGTTCCAGACAAGATATGAGGAAGAGTCTTACTAACGGAGGGATCTTGTTGACCATCAGGAGTTTGTTCTACTTTAATAGTAAGAGAAAAGCCAGCAGAAAGACAGGTAATAATCAGTTTCTGAGAATACGGGCCCTACAGTGTCGGCTCTTCCCAACAAATGCATCCTCAACTACCTTCTTCCCAGTGGCCCCCAAGGCAGTTGACCATGCCTTCTTTCTTGAGTGACTTTATCCTCTTGACTTGCATGACAGCAAACGCTTGGCTTTCTTTTCTTTTCTGGTCAGTTCCTTCTGTCTCCTTTTTAGGTCCTCCTCTCCTTAAACTCTAAGCACTTAGTGCCTTGGAGCTCAGTTTGGTGATGTGTTCGGTGATTCTTGGTTTCACACTCCACCAGTATGTGAGCAACTTCTAAGTATTTAGAAGTATTTCATCTCTATTCTAAGTATTTCGAAGTATATCATCTCTATTCTAGACTTTTTTTTTCGGACCTTTATACCCAATTTCTTTTTTTGGTAAGTTTTGGGCTAGGGAGCCATTTGACTCTTTGAAAGGAGTAAACATTAATTTAATATAATCAATCTATTTATCAAAAAATTATATAGTGCTTCTTATGTGCCAGACACTGCTCCAAGTGCTTTATGAATAAAAGCTGTTAAATCCTAATGACAACCAGATAAGAACTATTACTAGCTTTGTTTAGTAATTAATACATGGGTGATGAAATTGAAGTATAAGTCATTCACACAGCCAGTAGGTTGTATGCTCGTAACCACTGTTCATTGCTCTCTCTCCCAATTGACATTTTTACTTTGATATTTCAAAGGCATCTCCAACCTAAAATGTCCAAAATGGAACTCCTGATTTCCCTCTTCAGTATCTTATTCCTCTCCCAGTCTCCTCTGTCACAGCACATGATTCTACTGGCCATCCAAATGCTCAAGGACATTTAGGAGTTATTCCTGACCCCTCACTTTCCCCGACTCCTCTCTTCCAAATGATTCCCCAAGTCTATCAATTCTCGCTCAAAAATGTATCTGAAATTCCTTTACTTCTCTCCATCATCACTACAGCCACTTTGATAAAACAACAACAACAACAACAACAACAACAACAACAGCTAATGTTTACTGATGTTTTTTAAGCCCTTCATATATATTAACTCATTATAATATTGTTAGGAGATGGATACTGTCAGGAATGTTCTGAAATGGGCAAAAGAGATCACTGGTTGTCCTTTCAGTGGAATGCTGACATTGTCTAACAGACTTTCGGGGTGGCAGGCTGTCTAATTAACTCTATGGAAGTGTAAGTCTTTGTTTGTCTTTGGCCAGACACAAGTTTCCTTGTAGAGGGCTGGTGATGATACAAATGTTTCCAGTCCATAGTGATGGAAATTTTTTTTTTCTGTTTATATAAGTGCCAAGGATTACTGTCTGGTAGAAAATAGACACTTTTCTATATCCAGTTCTGGTATGAATAAGTTTTAACATCTTACTGGTTCTCTTGATAATTCATGAATTCAGTACAAATTCTGGCATGTGCTCATTTTGTATTTATATGGGTCATAGTTTTTCCGTTTTGAAAATTATATTTTGATAGTACTCTTTTCATCCCAAATTCTAGATGATAAAGTTGAGGCACAGAGATTTCGAATGCCATACTGCTAAATAAATGTCAGATTCAAATCATGGCAGTTGACTCCAGAATCCATGTGTCACCATATTGAATGTCAGGTGACCGCATAAGCCATGATCACTGAAGCCACTACCTTTCTGCTGGACCACCACAACAGCCACTGGATCTGTTTTCTTTCTCTGTTAGACCTTACTAAGCCATTCTTCACCCTGTAGTTGTAAAGCTTTTAATTTTTTCCCAGAATACCAGAAGAAAAGCCAAACTCCTTGTCAAGGTTACATTATGCCATTCTCCATCTTCATTTCCTGCTCTTTCCCCCCTGGTTACTAGCCTCCAGCCACACTAGTCTTCTTTCTCTTCCTTAAATGTGTGTAATTCTTTCCTGACTCAAGGTTTTGGCAGGTGCGTCACCCCCATGGATGACTCTCCTTTCTCTCAGTTTGTAATAACTCCCACTCATCCTTCAGGACTCAATTGACATGTGTCTTCTCAGAGAAGACTTCCTTGAACCCCACACCTGCTGGAACTCCTGTTAGACTCTCTTAGATCACCTCTTCATTTACCCATAGCAGTTACCAGCCTCTGAAAATCAAGTGTGAATCTTTATGTAATAACTATGTCCATCACTAGATCAAACTTCTGTGAAGTCAGAACTTCATGTAATAGATGCTCAGTAAATATATATGTTTACAATGAGTAAATGGATAGGTAAATAGAATGGTGAGTGTTGACATTATGAGTGACTTGGTTTGTTCTTGGGTCCAAAGACTGAAAGCAAGCTAAAGAGGCAACAGTCTTGAAACTCAGAGAAATTAAATCATACCTCTTAGTTCCGGGTATCGGCATAAGAAAACAAAAATTTTTTCCTGTTGTAGGAGTTTCTTTCAGTCTTTTTAAAAAAGCTGTTGTGCCCAAATTTAGTAGTGGGCTTCTTCATTTTCTATTTCTTATGGCTGTACTCAAGGCAGTAGATGCTGGCCTCATTTCATCTTGATGGGATAGTAGGTTATCATGTAGCTTGAGGAACGTTTAAATTCTGTGTGTATTACACTTCCATTTAATCTCAATAAAAATACTCTTTTATAGAAGAAAAGGATTTGGGGGCAGCTTTGAGCCAGAGGCTGCCTTCAGTGATTTATACATAGCTCTGATCTCACACTGCCTTATCATACAAGCAGCTACTCCAGTAAAGGGTCTGAAGCATTTTGGAGTTGTTCTTACGTTAGGGGAACCCAGAGAGAGCTCCTATTTTTCTGTCCACTTTTTAAAACTTAATATACACAGTGTTTTGGGAAAAAAGAACAGATAGGCCACTAACTGTATGTAGCAGATTCAAATGGAGCCAAATCACTCTGTTCACAAATAAAACGTGAGGATACATTTGTTTCAGACCATCTTTCTCTCCTATAGCTTTTCTGACTTGTGCACACAGAACATAATTTAAAATTTGGGTTTTCCTTGAGGCCAGTCTGATTATTTAAAAAGCCATGTCCCAGGGACTAATATGCCATTATAGCTTACAATGCTATTAGTGCATTTTCAGTTCTCAACTTAATACCAGAATGGAGTTTTTAATGCATATCATTTCCCCTGATTTTGATACAAATCTAAAATATTGTAAACTCAGAATACTTTCCATGACCATTTTTTTTCCTTCATATGGAGTAAAATTGGTTTATTTTGCAATTTTGTAAAGGTTTCTTTCCTTTAATTCAACAAGTTTGGCAACGCTTTCCAATGAAAAGTTCAGTTCATTAAAAATGACCTTAATGGACGTAACATATATTGGTGGTGACAGGGTCCATACTTTATTTTGGCACACACGGATCCCATTAATTTGTCTTTGTCACTCTCTAGGGCTCAGCTGAGCAATAGTTCAGACTTAGCTTTCTGAAAGTAGCTACAGAATAAGCAATAAGTAGAGATGTTGGGAGGGGCTGACAAATTTAGAACTTCTTGGTTTGCAGTAGAGGCTTTTCTAATGACTACAAAAAATGGCTCTGTCTGCTCTGCTGAATTTGTTATTGATTTTTCTGTCTCAGTGCACATTGGGAACAATCTATGGGGATCAACTGTATTTAACCCAGGGTTGAAAGAGGATGCTTTTCCACCCAAGCATTTTCTAAACTTTCCTTATTAATTTTTGCAACTCCCTGTAGGTCCCTTTTTTATTCAAATAAAGGTAACTAAGCTTTGTCCCTCAGAATAAATTCTGGGCTAGATTCTAAGTGTGATGCTTACAAGTAAATCTTCAAAAAGCCTCAGAAGGATAGAAGTATAATATCCTCAGAGGCAGGATGGTGGTGTTAGCTGGGGAATGACTGGCTGAATTTTGGGTCAAATTGTACTTCTCTCTCACATACCAGTAGATACGACACCTGCCTCAATTTCTCCAGTTGTAAATAGGTGATTATTATACATTTTTATTCCATTAAAAGTTCCCTGGGAAGATGAATAATTCTGGAAGTGGCCCAATCACAACCCCGGTTAACATGTGGAGAGATCTTCCTGCAAACCAGGTACTTCACATGTACTAACTTAATCCTCATAATAACTCAAAGATACAGGTGCTGTTATCATGCTCATTTCACAAATGAGGAAATTGCAGCCAAAGAGTTAAGTGACTTGCCCAGGTCCCCTGTTGCTAGTGGTGGATCCAAGATGAACACCCAGCCAATCTGTCCCTGGAGCCCACACTTTTCACCACTGCTGGTGCACACTGCTGCCCTGCATGGAGGTGTAATCAATAACTAAACTGCTTTTTCCTTCGATCCCAGCAGGGCTACATCCGTGTTTGGGCACACAAACACACAGACTTACCCCTCACCAACTCACATAGTTGGCAGCATTATATACCTGAAAAAATTTTTAATTATTTTTAAATGTTTTTATTTATTTTTGAAGGAGAGAGAGAGAGACAGACAGAGCATGAGCAGGGGAAGAGCAGACAGAGAGGGAGACACAGAATTCGAAGCAGGCTCCAGGCTCTGAACTGTCAGCACAGAGCCCGATGCGGGACCCGAACCCACAAACTGTGAGATCATGACCTGAGCTGAAGTCGACACTCAACCAACTGAGCCACCCACGCGCCCCACATACCTGAACATTTTTAAATTTTAGGAAATTACCTATGGTTTCTGCAGCTTTTCTCAAAGTATAGGTAAGAATCGCTCAAGTACGTATACTGATACAACATATATGATTATTGGCTACAATCCTTTCTCAAGCACTAGTTTTGGAGTGAAAGTCAGATTCAAATAGGTTCTATCACAATCTGCCAAACATCAGTTCATACCAACATCCCCCAAACCCTTTCCCTGTATATTACATTTTCCTCTCATTTATGTTGTTTGTGAATTACCACGTACTAGCTTCACTATTCTAATATTTTAACTCAGAGGAATGCACAGTAGCGGAGAGAATTTAGGAATTCAATAAATAATTCTCCCACATTTCTTTTTAAATCAATAATACTATCACACTGTGCATACTCAGACATCATATTACATTTCTTAAATACAGCTAGCTCATTTGTTCAATCTGTGGATAAGTGACCAATACTCAGCACTTTGGACATAATCCTATCATTCCTATGGTAAGAATGCACTTAAGGTTCTTTGAGGGCAAAGACTATCAGGCTTATTTTTACAGTATTTGCAACTGGCACGGGGCACGGCACAGAGCAGGTGACTTATGAGCAAACTTAGCTTCTTTCATCAGGAGATGTGAACAATTTAGCAGGTCTGCTGACTCTCCATAGTCATCTAAAATATACATTCAGACAGAGAACTTCTATTATGCATGCAGTTGCAGAGAATATAATGGAAGAGAATGATTTAGGTAGATGGGAAGGAGGCCAGAAAGGAAGGAGTTGAAAGTGAGTGAGGTCATGACCATTGAGAGGTAAGGGCTGATTCAGTCTGGCCAGCATGGGCTTTTGCTCTGCTATGTGCCAATTCTCAAAATTAAATGCTTTTGTGCTTTTTTCTTAATCCTGTAATTCTCATGCCTGAACAGCCCTTATGTTGGTGTAATGATCTACAAATAGTATCTAAATTTCTTGATCTTAGATGATGTCACTTTTGAATCTTAAGAAATTTATCTGTTTTTATATATATACAAGATATTCCTTTTATTTTCTGTGGCCTGAGATTCATGAAGAGAATATAATTCAGGTACCTTGTATTGAGGATATAAACAGCCAAACTATCTGGACCCATTACTGATGTTTGATTCCCTGAATATTCTTTGGGGGGAAATATAAAAACACATGTCACACAATTAACATTTCTAGCCACTTTTTTAAATGTGAATTCACATTCTTCACCACTGAGTTAAGACATCCACATTCTCAGACAACTAACTTGCTGGATATAAATACGGACTAATGTAAACATATGCTTAAATATTATATATTTAAATACTATTTCCAACAAGGTAAACAAGGCATTTAATGACCACAGGATCACCATGGAGACTCTTATTGGCTTTTCCTTCTGTATCTAATTCCTTGTGGGTTCTGTTCACACAGATGCATGACAGGAATTTCCCTTTGCTTCTTATTGAATCAGCCCCATCACTAAGCTGATGCCATCTGGCATCCAGATATTACTGCTGCCTTTGGCCTGCCTGCTTTCCTCTTTCTTCTTCCTTTTTTTAAATGGCTTACACCAAGATTATTTATGGCAATACGTTTAAGACCTGACTATTGTGCTGAAGCACAAAAATGTTTTCTTAACCATGAACTAAAGTTGTTAACTGGAAATCTGATGAGATAACTCAAGACTTTTTAAGGGCAAGCACGATCAAGGCATACAGGACCACCCAATCCTACTTTTGAGAGGACAGCACCATTAAGGCTCTCCGCCTGGTATGTGCCAACATTTGAAGGATGGATGGCTGGTTCCAATGGCCTTGTTGGTCACTTAGGGTCCAAAGTAATCGCCTGTCTCCTATTTCTTGCTCAAAGCCATCGAAGCAGAACTCCTGGCAACTGAAATAAATCTGGGAGGAAACTGGCTTCCCTAGGTACCCAATTAGTCCTCCCTCCCTCCTTCTTTCTGGGATGATTTGATTCAGAGACCAGAAAGTCTAAAAAGAGAGACTCAGAGCCTCTGAAGCATCTAGCCATACCTTTACGCCTGCCTCCCTTAATAGATTACACTTTGCAGGGCACTGAGTGGCCTGTTAATGGCCTGAAGGAGTTAAGGAAATGAACAATTTCCTTCCTGTTCCAAGTTAGATCAGGCTTGTTAAGAAGGCCAGCTGATTAACTTCCTGTACAGCAACAGTAGACATGTAGCCTTTACATGTCCTAGAGGACACCATAGTATCATTTTTGTTCAAGAAATTAAGCTGTCAAAGTGGTCGTTATGCGTATTTGGCTTGAGGTGGTTGTCATGTTTCTGCATATAACTCAACAAAGACTGAAAGTAAGTTAAAGATAGGAGATGGGAAACCAGGTCAGTAATTTATTTAGCTACTACCTGATTAATGAACACAATTATACTACCATAGTGTAGTTCTGATCCCTCACCAAATAAAAGTACAATATGGAGGGCTTAAAAAATACCTAGAAAGCTATCCCCACATATTTGTCCGTGGAAGCAACCAGCTGGGCACAATCTGGCATTTAAATCCTAGACAAACCAAAAAACAGACTCTTAATTATAGAGAACAAACCGATGGTTACCAGAGGGGAGGGAGGTGGGTGGGTGAGGGGTGAACAGGTTATGGGGATTGAGGAGGGCACTTGTGATGAGCACGGGGTAATGTATGGAAGTGCTGAATCACTATATTCTACACCCGAAACTAATATTACACTGTAAAAATAAAATGATAGAAAAGAAAAATAATAACTTATGAAACCTAAAAAATAAAATAAAATAAATGATGTATCCTCAATGAGACTTTCATCAGCTGGAGGCAAATTCAAAACGACATACCTCAAATAACAGCCAAAGAGAATTCCATCAGTCATTTTTCTATCTGCCCCTTTCTAGTGTTGGAAAGGTACCGATCTTAGCCTTGAAAAAATGCAACTCTCCCAGAATCTTATTATTTTTAGAAGTCTAACTTTAATTCCTTCCGTGTTAATTGGGTAGCAGGGATTTCTATGGATTCCTTAGAGGCATCTTCGAAGGCAAGTTCACCTTATTGTATTTATTTGTAAGACTGCCTGTGCTCGATCAGCTTCACGGGCTAAAACCCCATTTGACTAGTCTTGATTAGGGGCTGGATCTTGTTCACACTGTTTTGTTCAACGAGGAGAGACAAAAATACCTGGCTTGAAGATTCTTGCTGCTGGTTGTCAGAAAAATCTGATAAAAACCTGTGCCTGGATCAAGTCAAACCATGGCCACTAGTGAAAAATCAGTTTAGATGCTGTGACTCTCCCGGGTGGGTTAGGAGATACTTTTTTCATATCATGAAAATATGTTCCTCACAATGAATGCTCCTACTTTTGTGCCGTATGAATCAAATACATCACAAATAAACCCGTTTGTTGCTAGAAAAAAAAAGCAATTAACGTCTAAAAGTATTTCCAAATAAAGCTGCAGCTTTATATGATGAATTCAATATATTAAGGCCATTACCATGTGACTTCATCTCGATCCTTATTTCTGGTATTCTGTGTGACTGATATCTGTATCTGTATCCGCTGCATTGCATTTAGTTTAGTGGAACAATAATACCAGTGGGCACACCTGTTCCATCAAGTTTTGGTTATTTCTTGGAAGTTTATCAAGTTTGGGTTATTTCTTGAAAGCTCAGTGTTTACTTTTTAATCATAGCTTTTTCTAAACATACCTTAGAGTGGTTGCTTTCCAACATACCTTTGGCCAGAGTGCTACCCAATTATTGGTGGGACTACCACAAGCATCTAATACTCAGTAACAGTATCGCCATAGGCTAAAGACTTTAAGGTACTTGTTTTCCTATACTGTCTAATGAGACAGGCTGGTGATCATATTTTTATTTTACATAAGGGGAAATAAATGATATTTACTGTTTTTACTATAGAACTCTCCATATTAGGTGGGGCCAAAGTGAGAGATAATAGGTCTGGATCACTATTCATGCTTCTCTGTAGCAGTTCAGAAGTGACAGGCACAGCTTCTAAACGTCACCATTTAATTTAAGCAATGTGAGTCTCTTTGGTGGGGGGAAAGGAAGACGTGCTGACACTATATCATTTCTTCATTATACTATGGAGAGTAATTATAGGTTGCTACACACATTTAGAAACTAGCCTCTGTGGTTTAAAAAAGAGAGAATTAAGCCCATGCAAAATTATGTTTTTTAAATTCAAAATCAATGAAAAAATAATGTGACACGTAAGACCTTTCCTAGGGTTCAGTGCACTAAACATGTAAAGCATATTAAGATGTGGAAACCGGATACCTTTCATTACATTATTCTACAGCTGTCATTTATTTCATTTTGGTATAAAAGTAATTATTGTTCTGAGCAAAACAGTATACATTTCCTTTCCCCAGCACTGGCGCTCCAATTGCAATCTACTTCAATTCAGATTAATCATGCCAAGATGGCAATTCCATTACACCAAGAGTAAAATTTAATAATCTAGTATATGGCTATAGTTTCAACGGTGAAAACTATGTGGTTAACTACTTTAGGGATTTTATTAAGATTAAAGCTCAACATAATGCATCTTAATCAGACCTTCCCTGGAAAACACTCATTACAAAACATGGTTGACCATAAGTCTATGTAATCCTTCTGCAGAGGCATTAAGCTCCACTTACTACTTTCATCTAAGAGGTATCTAATAATGGGAAAGATGTTATATTATTGATGTAGGATGTTTTGATTTAATTTCAACTTTATTATATTACTTAACTTCGGTTATAATGCAGTACTGTATATAGGATTATGCTTTAGACCAAATGACAAAATATTATGTACAGGCGAGCAGTTTATTTAAGTAGAATAGTACATGTCTGGTTTTAAACGTATCTCACCTAAGAATGTATATATGGAGTGGCATCTTTCTGTGTCTTAAATAGGACCTTAGTGGATAAAGAGTTAATCCCCCTCTAAAACAAATTGCTTACTTCCTCTCCAGCAGCACGAAGGCCTGTCCGGCCAGGTACTGGCAGGAGAGGAACAGAAAGTTTTAAGCCTTCCTATATCCACGTAAAGGTTGCACCGTGATCTTTAAACATTGCCTTTTCTCCAAAGTTCTGCAATGGTTAAAAAAGTCACTTCTCAAAGAAGTGGAAAAAGGTGCTGCAGTGGGCATCTGGGTGGCTCAGTCAGTTAAGCGTCTGTCTCCGCCTCAGGTCCTGATCTCTCAGTTCGTGAGTTCAAGCCCAGCATCAGGCTCTCTGCTGCAGCGTGAAGCCTGCTTCAGATCCTCTGTCTCCCTCTCTCTGCCCCTCCCCTGCTCTCTCTCTTGCTCTCTCTCTCTCTCAAAAATAAATAAACATTAAAAAAAAGGTGCTAGTAGTAACTTTATAGTACAAAGGTAATTTATATTTTGCTTACTGTCCTTTAAAGTACGAAATGTATTGCCTAATGTGAAACCACGTGACCGAAAAACAAATTTCATTTCTTTACAAATCAACTTTGGTTGTACCAATCTGTATTTTGAAATTCTTCTTCAATCCTTTGCTGTTTAGGGTGTGATTCAGGAACACAATTCATGGTCTGGCACACCATATCAGATTTAGGTTCGAACGGGATGAATCTGAGAAAATTCTAAATTGCTTTTGGATACATAGATTACAGTGCTGATTTATTTCTCTGGTAAAATTTACTTTATTTTTTAAAAGTTTATTTAGTAATTTTGAGAGAGAAGGAAAGAGAGAGAGGGAGGGGCAGAAAGAGGGAGAGAGAGAATCCCAAGTCGGCTCTGCACTGGCAGCACAGCACCTGATGCTGGGCTCGAACTCATGAACCATGAGACCTGGTCTGATCTGAAACCAAGAGTCAGATGCTTAACCGACCGAACCACTCAGGTGTTCCTCTCTGGTAAAATTTAAACTGTATGTTGAATTTGAAAACCCTTCATATCCTACATGCTATACTGTGAGCTCCTGGATGGTGGGTAACATGTCTTATGCACAGAGCCTAGGGTTTATATGAAATAAATTAATCGAGAAAATCATCACTCTGAGAAAGTGCTTTGATCATAAATGAAATACATCACTAAAGTGCTTTCCCTTATTTAAAAAAATGATGCAGCAGACATACCTAGTGCTTTCTAGTACAACCAACATATAACTTTAATCAACCCATCAATCGGTCAGTCAATGTTTGTCTTTCTTATTGTTTCCTCTTCTGAAACATCTGAAAACTCTTTGCCTGGTGGTCTTGCAAATTTCATGGCCTTGATAAAACTGGGCAGGTAAGGAACCATGGTCAAGTAGGGCAAAGACTGGCATCCATGTGATCCCGATCACAGCAAGATAGGGAAAAGAAAAGCTAATATACTTCTTTTGTCCTCAAATATATTTTACCTATGCTTTACCTTTTTGTGAGTGGCTATATTGCACAGCTGGGGTATAAGAAATGTGAAAAGCTGCCCAGACTTTCACATCCAATCTATGTTACATCATCAGAGGCAGCCTGGGCCTTCCCACCTTTAGCCTCTTGGAAAAGAGGAGGTCAGATTTTGGAGAAGAGGATGGGCACTACCCCTTCATTTCCTTCAAAATTGAAAAGTATTTAGAGAGCAACCATGCAATCTTATGTTTTGAGACACGCTTTGAAACTGATAAATCTCCAATGTGACAGCCCAAAGGCTCATTTCAACCCTTGGTGAGAGGGTGACAGCTGGCTCAGAACCCAAGGAAGCCACAATCAATGAGACCCCTCTTTCTTTAAACAAATCAGCTTCAAAAGCAAAACACCTTGTGGTTTTAACACTTACGAGGGCTCTTCTGACACGGCAGCTCCTTCTTCTAGCTCTTGAGCTTGCTTGTACCATGGCAGCTTGGCCTCTACCGGAAGTTTCTCTGAGAATTAAGTGCATGCACATAAGAGAGAAGAGGTTAGAACCATTTTGGAATTTTAGGGAGCTTCCTTTATGTCTTCACCAGTTCCTGATTTTGCACTACCTAGAAACTATATGGGTAGCTGCAAATAATAAGTTTTTTGGTAAATTTCTGCTACTGATGATGGTTATATGAAGAAAAGAGAATATTTTTAAATGTTTAGTATTACTAGTCTTTGTGCATATATGCTTCCCTCTCATTATGCTGAAGAGCAAAGGAAAAGTCTTTTAATCATGAAAGTCGTAACTCTAGGAACGCTGGCTCAGTATGTGTATGAAGAGTCATCAAAGTATCTTTTCACTATTTCCTGTCAAAAAGATAGAGTGATATTTATTTTTTAAGGCAAACACAAAGTACAATAAATTATACTGCAATACTTTAATAAATCCCGACCTGTTTCTCCTTTTCCTTTTGGCAAAGTGTGATCTATGCCATGTTGTCAAAAACAAACAAAAATGCTACTCTGAAATTCACAAAACATTGCCTTCCATATCTGACTCATTCAGCACCACCCTAACGCTCACTGACAACTGGAATATGAGTAACTTAGGGTCCACCACCCGTAATTTGACTGTTTTACCTATTTATCTTACGTTGGCCATACAATTCAGGACAAGCTTCCTAACTACTTCCTGGGCAGGGGGAAAAAATGTGAAGGAGAAAAAGAAAGAGGGAGGTCATAACTGCTCCTACAGAAGTCACTGCCAAGATTCCCATTCTGACATATTTATTAGGATCGTTTATAGGCATACTTGCCTTTATAGTATGAGCCAGTGAAGCTCTATCACCATTTTATGACATATAATTGTAAAGATGAAAGAAATATGTCTCTATATGCATACACCACAGAATTATACAGCATTTTCATGACGTTTAGAGAGCCAGACTCACTACTTAGTTGTGAAAATCCAGATTTTATTCTTGAGAGTTAACCACAAACTGCTTTTCTTTCTCTGAAGTGGCTTGGTAAAGATAGAGCTAATAAATAATTGACTATTTTAAGGGGGGGGGGCATCACGTCTGGTGCTCTATGTGCAGCGATTGTTTATAGTCAGAAATCAAAGTGTGAAGAGAAATATGAAGCTGCTGAGGCCAGAAGGATGTGCTATCATTTAGACACGCTAACAGGGTACCTGTGCAGACGTCATTTTACAACTAGCTCACCTCTCCAACTAAGTGACGCAGTCAGTGACTCCTTATCTGACAGTGTGAGCCATTGCTCTGTTGCAGTAAGGGAGCATTAAGCTTGGTAATATTAGCAGGCTTACAATACTTTATTGTCTATTTGAAGTGGATGCCGTAAGATGTACCGGGGCCTCTTCCTCCCGTATTTAAGGATGCTGATGATAGTCAGGAGTTGAAGATAACATTTAGGACAAACTTGCTATATTCCAGGCAGTGAGCTAAGCACCCTGTTTGCACTATATCTCCTTTAATACATCATCTCTGAGGTAGTTACTATTATTAGCCCCATTTTACAGATGAAGAAACTGAGGTTTAGAGAGAGATGTAGTTATTAAAGTGAATCAGGATTTCTGGTATTTTGGGTTTGTTTATTTCCATTATATCATTTATTTATTTTATTTTTTTTTTAATTTTATTTTTTCAACGTTTATTTATTTTTGGGACAGAGAGAGACAGAGCATGAACGGGGGAGGGGCAGAGAGAGAGGGAGACACAGAATCGGAAACAGGCTCCAGGCTCTGAGCCATCAGCCCAGAGCCTGACGCGGGGCTCGAACTCACGGACCGCGAGATCGTGACCTGGCTGAAGTCGGACGCTTAACCGACTGCGCCACCCAGGCGCCCCTCCATTATATCATTTAGATTTCATGATGCCATTCACCCCCAACAAGGGCAACCTACAGATAGCAGAATAAAGAGCTACGCTGTGGCTGATTTTCAGAGAAATGTAATCTTTAGAGAAATAAATTCAGAAGCAAATGGGAATCATATTTATTTTTTAAATTTTTAAAAATGTTTTAGTTTTGAGACAGAGAGAGACAGAGCATGAGCAGGGGAGGGGCAGAAAGAGAGGGAGACACAGAATCTGAAGCAGGCTCCAGGCTCCCAGCTGTCAGCACAGAGCCCGATGCGGGGCTCAAACTTGTCAACTGCGAGATCATGACCTGAGCCGAAGCTGGGCACTCAACCAACTGAGCCACCCTGGTTCCCGGGAACCATATTTAATATCAATAATAGGAGGTAGTTTATCACAAGGAGTTCTTTACTTCTGAATTGGTTTGTGACTTTGGCATTTTCTCTTTCCTTGACACAGACTATATAAATATCAGCAAAGAGGTCAGATTAGTGGGCATGCTAATCTGAGAGACCCTGTATAATTATAATAAATCTTGCTCGCTAAGTAAAACTTTTTACAAAATTGCTTTTTATAAATTACATGTAGTATCTGTTGAATTCTGATTTATTCCGTATTTCCATTTTAAGTTAAGATTCTGGCTTCTGGTCTCATATTAATGTTTTAATTCTCAGTATAATAAGCAACACCTTTCTGTTTCATCAGTATGTTTCTTCAGTATGAAGCTTCCCAATGTATTTCACGCTTAGCAAAGGAGACACTTTCGGATTCACTGCATTGTTTTCAACAGCAAGACATGTGGATAGTAAATCACTTATACATGTCTCCAATGTCTCTATAGTATCTCCCTCTAAGCAGATATATCTGCTACTTTTCAGCAATGGCCTTCAAACAGCTTTATGATCCAGGAGAGAATTATGTAAATAAGTAGTACTTAAACAACAATTTGCAATCAAAATTATTTGAAAGATTTTTTAGGAAGAGTTAAGTCCGTTTAGTAGAGTCTAAGCTAAACAATATAGTTTCCAAGAACCTTGGGATACTTAAAAATATTCTGAGGAGTTTCAAACAGTCCCTGAACGCACATAACAATGAAAAGGCTGGTAAGCGAACACCTGTGGAGTTACCTTTGGGTTTATAGCAGGGAGTGGGTATGATGCATTCCTCTTTTATGTGGGGCTTGGTTTTGGGGCTACAACCTCCTGTGTGCATTCCACGATGGTCGATGCAGAGGACCACCCGATACCTGAGGCCCTGGCCGCATGTCACCGTGCACTGGAAGGAGAAGGCAAGACAGAGGAGACTCATAGCAAAGCCTTGTTCACTTTGCCTCATCTCTCACCTGAGACTTTAAAGGGCTGCTTTTATATAAGGACTCCTGGTGGATTTGTACCATTTCTTACCATTCATGGAATCTTTGTTATTTTTGGCTACTTAGGGTGAAGGTGGCTGAAAATTAAATCACTTTCAATTCTTAGATTTAGATGAGTTAGGTAGCATTCCTGAAAGCACCCACTGTGTGCCGAGTCCCAAACCAAGTAGTGAAAAGAAGGAGAAAAGAAACTGTAGCGTGTGCTCAATTTTGATTGCTAACACTGAATTTCAATTTTATTGAGTCATTTTGCTAGCTCCCACATGGACATTGACATTTTTTTGAACAGCCATCATAGTTGACACGTATTATTGCAGTATGGCTGATCCAATTGATTATATGACACAGTCAAAACTGTTCAAGGGAGTTGATTCAACAGCCAGATGTAGATGGCACCTCCAGTGGTTCTAGACACCTGGGAGCAAGTCTAGACAGAGAGAAATGTCCAAGCTCTGATCCTGCTGCCACAAAGCCACGTAGTAAAGTGAAGTGCCATCTGTGTGGCTGAGGGCACAGTGGCTTATCTCCTCATCTTTTTATCTCTTTTGCTATTTCAAACCTTTGCATTAGCAGCCATGAAACCTCAAGTAATGTTTTATTTAGGCTGCTGCAACAGTTTCCCTAATGTTCTAGAATGTTCCAGTTTTAATTATCCTACTTCATCCCCATTCTGATTATTTTGCCATTTCCATTTCATCTTTCTTTTCAATGAATAATACACATAATTTTAATTTAAATCCATTCAGACCCTTTTTGGATATAGACAAAGCACAAGAAATACAAAATAAAACCAAACTGTGGTCTACTGAGCTCTATCATCCGAGCAGCTTCTAGAGACTCAGGATCAGTCACTTGGCCTCAGCTGCTCTTGACAGACATTTGCCTCTCCTTGCCACTTGAGGGAACGTTATGAGCGACAGAGGCTTCTGGAAGTAACTTGAAGAAGCTATATATATTTACTCATTTACTTTTGGCTGCGCTAGATTTGGGGCGTGCCTACATCAGGGCTAAACTGGTGGGCTTCTAGACACCTCAAGAGAAGTGGGGAGCTGCACAGGGTAGCTGGTGGGGTCATGACGATGAGAGGGAAGAGTGGACTTACTCTCCTAACGAACAAAGAAAGAGGGCACAGTTACCGGAGACCACTCCTGTGCCAGCCATTTAGGACAGTCAAAAATGTTGCAGGGCTGCACGATGGGCATCTTAGGGGTGTACATGCATTTCCACTCTTCCACTGAGGTGACATGCCCCTGGATGTCCTCCTCCACACAGGAAACTGCCCGGCTCTGGATGCCCCCCCCACACGAGGAGGAGCACGCGGTCCACGGGGTGGCCTCCCACCTACAGAAGCAAGGGGAGTCATCAGGGCAGACATGCACATTGCCGAACCTCCTCAGTGACCTTTCCGACCAACCCCGTTCCCAGTGCCTACTGGGGCAATCAGGTTCTGAGAGGCTATGGTCAAGAGGACTGAGAGCCATCTAATGCCTAAAATCTGATGAGTAAGAGAGAAGGATTCAATGTTGGCAACAGTGCTTTGTAAACCTTGAAGCTCTACATAATGTAAGAAATACTGTTTGGAGAGCTGTCCACAGGGATATCTGTGCTGTCTCTAACCTACTCTAACGGGGGCTATTCAGTCCTTCTCCTTGTAGTTCGAATATATATTCTGTGTATAATATTTACATTATTTTATATTTTATAAATATATATTCTGCATATATATACTGTTATATATTTTACCATGATATATATATATATATATATATATATATATATATATATATATACTAAATCCCATTTAAATATCTTCGTTAAGACCAAAACTGGTTACTCAATTAACAGGAATAATTTGCACCTGGGCTGATACTTTCTATTTTCAATGCAATACTTTCTTACTTAGCTTCTGGATACTTGTGTACGAGAAGCTCATGAAAGATCAAGGCAAACCAAAGACACTCCGTCCCTTGCTTCTACAATCATCAGCTTTGGGACTACATGGATTCAGCACAATTCCGATGTTCAAGCTACGCCATCAATACACTAAGGAGCAAAGGTGATAATGTAATCTTCTTGTTCCCTAACTGTTGAGGAATACTGGCAGTTAGCATTCCCCTGATAAATAACTCTTGGAATTGTGAAGAAGTTTTGTTTTGTTTGGAAGGCTGATGGCACTGGAATCTAAAGATACAGTTTAGTAAGGGAGAAAAGAACAATATTACCAATAACATTTAAGAGAATTCCATTGCTTTTTAGATCTCTGCATAGCTCTGCTGCATTTGGGACTAGATGCAGAGAGAGATCTTTGCCCCATTTACAGAATATAGAATTTTGAAAAATGGAAACATTGGGACCGAGCTTGTCTTTCTTACATATATTCTGCTTGTTGATGAGGATTGTTAAGGAATTTTAAGATTTCCCTTAGAGTTATGAGAGATATAGTTTTAATGAGAGAAAAACAAAATGTCATCAAGTTGATCTACTTGAAAAGTTAAATTTAAAAACACTGCACAAGCATACCATGGAGACATCAATTATTTTATAAGTAGGATTCATGCATATTGGGAACCTGAATGCTCTTCTGTATGAGCCTGGAAAATGTATGTTTCCCAGTTAACAGAATTTTCCTCAACATTTTCTTTGCACTGTTTGAGTCTAGGAAACAACTGTTATCTCTATTGCCAACAGCCTAAACATGCTGCCAAGTACAATATTTTCCTATGCATATTTCCCCAGGAGACACAAAAGCAAATGCTATTATGGGGAAACTGAGGCCCTCCGTTTAGCCCTTAGGAGACTTTCTGGTCCCTTTCAAGAAAATGAAGCAGCTCTGTAGAGGGTCTCTCTTCTAAAAGGGTAAGACCAATTCTCATTTATCCATGTAAATCTCTGGAGAGCTCCCCTCTGGATATGGATAACAGGTCTGATTCAGAATGAAATTAGGCTGAATATATAAGTACATATTCACATTACATTTGATCTGACAGTGAAGCGGGAATATGTTTTTGAATGTACATTTAATCTCTTAGAACATTAAGATTCCATAAAAAGAGCACACTTTCTAATTGGTACTCTAATGTCCCTAACCTTGACCCTTCTAAAGTGAGAGTGATTAATTTCTGTCTCAACATTTGGACCTGACCCATAGTGTAAGTTCATAAACAGTAATAAGTATCCTTTTCAATGCCAGTGATCACAGAAAGACAAATGATGCTAATATTATTCTAAGAATTTATAGTATGGGTCCACCATATGAATATAGTTCTATATAATGAAAAATTGTTGTGTGAATCCTGACATAATAATAGGGTTATGTGGAATTTCAAGGCAAAACATGTCTGAGTGCTTTAAAGAAAGTATAATAAAAGCTGAAAGAAGACATCAGTTAGAATATCTTTAAACAGGGACCAGTAAGTACTTGGGGAAAAAAAAGCATATCCAAGAATCTTGTCCTGGAAGAATACTAAATGGGTTCACATATCACATATTTTAATTCCGATGGCTTTTAATTTTTTAAATACATAGTGTGTTTAAGAAATTCTCAAAATTCAGAGTGATGTGGGAAACATATATATATATATTAATTATGAATTAAAGATAATTCATCAGACTACATTCTTACATTACATTTAGGTATGTGTTTCAGTCAAAGACTGAAGGCAAGAAAAAAAATCGGAAGACTCACTAACTGTGCCTTGTATCTACACTTGTGGACTAAAGCCCATTTAAATAATTTCAATAAGGAAAGCCTTCTGCCTTGATCAGAATGTAGCTGCCACCTGAGAATCATTTTTGAGCCTTAGTTCTCAACTTTGTGTTTTTTTTTTGAGACCCAATACTTCTTATAAGAACATATTTGTAGAAATTGCTTCCATTTACTAAGACTTATCAACTAAGCAGAATATCTAACTTTAGAAATAGCTCAGTAACAGAAGTGCAAGAAATATAGTGTTTATTTGATAATTATCCTTTCTCATTGTGATGCATGGATAGGCCAGTGTGGACACAGGATAGCATTAATGAGGCTCATTTCAATCTGTCATTGAGAATACTGGGCTTCTAGCATTTGGGGGAAATTAGAATATATAAGAAACGAAGTTTAACCTAAGACAGGCATTAGTTATACGAGAGAAATATAAACAAGAGAGATCATAGACATGAAAGAAAAGTAGGAGTGCCATTACAAGAAAAACATAACCTTGATGTTGCTCACTTCTGACACCAACTTTGCTTTTATCATAAAATATTTGGTCTTCACACAAACAAATACATGTGTCCTATTTTAGAGATACAGAAACTGAAGTCAAATGAAATCTTGGATCAGTAAAATTAATCTCTTTATATTTTCACTCCACTTTTTTCCCCAAGAAGCATTTACTATATTACTTTGGTTCTGGATCAAACCAGCAAAATGATATAGTCATTTATATAGCATTTATATAGTCATTTATATAGCATTCTATAGTCATTTATCAGCTTTATCAATATAGTCATAGAAAAGCGGGAGGGTAGCTGACTAACGAGGTAACCCCTTAGTGGAAGAGCTTAAAAAACCCAAACAGCTATATAGAGTACAAATCCGATGTCCCTCTCTACATGCAACCGTTAGGATGGTGAAAATCAAGTTCTCTGCCAGGCACTGGAAGTATTTAAGTAGAGGCTGGATGACAGCTTTCACTGGTATATATGTATTTTATAAATATATGTATATCCATATACCCATGTGGGAATACATATTCACTAAATACCCATATACACATATTTGTATAAATACATATGTTTACAAATGTTGGGTATATGGGTGTGGTTGCAGGGAAGGAATGGGACTGGGAAGCATCTCTGGGGAGCTGAACTAAATGACCTGAAGAGCCCCTATTTGGATTCCATTTCATTAAGTATTTGGAGATTTTCAATCAAACTTTGTTTTATTTTATAGTTCAGAATTGTTTTCTGGGCTTTCATTAGTTTGAGATTGAGAAAACTACTCGCGATTGGATTTAAACTCTGGGTTCTAACTAGCAGCTGGTGCCCTGGAGTCCAAGTGAGCAAAGAGAATAGAGCAAAGGCCTCTCTTAGCTCAGGGGTCACTTCAAGCACGATTCTAATTTCTTCTGTCTGGGGAGCTGTTTCCAATGTGGCAGACCATACACTCAGTAGCTAGTATATTTTTCAGCTTCTCCAGTTTTCTTATGAATATATTAATAAAGAACAAGTTCTCTTAAAACTTCTTCAGTCACTTTCATTATTTTTTCTAGTTAAAAAATATATTGTACTTAGAAAAAGAAACACAGCCCGTGGAATTTTATGTTTTAGAAAAAAAAATGTCCCCTAAATGTTCTGAACAATAAAGAGAGGAAAACATCACCTTTTTGTACACAACTATAATTTCTTTGGAACAAAAAAGAGGATATTTAAAGCCCTTATGTAGAGTAATAGCACATCTGGAATCCCACATTTGTGGTACTGTGATAATACTTCAGGCAGTGTTTGCTTAACAGTTAGCAATAGCGCTTTAATGACTGGGGTCTTTTGCAGGGAAACAAAAGAAGACAAAGGGAGTGAAAGAAAGACACAACATAACCCATACACTCTATCTAATAAGAGTGAATCACTGTGTCCACCTCAATGTAATAGGATCCTATCTTAAAAAAAAAATTTTTTTTTTTGAATGACAAGCTCACAGTCCGAGCAACCCAGTATTATTCAGAAGCAGAGCTCAGGATGGATTGCGAACTATACTATCTACCATCTTACTTTTACAGAAAAAAAACCCACAAAATCTATATCTACATAGATATATAAAAGAAGCAGAGGCTGATTTACTAATTCTAGCATCAGGATGGTTGATTTACGTACCGAGGAAGGGGATGGTAGAGGTCATAAGGCATGATCTGCTTGTATCCGTCACTGTTAGGAACAATAATGCCAACCCTCTGAGTAGAAGGTACACACAATAAAATAAACACTAAATGATTACATTATACAAATTTTGTTAGACAAATGCAAAACAACATTAGTAAATTGTCTCTGCAAACAACACTAAAACAATTCAGTATCTTTATGCTGGCACGTGTTTGAGGATGGGGCAAGTTCTTTGCAAGGGCACCATTTACTATAATTAGTTCTCTGATCCAAGCAGGAAATACCACTGGAAAGGGTGGTGGCAAGAAAACTTGGCACCTCATCATTAACTGTGACACAATAAGCTTATAAATGTTCTTTAATCCCCCAAATTATACATCCTATGAGGTCATTATTATCATTATTAATGTTACTTCCAGATGCTCACCAAGCAATTATAGTTACTGTCTCACTCCTGATGAAAGAGAGAGCTATGTATAAGAGTATGTACCTGGGAATCGACAATACTCTGTAATGTGCACTATCAAATAGGTTTTTTCTCTCAGCATATTTAAAGATTTTAATGAATTATCTTGGAAAGCAGTGAACTAGTGAATACAGTGGGCAGCTACCAACAAAAGCAAGTTTCCTATAGAAACAAAGGAAGAGCAGTTAAAATGAGATAAGAAATAGGAAAGATCTTTTTTGTGTTCTATAAAAATGTGATATTGTGTTAACTGCTATTACAGTCATGGTTGTGATGGTCATGACTGTTGTTAGTATATCTAGTGTCATGGGAAACATGTGAGATTCAGAGATAGAGCCAAAGGAGCCATAAGAAATGACATTATAGGCTGTATGGCTAATGGATTCACAAGAAATGATATTATAGGCTGTGTGGAAGTCCCTAGAGGCCTTATGGACTCTAATAAACTACACTAAACTACCTCACTGATTTCAACTAAAGCTTCCCATTGGCAAGACTTTCTTGCAGAATCCCCTGGTTTGTGGAAGATTTATGATTAATTGGTGTTAGATAAAAGGGCTAGTATAACAGACCCTCTATCAAGAGTGGGAGACATAGAGAGCTCAGTACACAGCTATCAGCCCAGGACAAAACATGGTAGGGCATGAGCAGAAGACACTTATTCCACAACGGACAAATGATAGGAAGTCTCTCTTTTGAATACTGAAGGAACTCACGTATTCTCTATGTATCCCTGGGATAGATGGATGGGTATATATTTATATATCCATATTCAATATAAATGTTGATATTTATATTTAAATAAGTTAAGGCTTATGTTTTAATCTCATTCTCTGATTAGGACGACATAATATGTTCATTTTAGAGGGCTAGCAAATCTAAGCTTTTGGATAAAATGGGTGAGCTCGGTATACTATGAATCACAAAGATGAAAAATAGCACTGCCTGGAGATCATCATAAATAAGAGGAAAGAGGGAGTGATAAAGGTAGTTTCTGAAGAAATTACTGAGAGGTAAGAGGATACATGAGAGAAATTAAATCTAAAAGAACATGGGAAACAAAGCTATAAAAGATAGATTTCTATTTCCAGAAAAGACAACCATTGGTGTACTAGTTTACTTGTTTATCTTATGTAACTAAATTTTCTATCTTTATTTGTATGACTAAAGTTTTTGTACTCATTTGTAGGATTAAATTTTCATGGTGTATGGATGTGCACTGGTCTACAGTAACAATATTCGTGAAGATGGATGCTGCATTTGAGGAAGGAAAAAATACCTTGGCTCTAACAGAAAAATGGAATGAGTACTAAGATTAAACTTTTCTCCCTGTTTTTCTAAGTTAGAGAAACTTCCTATTCTTTTCTGCCTTCTTCTGACAGAAGAATGGGAGACAATTGGATGGGAAAGACTAATCGTCTCTTTCTCTCTTTTATTATAATCATGTTGATCTCTTTCCAATAGTTCTTATGTCTAGTCATTGAGGAAATTTTCTTTCTAAAAGAGCTGTCTTTTAAAGAATTCCAACCTTCCAAAGTTCTAATAACTCTGGATATGCATCTAATAGTAGTTAATTAAGAAATTATTGAAATAGACTTGGCAGTTATATTTGAGCTAACCCTAGTATCTTTACTCATGCCTATAGCACCTTCTAAGTGCAAAGATGCAGTTCGTTGCCTTCTCTTCCAAAAAAATTTATAGCTATGGTTTGTTATCCTCAATATTAGAATGAACTGCTGCAGATGTCTGCCAATTGATTTATCAGCTGATGATATTTAAAATGGAGGCAGTGATATTGAAGAAAACAGGCTAGAAGAGAAGAAGGGGGAAGAAAAGGGGGTGTGTATAGAATTCAAGATGTTGGGCTTTGCTTTGGACTGATTTAGAAATTGTGTTTTTGTTTGAACAAGGAGCTCTAAACCTGGATTCAGCAAAACTATAGCCATATTTGTCTTTCTATGGCATGGGTCATGGTGAAGACTCATAAAATCACTCTATGGCACCTGTGAAAACAGAAAGATATCAAAACAATGGTGCTCTGTCCAGTCTTGTTAATGCATGTTCATGTGCATGGGCTCTGCTCTCTCTAGGGGTTCATGTCATGGCCCTGGCCTTTCACCACACTGTCACAGAAGGGTAGGCACTGTGGCCTAGACGTAACTTCCTATTGCTTACCTATTGCTTAGGACACTTGGTATTTTTCTTAGGCAAAGTGTACATATTGAAGAATGACGAAAAAGGATGCCATTTTGGGATTTTAAAAAGCACTTGCTACGTTTAGGGCTTGATGTGTGTGTGATGTGTGTGTGTGTGTGTGTGTGTGCGTGTGTGTTTGTATTCAGACATGTATCTGAATATGTGGGGAGTGGTGAAGGAGGCAAAAATAATTTTAAAACATTATCAGAAAGGGAACCTGTAAAAAGCAGTCCGTTTTTGGGTAAAAGCACTCATTCTCCATTACCTTAACTATTCTGATCACTCATACACTTCTTACACCCAGCAGTTACCTGACTCTATCAGACTCCCTGACATCAGGGGTCATGAGGGGAAATGAGAAGATGAGGATAATGTCATTCTGGACTCATGTAGTGTAAGAAGGAAAAAGCCATGGTACCTCATCCTCTCAAAGTACACACCTTGAGGAACTGTTCCATGATAGGAGAATGCCTCAATTTTAAGACAGGCTCATGTAATAAAAATATTATGCCGTCATAAACATAAAGCCTTTAGAACCATTTTTAATGACACAGACATTGTCAACTGAAAAAATTTCAATGCAAAATATTGAACCACAACACTGAGAAAATTCATGGGTTTGTATATCTATTTAATCATTTTTATAGTTCATATATGTGTGTCTATATATAGACACATATATGACCCATATACATATGTATATAGAAAGATATTAAAAAGACCAAAAAGTTGTTAGTTCCTGGTGTTTGGATTATGCAATTTTGCCTTCATATATCTTTTAAATGTTTATTTATTTATTTATTTTTTTTTTTTAAATTTTTTTTTTTCAACGTTTATTTATTTTTGGGACAGAGAGAGACAAAGCATGAACGGGGGAGGGGCAGAGAGAGAGGGAGACACAGAATCGGAAACAGGCTCCAGGCTCTGAGCCATCAGCCCAGAGCCTGACGCGGGGCTCGAACTCACGGACCGCGAGATCGTGACCTGGCTGAAGTCGGACGCTTAACCGACTGCGCCACCCAGGCGCCCCAAATGTTTATTTATTTTTGAGAGAGAAAGAGCACAGTGGGGGAGGAGCAGATAGAGAGAGAGAGAGGGAGACACAGAATCTGAAGCAGGCTCCAGGCTCTGAGCTGTCAGCACAGAGCCTGATGTGGGGCTTGAACTCACAAACTGTGAGATCATGACCTGAGCTGAAGTTGGATGCTTAACTGACTGAGCCACCCAGGTGCCCCTTGCCATTGTAGTTTGATATTTTTCTGTTTTCCAAGTTTCCTATAATGTACAGTCACAGGAATTAGAATATTCAAGTAAGACAAAATACAAGTCCGAGAAAATAAAAGAGAGACATTTAAAAATACATTATGAGCTGGGGCGCCTGGGTGGCGCAGTCGGTTAAGTGTCCGACTTCAGCCAGGTCACGATCTCGCGGTCCGTGAGTTCGAGCCCCGCGTCGGGCTCTGGGCTGATGGCTCAGAGCCTGGAGCCTGTTTCCGATTCTGTGTCTCCCTCTCTCTCTGCCCCTCCCCCGTTCATGCTCTGTCTCTCTCTATCCCAAAAATAAATAAACGTTGAAAAAAAAAATTAAAAAAAATACATTATGAGCAGATGAAATGAGGCCATCACCTCAAATCCTAAGTGGCATTTAAAGATTATTGAGTCTGCTCTGAAATCTCAGAAGCTACTTTAGAACAATATGCCTGACTTTAAATGACTTT
This sequence comes from Leopardus geoffroyi, assembly GCF_018350155.1. Classification (NCBI taxonomy): domain Eukaryota; kingdom Metazoa; phylum Chordata; class Mammalia; order Carnivora; family Felidae; genus Leopardus; species Leopardus geoffroyi. Next base: position 43,605,423 of record NC_059342.1, on the reverse strand, counting down.
TAAACATCAATCTCTATTCAGGCTCATTTATTTAGTAAACCTCTCTTCAGGAAAAATCCTAATAGAGCTAACTCTATGGGAGCCTAATTTGTGGAGTTCTGTGTTTTTTTTTTATAATGGAAATGAACCATAACAAGCCCTTTTCATGGTTTTAAGTGTCCCTTTCTGTGAATCTCTAAGGACCTCTTGCTTCTCCTCTCGAGCTGCAAAGCCTAACTTCCTGACGGCTGGATGTGCTCTAGGTTTGTCGAGCTCATTGTGTCCGGACAGTTCATTACCCTCCCCTGCAAAATGCTTCTTCTCCTGTGATCACTGTGACTGTTCAGAGCACTACCATTCTCCCATCCACTCAGGTTAGACACTATGGGACATCTTTGTTGCTTCTTATTCCCATGCTCCCTAATGGCAGTCAGTTCTGCCGGTTGTGATGTCTGCCAAGCACATCTCCTGGTGACACAAGTTTGGGTCCTTTTGCAGCAGTCAGCTAACAGATCTCTGCCTGCAGGCATTGCCTCCCCCAACCCGGCCTGCTCGCTGCTATCACAGTAATCGATATTTTGCTTCCCATCTCTAAAGTCTTAAGTGGCTCCATAATGGCCAGTGAAATTTCTGAGTCAAGTGTTACCTCTTCCAAAGCCTGTCCTCAATTTCCCTCTCAACATCTGGCAGAAATTTCTTCTTCCTCTTCTAAATACCCATCACACTAACTCCACTCATTGCTTTTAACTATCTACTAAGTTCTAATATGTGTAAGTTTTCTTTAGTTTAACACTATGGGACAGAATCCATGTCGGTTCTTTACTGGATCTCTTAACACCATGCCCTGTGCAGGGGCAGTTAGTGAATATTCACTGGATGAAGTCATGCTGTTGGTATGCAGACACAAAGCCAAGCAGTACCATCCAGAATGAAAGCAAACAAACAAAACAAGGTCAAAGAAACTCTCCAACAAACTGCCATTCACTGTGCACATGTTTAGTCCCACTCCTTGCCTTCTGCTAGCTCTGGCATCTGTGGGAGGGAACAGACTGTTTGGGAGGGGGGTTTGGCAGTTAAGGAAGGCTGCTGGCTATCAGGTGATCTGAAGCGCAGAAAGGACAGTGTAATGACACCTGTGCTTCTAGCCTGCTTGGCCAAACTCTGCATCTCTTCCATTAGTTATCTCCCAGAAATAGCCATGACAGCTCTGAAAAATCTTCTCTGTCCTGTTTCACGTGTCTTCCAGATGCCATGCTGCTTTGTAACTATACAACTCTGTCTGGGCAATGTTGGGGCCCAGATTCTAGTTGATTTTTCTTTGCCTTTGTCATGGTACCAGGCATAGAACCTGGTACAAGTCAGACAGTCAATTAAAAAAAAATGAATGAAATTGTGGGTGGTAGAGGGAGCTCTGGCACAAAAGGGAGTATTTCATCACCTCTCGACAACCCTGGAGCAACAGAAACCAGTCTCTTCCCAAGCAACAGTTTAGAATGGGGGAGGGGAGAAGTAACAAAAGTTGGCAAAGACACAGGCATTCACTTTTTCATGAGTGGTGGAGCACAAAGGATCATGGTATACTAAGGAAAAGGACCCCTGAGGAGCTGGGAGATGGACAGTCAGTTCTCTTTTCTCTCACTGTCTTTCTGTATGATCTTGAGTGGTTTACACTGGGACCTATGCAAGATCTAACTGGATGAAATCAGGGGTTTTAAGATGAAGTAACCCATCTCATGGAGCTCTATCTTACCTGCCCTCTTCTTAGTGGCTGCTAAAGGTAGAGCTTGCCGCTCTATGGACCACAGATTGAAAACCACTGAAGTAGGTGATCATCTCAAAATCTTTCCTACTCTAATGTTTGATGACTTCATAAAACATAGTGGGTTTTTCTAGGAAACAGGGGATCCAGCAAATGAGAAAATATTCTGCAAATAGTTCACACTTTTCTTAGACCATTGTGCTCATGAGGCAACATTCATTTACTAGGAACCACACCAAAAGAACCCTGTTTCATCACTTGGGTTTGAAAATATTTTTAAGGCACATACTCATTTTTCTGCTATAAAACCAATGGAGAGTTTTTGATCATTTGACCCCAAATATTAGTATTTCATTGATATTTCTACGGTTAATATTCTTGACATTAATTAATGCAATTTCTGAACTGCTTTTAAGTAAGTGGGAGTAATATTTCCCTGGGCTTTGTTTATCTCTTCCTGTACTGTCCTAAGTGATTGGTCACTGTTTAGTAAACATCAGTCTTTATGCTTATATAAAAGAGGTTTGCTTGATCTGAGTATGTGATCATTTCGCAGACCCATAGCAAACTTTGTATTCATATGATTGTCAGTTCTGAACTTGCTGTGGGGGTCTATGTTGGGCTTAAACCAGATATTACAGGATGCTGATGGCATCATGAAGAACAAAGGGGGATGTTCTGTGGGATGAATGCTTGCCTCAAGGATCAGGTTACCTGAGTTTACACAGTCGAGGAGATACTTTGGAAGTACTTAGATTTATAATCCAGCTTTCTTTTCACAATCTAACTCGGGGCAGATCACTCAACCTCTTTAGGCTTCAGTTTGTTTATCTGGAAATACAGATACTAATCTCTGTCCCGCTATCCTGTCAGGGAATGTGAAACTGAATTGAGAAAATGGATGTGAAAGCACTTTCTAAACTTCAAATAGAAGTAACAAGTCATTTTACAGATTTGGCTCTCAATTTGATAATGATAGCTGACTTTTGTTGAGTGCTTGGACCCTTGCTAAGAGCATTATGTGTATTACCTCATTTAATGCTCCTAGCTACTCTCTTACAGGAATATTATACTCATTTTACAGAAGGCAAAACTCAGACCTAGAGAAGTTAAGTAAAGAAGTTACTAGCTAGTAAAGTCAAAGTGATAGGTTGAGGTTAAAATGGAGGATGACGACGATAATACCTGTTCTAGTAACTCACAAGTTAATTAAGAGAATTGCGTAAATATTTATGCTTTTAAAAAGTATAAAATGTAATATTAAAAGTGATTATCATTATTAGTAATAATGAGCTGATTGGGTAGGACTGAACTGCCACAATAATGGAGTTACAGCTGATGGTCTGGTGATGTGTGGTATGACTATAAACTTGGGAAGGGTTTGACCATGCATCCTAAAAAGAACCAGAACTCTGCTTTTTACCTCATTATACATAATACATGAAAGTGGAAATGGGATTTTATGGTGAAGTTTCTTATTGCTTACTCATTAGCTACTCAAAGCAGTATATTCAAATGAGGGTGATTAAAAGTAAGTTGTTACTTTTCTAAGTCATTTACCTCTTACAAAATAACAAAAAGACTTCCAAGATTAGAAAAACATTTCATTATACTTTAATGCTAACTAAGGAACCATTTTCTAGTCCTGACAATAAGTTCTCATTTTTTGGAGACAGGGCATAAATCCTATCTGAATTAAACAGCAATGTGTCACAGGTGGGTAAGTGGGGATTATTAGGCAATTGCACATTGTGATTTGTGGAGATGCTAATTACCTTAATTTCTCATGGTTGTTGTATTTTAAAAATCTGATAAGTGTGATTTACTTTGATATAGTTTTTAGGAATTTATGTGTCTTGCTATTATAATAACAGAGAACTACATTTCTAGACCTATATAGAATTTCTCCTCCTTTCATGGACAAGAAAGCTGATTTCTGGGAAGATTAGGTATTCCTCTCTGAGGTAACATCAACACTATCATAATCATGATCTTAGTCATAATAGCTGTAGCAACTAACATTTTTGAGTGCTTCTCATGTGTCAGACATGTATCAGTCAAACTTTTTAAATGTATTAGGACATTTATTTCTTTTTTTTGTGTGTTTTTTTTTTTTTTGTTTTTATTTATTTTTGGGACAGAGAGAGACAGAGCATGAACGGGGGAGGGGCAGAGAGAGAGGGAGACACAGAATCGGAAACAGGCTCCAGGCTCTGAGCCATCAGCCCAGAGCCCGACGCGGGGCTCGAACTCACGGACCGCGAGATCGTGACCTGGCTGAAGTCGGACGCTTAACCGACTGCGCCACCCAGGCGCCCCAGGACATTTATTTCTTATGATGACTCTGTGAGGTAAGTATTATTATTTTCCTCACTTCATAGGATGAAACACTGAGACTTAGCAAGAACAAGTAACTGTCCAAAGGCTACTCAACCAGTAAATGGCACAGCCAGGATCCCAGGCCAACCTGTTTGCTCCAAAGCTCCCCTCTTAACCACCAGACTGTTTTGCCATTGGGCTAGTTGGTCACGAAGTTAGTGTGACCAGATTTTTATATGCCCTGTACACATAATGGCTCTCATGATGCAGATTATTTCTTTAAAGTTGCATTTGACATTTTGTTTACAATTTGAATGATAGCCAGGGATGACTTATGCAATTTTCTGTCAAATTAAATGGAGCTGGATAAAAAAAGTCCACTGGAACTCACCAACAACTGCCGCTTGGGGCATACAAGTTTGGGCATTTTCTCAGGACTGTTGCTCTGAATTCCTTGAGGGAAGGGGGAATCTGGATGCAGTTTCAGCTAGAAACAGATCTGTTTGCTAATGATTGTGACCATGATAGTGTGATGAGTGAGAGCTTTTTTCACTTTTCCAACCTTTGCCAATTTAAGCCCCCTTCATTACTGCCTTGGAGGGAAAACTTGAGGCCCATGCCAGAAAAAATCTGAAAAGGTGGTTCTCTGATCTTCTCACAAACAATGTCTTGCACAATTTCCCCCAGACAGCATTAACAGTCTTTTCAGTCTCATAGACTGAGATATATACGACCAAATGTAGCATAATTCACATTAAAATCCACTCTGAAAACATAAGGTGCTTATCAGCTGAACTAAAACTATGCCTTTTTAGTTGTTGGTGGACCATAGGCATACATTTTGAGGCTCTCTGGCCACATGATGGGTTTTACCCTTCGACTGGGATGATACAAAAAATCACACGAACAAACAACAGCAGAGAGAGGCATTAAAAAATGACAGAAGCTATGATTATAGCATGGCAGGCAAAGGAGAGGATTTTACATTTGATTAGATTCTAAGTGTCTTAGCTACATGAGAAAAGGTTCATACTACAGTGTTAAATGAATGCAGTGGAAAACAAATTAAACATGCAGTAGATCAAAGACAAATGGGGGCTGGGAGGGCATGCCTCTGGACTTCTGGAAGTGCCCAAATTGAGACTGCCACCAGAACGCCATATAGAGCATATGAGGGGATTAGTGAGGTCATAGCTCTGAGTCACCAATGAGAAACATTCTTAATTTTAGCTAAAAGCCATTAAAATTTTAACTTCACTTTCTCTTCCCTTCCATTGTAAGTGTTAAGTGTTGGCTTCCTTTTTGAGACCACTTTTGGCAAGGAGACAAAGTATTTTACCACTTCATAAAAATGACTGCATAAAAGACATCAGCAAAGAGCAACAAAGCTCTCTTGGGCTGGAACTTCTGGCAGCCAGGTAGGCTCAAATGTTGGTCTAGTAGTATAGGGGACTCATATTCCTGCCTCAGCAAAATGTCAAGTTACTATATGTCATGGATATTCAGGCTTGCTTTAGGATAGTGGAAACCAAGAACACTAAATTGCTGAATTCCAAGTGTCCACGGTACACAGTATGATCTCATCGATGTTATGAGCTATAGACAAGACTGGAAAGCAATATAGCAAAAACATTAACACTGGTTATTTGTGGCCCCTAGGGATTATTAGTGAGTTTTATTGTTTTCATCATAGGCTTTTAACTCATCAACATTTCTTAGCATTAAGCATCAGAAAAAAAGCCATAAAACCATAAAATTGTTTTGAAAAAAATGGGCTACATGTCAACAATCCCTTTAACTTCAAGATGAACCAATCCACCACCATGAGAGTCAGTGGATATTGTCAGTGAGTGAAATGAGTAAGGGATATCATTTAGTTCATTAGTTCAACTGTAAACATTTACTTATTATAAAGCAAATTAATGCAAACAATGAGGCTATTTTGGTGAACAGAAAAAATTGGATATCAAGGATTATGGCTAATGGTCATCATAACCAGTTTATTTCTGGTTTTTTTTGGTTTTAGATGTGCAGCAATGACAAAATTCCTATTATCTCAGACAAGGAGCTGCTAATGATAACAGTTTTTACAGTTCACCTTGCAATCTTAGTATACCTATTTTTTCAGTTAAACAGACTACTGAAGAACTTAATGATGAGTGCAAAAAGTAGTTCCTTTGGTGGTATAACATTTTTACAACTGTTACAACAATTTTTTTTTTTTTTTTTACAATTTGGCTGAATTTTAATACGTTAAAATTAGTTTAACATGTTGAAATATATATACATATATATGTATATACATGAACATTTTGTGATTTATTGTTTAAAAATACTTCAAAATGTGTAAAATGAAATTCAGTGAAGCAACTCTATGCAATTATAGGTTCTGTAGACAAGGTCTGAAAGCCACAACTTAATGCAACAAACAACCCTCTCACCCTCATTTTGTGGGTGAAAAAACCGAGGTCCAGAAAGGTAAAATAATAAGCCTAGGGCTACACACTAATTATTTAGTGTACTTTTTGCTGTCCATGGTACTTCCCAGCCTTGACAAGCAATAAACTTGGCCTTATGAATGGGATTTTGCTTTCAAATAATATATAATAGGTCCTAAGTCCTAGTCTCATACAGGTAAAGTGAACAAATATCTCAAGGGCTAGATAAAATAATTTTTTTGGAAATTCAAAAATATGTCAGCACTAAGAATATCTACATTTTCCCTTTGAGGGTTTCTAATATTAGACACAAAGGCCATAGTTTAATGTCATTGTGTCACTCTTGATTTAACTATTAGGCAGTTAAATCTGTAGTTAGAAAGCAGTTTCTTGAGGGTTCAACTCGGCTATGTCTAACAGGAGGGCAGACCTATTTTATACAGTAGGTTCTCTCGAACCATCGCTTCTTATTTTCTCTCAGAATTTAGAAAGGTTGCTTTGATCCCAAGTATGCAAATAAAGTACAATGAATTTCCCAGTGATCCTTGAAGCAGCAAATCTACATTTCCTAAAGCAGTTTCCTCTTAAATCCTACTGCTAAGTCTTAATCTTTACAGCTTTGTTTAATTACTTCTGCATTGAAAAAAGCAGCTTCCTGACATTTGCCTCTAACTTATTTTTTCTTTCTCCTTAATAGCCACCTGTCCCAACATTTATACATGTGCTGTATTAGATGTTTTAAAATAACACAGGACACAGACAAAGCATAAAGTTCACAGGCAAACTTCTTTCAATATAGTATGGACTTTTGCTTTGGGATAGTAAGAAATAGGCCACAAATACTATTCCAAATAAGAAGAGAGATAAAACTCAGAAGCCAGAAAAAAATTGAGTAGATTATAAACATTTTCTTAAAATTGTTAACAAAATGCTCTTATTTCACAACTGTCTTCCCTGGCCATCTCTTTATTGAAGTTCTTTTTCCCCCAGATATGGGGGTGACTCCCCCATTTCTCCTAGAAATTCATACATAAATTTTGATGAAAGCGTGTAAAGACTTTCAAAGTCTTTCTCTGGCTGAACTGATCTGTCTGAATTAGTATAACTATGCTTTTCACACACTGGTCTTCTGGTATAGATATAATAAGTATATTATATACTTATTATATAATAAGTAGAATAATTTAAAAGTGGGGTTGAACTGCATTGGCTATAATCATCTTGGCTAAAAACACTTCGTACTCTTAATATTTCCAAAGTTAAAAAAAGTCCAAGCAAAATTTTAATACCTCATTCAGTTTTTATACCATAACCACTTTTTAATACATAATTTTCTGGTGTAATATGAGCCTAAATTAAATTAAACTTCACCTAAATTATATAATTATAAAATATCATTTTTTTTCTGTTTTTTTTTAATGAAAACATGTTATTCTGAGTTCAGTTTTATGAGCTAAGTATATGAAAGAGGCAATTTTGTATCACATGCAGAATTTAGAATTCATGAATATGAGACAGACAGAGTACAAGAAAATAACTTTAGAAAGTTAACAGCAGAAAACACAAACTTCAAAGATAGAACACTTTTCATGCATGTTGTTCATGTAGTATTTCAACTATGTAAAAATTTTGTTTTATGTATACATGATTACTCCACTATGATTTAAAAAATAATACTGAGGTGCTTCTAAGAAATCCAAGGAGCTTTGGAAAGGATATTTTATCTTTTGGTGTTCGTGATTAGCTTTGTAGGAGAAGAATTTTTTTATATCCTCTCTCATATGTTGAGGATAAGGAAGCTAATAAAGAGATTTACCAGGAAGTTCTGCCACTACAAAGGCAAATGCTACACCATGAACAGATTGTTGACCTGTACTTCTATGACTACTCATCATCTGAGATATTTCATATGTCAGTCTGATCCTTAATCCTACAAATAACTGAGGGCCAATCAGATTTCCAGAAAGCAACAGTACTAGTGCAAGTGTCAAGTGTCTCTTTAAAACTCCTAATTAAAAAGAACTTAAAAAAAATCTGACTATTGCAAATAAGTCCTGCTTTCTCTTTGACAAAGTCAGGGTATGTTAAAATTAGAGCTGTTCTAAGACTGGGTTTGATTCTAGTTAATTACTGTGGACCAGGGTAAAATGGGTCAGTTGTGACCCTTACATATGGTCTACTCTGACCATGTCACTGATCAAGTGACAAAGTTAAAATGGAAGGAATCCTGAGAACATTGTGCCACCACCTTGGCCTGGACCTTGTTAAGGAGGGATACAAGTACCAGAATAAAAAGAAATCAGAAGAGAAAATAGCTCTGAAGAGTGCTCCACAAGTGGAAACTCTGGAGACCCTGAGAGGGCATTATACAGCTTCAAGAACATGGGGCGTGGGTACGGATAACACATGATTAGGAATGGACCCTGGACAGCAACACATTTATTTTTAATTAAATTCTTATGAAGCTGATGGAACTCAACTTATGTTTATGATAAATAAACTAGTAAATTTGACTGACCTGGCTGGACAAGGATCCAAGTTGCATTCTTGAAGTTTGGGTTTGGGTTTGATGTTCTCTGGGTAATAGTGACAGTACTGATCCGCAACCACACGGTTGCTCCGAAGATCGTAACACTCAGCCGATGTCAGCTGGTAACCTGCAGTATCAAACCATCCGGGCAAGTTTCAACACACATGTCATATTAAAGTATAACGTAATATACTTCTTTATACTTCTTGGCCATCTCACATTAATGAAAATTCTTCCCCAACACTTCAGTAATTTCCAGGACAAAAGACAGAAATATGGAAGGCTCATTAATCTTTGCAGGCCTCAAATACGATTTTTCCACTCAAATTGTAATAATCAAATATACTGTAAGGTTTGAACTACATAAGGGCATAGCTAGGTGATCAGACTCTGCTGTAAGTACTATTACTATTAATTTGTTTTGTATAATCTAAAAGTGTAACATGGATATCTGTATCCAAAAGAGATGATCAGTATTTATTTGCCAAGGATCTCATGCAAAGATGCAGAATTGCCTCCCTTGTATCTGAAGCACCAGGAAGAATAAACTCCCCAATCAATCAATCAATCAATCAAATAAACCCTAACACTGCTCCCCTTGATGAATGGGGGACAACGAAATACAGCACAAGATGGGGTCCTTCCAGCTGCCTGGGAACATTATTTTTGTCTAAATTCAACCTGAGTAGGCTAGGCTGAGAAGATGGAGGATTAAGATCCTAAGAGTATCCATTAGGAATCCCTACAAAACAACAACAACAACCATAATAGTACCCCCCTACTGTTCAATTTTTGCTTCACCTAAAATCCTTTCTCATTTCTCTTTAAGTCTCCAGCCAATAGTTTTTTAGTGTCCATGCACAAGTTTCCACTGTTTAGAGAATTCTTTTAAAAAATAGCACTGCTGAGTAATGCTTAATTCCATTCATAGTGTTTTACCTTTTCCACCTGCCTCTTTCTTGTCTTGTGGATTTCTAGTAAGGTGGTGATGAAGACTTAGATTCTTAGAGTGAAAAATAACTGTACATGGAGAATTTTTTTAACTTAGGCTTTTTTTTTTTTTTTTTTTTTTTTATAAATCATTCTAACCCTAACCAACCTCCAAAACATATTCTCCCTGGCAGGTGGTTGAATATTGTTATTGCTAGATATATGTTAGAAAGTCAGATTGAGACAAGTTAAAAGACTTGCAAAAGATTTTAGGAAATCAGAAGAAGGCTTATAAACCAGATTTCCTGGCTTGAGGCTGTGTTTTCAGACCACCCACAAAAATTAATTGTTCATTAAAGGCCTAAAAAAAGAGCTTTTAACAATTTTACTGTAAAGATGAAAAGCATGGAAAGTAATAGGTAAGAACACATGTTCCATTAAACTTTTTATTTTATAAGAAAGCCAAAGAGCAAAATGACATTTTAAATAAGTAAATATACTTTTATTTTTCAATTACATTATACTCTAAAGCAGATAATGTTATGATAAGCTAACCATTTTACAATTTTCCATATAATAATTTCTACTCAAGGACAGAGTTTATCATGTAGTAAAATGTGGGCACAAGCAATAAGTATATTATATAACTGAGAATATGATTTTTAAAAATCATAATTTGTCAGCTTAAAAACGTTGCTGGAAGCTATTCGAGAGTGTGTGTAAAGAAGGCTTAGAACAAAAATGAAATAAAAGACCAAAATAGTCAGATAATTGTTTTCGAACGTTTCACAAGGTATTTTTAGCCACAATTGTTTACACTTAGCAAAACGGTCAACCAGCTGAATGTGGAACCAGAAATATAAAAAGGAACTCAGAGATCATTTTTTCAGTCATTGTCAAACTGGTCCATGAAGGGGGAGAAGGCTGGTTTCCACACAGCTCATATCTTTATTCTGAGCAATACTCCTTTTATTTGTGCTTCCTAGTAAGATTTCCTTTGAAGAAAGCGTTTGATAGCTCAAAACATTCGAAGACCACTGATGCTTCTACTTGTTCACTTAGATGTGATGAAAATAAGGTTGAGAGGGGTTGGCTATATATGAATCTAACATTAATCCCCTTACTATATAGCAAGGCATCATCAAGCTTACTGACATTACCCTCTAACACCAGCTCTCTATATGAAATTGACATAGTGGGCATATTATGGAATTGATACTTCGGTCAAAGCATGGTTTTCATTTAAAAAGAAAAGAGGAAAAATAATTATTTACCTAGAAAAATAATTTTTTACTTAGATTTCTTTCTTTGAAACTATTTCCTGTACTAGTCATTCATAAGTGTATCAAAATAACATTTTTATGAAACATCAAAGTAATTACCATTTTACTTTCAAACAAAGTTATTTTCTCTTCAGAACAGATAGAACAAATGGAAACACTATTGTGCTGAAATGCTGAGAAGCTCAAATTAATAGTTATTTAGCAACCAGGTAAAAGCACTTGAAGGTATTTCTGACTAACTGCTTTTAGGCTAAAATCTAACATTGCTCTAGAGGACCTGATTTTTAGTGATTTGTTCACATTATGCAGATGAAGATGAATTATTTCATATGTTCTCACTGTTTAAAAAAATAATAGATGATAATTTGTTTCCATTTTGAGGTATCATCCTTCTTTTCTCTTGTCGGAATAATCTAGTGATACCCAGGTGGATGAGCTACTTAACACCAGCCAACAATCCGGTTTCAGTGAAGGTGGAGCCAGAATTTATTTGATATGCTGGTTTTTAAAGGAATATACAGACAATTTTATGCTCATTAAATCAGCAAAATTAAACAATTTCTTATAATCCACAAATACTGGCTCAGTTGGCAATGAAACTCAAATATTCATACTCTGCTTATTACCCTTCTGGAAAGAATTTTGGTAATATATGCCAATAGCCACAAAAATTCTGAAACTCACTCTTGAGAATTTATTCCAAGGAAATAATTTGAAAGGAGAAAAGGAAAAAGAAACTTGGCTATTAAGTTATTCGTTACATTATAAGAGAAAAGTTTAAGTGAACTAAATCTTCTATAAGGATACGGCTAAATAAATGATCATAAAGTAATTTGAAGCAATTATTATGTAGCCATTATAATTGTAAAGGGCAGAAAATGGGAGAAAATATCTTTTCCAGTAATACAAAATGCTGTCCCTATTGCGGATGTGATGGAGCAGAGATAGGAATTCATTTGGTGACTTTTCAGGAGAGATGATGGGATAGAGCTTAACAATAACCGAGCTGAAGTCTACAGAACAGTGATTTTTTTTTTCTGGTAATAAACTATTCCCTTTAATTAAATTCATCTCTGATTCTTTTTGAACACATTATGCTACATAGTAGGCCTGACAAACACTCTTCACTGGACTCAGGAAGAAATAAGTTCTCTTCAACTAGGTGAGTAGTTGATTCTCAAATGAACAGAACAGACTCAAGACCGTTTCCACTAATGGGACTCTACGCACAGAAAATGTTCATGGGCCATCCCGACTGAGGTATCCACCTTACAGGTGGGCTTCCGGATTTGGCCCCATTCAGAATAAAGAATCTAACCCGTCACAGCACGAAAGTTCTTCCATGTTGAAGTGGCTACTTTTACAACAGCTAAGCCTTCCCTCATAGAAGCCAACAGTTCCTAGGCTAAGTCAACACCATTACCTCCTCCACAGGTTGCTGAGCAAGGAAAGAAATCTGTCTCCCTCCATCGGTGGATGATAGGCTGATAAAAGATGAACTGGACTGTGCTGTCAGCGGGCCCTGAGTTGCGGATCTGCAGGAGACAAGAGACAATAGCAAAGAGAGCAACTAGTATGACAGAGGGGTGCTTTCTTGATTCTTTGCAACTCTGGACAAGAATGTATAGTAGCACGGATGGTTCCAGGCTGCACTGGGAGAGAAGTGGCCATAGCAATATCACCCATCTTACCAATCAACCATTCGCCATCACCACCATTGCTTTCTCAGTTCTTTTGCCATGAGCAACGGATAGCAATGTCTCAACTTGTGATTCTAGTAGGGTCTTTTCCCAGGACACTTATTCCCTTTAGCTCATTTATTTCCAACTTTTCTGGTATAACAGGAAAAATTATGGGTATTTTTAATTTTTATGTATGTATATGTGTATGTATATATGTGGATTTATAATGTAGGTTCAGAAAGAGAAAATTTGTTCTGAGAAAATGATAAATGCCATATACTGCAAGAAATGAAAGATACTATCCTTGGTTAACAAAAAAAATTAGGGGCACCTGGATGGCTCAGTTAGTTAAGCATCCAACTTCAGCTCAGGTCATGATCTCATGGTTTGTGAGTTCGAGCCCCACACCGGGCTCCCTGCTGTAAGCACAGGGCCTGCTTCAGATCCTCTGTCCCTCCCTCTCTCTCTCTCTCTCTCTCATTCTCAAAAATAAATAAACATTAAAACAATTTTTAAAAAAGAGACGAAAAAAATTAAAGAATTAAATGGCTCTGCCCACCCAGAGACATACATGGTGTTTCCTGGCAATTTAGTGACTCATACGTTTTCATGTGCAGAATTGCCAATTGGAAGCTTGCTAAAATGCTAATTCCTCAGCTCTTGTCCAGAGATCCCGGCAACGCAAACACTGATAGTCCAAGTACCAAACTTTAAAAAACACCAACTTCCATTATAAAAGCATTTACTTTGAATACAACATGTGCTTATGGAAATGACAACTCCTTTGTTTTTCAAAGGGGGGAAGTGAAGCAATAATCCTTTAATAGTTCTTAAAAGTATAAGGTTGAGAAAACATACTTAAACTGAAGGAGCAATGCCTTGATTTCATGAAGACATAATAACATGTCATATAACACTGAGACAGTGGGCAAGGCTTGGACTATTTGTTATACTAAAGGAAGTTCCATGGACAACAAAGAGGGGCACCTCTTAACTTCAAGACAGTAGAGGAGCACATCAGCACATCATGTGGTCTAAGTCTTTGTTAGTGTTTTCAAGCTTTCTGCGGTCCTAGCTGCCCTTTACTGAGGATAAACTGATGGATTTAGCCTTCAGATTTAAAAAAAAGACCATCTATTTTTCCACTACTGAGTTTAACGACTGGATTAAACATCTAGGAACACTGAAGAAACAGGGAGTAGGTGTTAAACCCCAGACCAGTTTTTGGACTTTGGAAGGAAAGAATATTGGAAATGTTCTTCAAATGATCTGCAAGAGCTGGAAAGGAGAAAGAAGAAAGTGAGAAAACTAAAGAATATTTCATTTTATGCTGGAATTCCGACCCATGGAACATCGAGGTCTTTCCTACGTAGAATAAGCAGTGATACAATCCCCGACTTTAAAGCAAAAACAGCTGAAGCAATACAGTGTCTTTCTTAAAAGGGGAGCATAGTTTACAGATTAATATTTTTCAATCCTATGTGTCAGATACAGGATACCTAATTGCTTGCTCGGGGATGTAGTATTAATCATATCCTTTGGAAAGTTTTTTTTTTTTTTTGGTTGTTTTTTTATGTTTGTTTTGTTTTGTTTTTGTTTTAAGCTCACAAAAGCCTATAGCTCTCTTGGGATGTGTGGTTTCCATGCTGGGAAGGTATTAGAAGAGGACTCTCATTTGAACACCAGCTCGGTGAAAAAATAGAAAGACCAGAAGATTTATTTAGGCTTAGAGAAATGGATTGTTTTGCAGAGGTCCCTTTTGGGATGCTTGAAATTAAACTAAGTCCTAGGAAAGTGGAGGAAAAAACAAATACGTGGAGGATATAACATCAAAATCCTTGGAGAAACCGTGTTCTAGAATATCCGTACAGTGTCTGGGCTTAGTTTTGATCTGGTTAAAGAGGCAAAAAGATGGAATTCGTCAAATTTTCAGCCTACTAGAAGTTATCAGTAAAACTACCTTATGTCCTGAGAGTAAGGAATGAATGTGAAGAAGTTTTGGTGTTAAGAGGGAGCCTTAGTAAAGACTATGTTGAAGTAAAGAAAACAAGAAGATTACAAAGAATATTGTTCCTAATGAGCCCAATGAAACCGATGTAAAATGAGCATGAATGCTGAGACTTATGCCTAAATTTGAAAAGAGATTGGAAGTGAACAGGGATGCTGTTATTTCAAACAGATAAAACCAATCATAATATATCCAGACCTCTGACCACATAATCTTGTTTGACTCCTTCCACACTGATAATTCCTGGTTCTCTCTTCTCTACAGGTACCTTCTTCTTTTATTTTTTTTTTTTAATTTTTTTTTCAACGTTTATTTATTTTTGGGACAGAGAGAGACAGAGCATGAACGGGGGAGGGGCAGAGAGAGAGGGAGACACAGAATCGGAAACAGGCTCCAGGCTCCGAGCCATCAGCCCAGAGCCTGACGCGGGGCTCGAACTCACGGACCGCGAGATCGTGACCTGGCTGAAGTCGGACGCTTAACCGACTGTGCCACCCAGGCGCCCCAGTACCTTCTTCTTTTAATAACAGCCAACAATTGGGGTGCCTGGGTGGCTCAGTTGGTTAAGTGTCCGACTTTGGCTCAGGTCATCTTGCATTTCATGAGTTCCAGCGCCATGTTGATATTCAGCACAGAGCCTGGAGCCCACTTCCAGTTCTGCTTCCCTCTCTGTCCCTCTCTGCCCCTCCCCTGCCCCTGCTCACACCCTGTCTCTCTCTCTCTCTCAAAAGTAAACATTAAATAATTTTTTAAAAATAAAGCCAACAACTACCACAGCAACCAGCACTTGTTACATTCCTACCGTATGCAAGGTACATTTTATTTGTATTAAATCTAAATTTAGAACTACCCTGTATTATCTTCGACCTTTACATTATAATGAGAGAGATGAGTTTCAGAGAGATTAAGTGACTTACTCAAGGCTACACAGCTAAGGAATAGCAGAGCTGAAATTTGAATTCAAGTGTGCCTTGGCTTGAAAGCTGCCATTCTTTTCAGGGCACAAAGTAATTTTGTTAGTTAATGTTAGTGTTGTAAAGATATAGGTATTTATTTTTAGTGGCGTCCTTGAACTGCTCTCCTCACTATCTTCTTAATTTTTCGTTTTAAAGTAGGAAAAGTATGTTTAAAATAAAAAGAAGAGGCTAACCTGATGTCTAACTTTGATGGACTAATTGCTTCTTATAGAGATGAGCTGCCATGTTCCTTTTTTCTGGTTTTATTAATTCTGGGCGTCTGGGACCTTTGTTATCATTAGCTCTGGAGCTTTACAAACCATACAGCCTCAGACATCAGGTTCTTGTTCTCAAGAGTATGTTGAAAGCTTCAGTTTGACACATTAGGATTTTGTTTTAGGGAGCTAAACACATCTGGCATATGTAATTTTGGCTCCTTAAGTTAATAAGGAAAAAGAATGTTCTGAACCAAGCTTTTCTTCTTATAATTACAATGATTCAGGGTTTCTAATTTAAGGACTTCTCATACTGAAAGGAAAGAAGATAAAAACTGGTCACTTTCCATAGCAACTAACTGCACTGTCATGATAAAGTCACAAGGCAGGACCAGTGTGTGTGTGGGTAACGGATGAACATAGATCCCTGTAAAATCAAAGGAATCAAGGAGACATTTCAAACACATGAAAGACATCAAGTACACAAAGGATCTCTCAGTTGATGTACTCTGAAATGCCATATCTTTTTCTTCTCTCTTGGTTAAAGGGTAATTTGTGAGCCTTTGCTGTTCCCCTCCTATGTTCTTTTCTCTCACTGGTGTTGTAGAAATTTTTGCCTGAGACAAGCCAGCAAGAGGCTGGTAGTCAGAAGTCTCCCTATCCTCCTTGGCTGCTGAATTATGAACAGATTTATGCTCAAGATTGTTCAGAAAGACATATTAAGGCATTATTTCTGCCTAATACTCTAACTAATGCAAATGGAAATCACAACTTTTCTACCACTTTTGTGGCTTAGGTACTCATCACTTTTCTCTATGACAGTCTTCTGAAATTTCTCCAATGGGTACAAACTGAGCAGGTCCAGCCATACCTTAGCAGTGCTCACAAGTAGAGCTAAGTTGGAAGTTCTAGTGAAGGATGTGCCATGACTGCAAAAGACCCTTTTCTGTCTGAGAAAGCCATTTTCTTTCACTGGGGCTGCAGTTTCAGAAGGATGCACATAGCATGATCAGGAAGAAATACAAAGGCCTAAACAAAGGCAGTGGCAGCAAGGATGGAGAAGAAAGAATAATCTTGGGATGGTATGAAGGTAGAACTGACAAAGTTTGATGGCTAGCTAGGGGCGTATCGGAGAAGGGGAAACCAGTGAATCAAAGGTTTCTGATGTGGCTGGGTAAAGAGCATATTATTCTACAAGATAAGAAATAAAGAAGATTAGGTAGGTTTCTTCTAAAGATTAGATTAGGGCTAGACAAGTCCAGGTTTGGCTATGTTGTGCTGGTTGTGTCTATGGGATATCCAAGTGGTGATGTGCAGAAGGCAGCTAGATATATGGTGTGTGTCAGCAAAGCTGTGAACTACTGGCATGAGAATAATATTATTCACATATTATTATTGTTATTCACTTATTGTTATTATTATTATTATTATCAGACATTATTGAATCCAATTCTATATTTTTAGTATGTGTTTTAAGTCTTGCAAGGCCACCAGGGAAATTAACATAAATGGTGTATTCAACAGCACTCTAAGGGTTTCAAAAAATAAGGACATCTTTCAATACTGTACTGTATTTGCATATTTAAATAGAATGATTTAACTATCAGCATCATTTCCATTGTGAACCATATCTGCTGGTTTGTAGCTTCTTGTTCACATGAATGTACCTGGCATCTGGACTGGGTTAAAAAGAGCTACCATGCAGATGGAGAAGGAGAAGAGTGCTCTGGAACCCTTCTTCCATCCAACCTGACTATCACATTTTCCTATATGCATTCTTACTTCCAGCTGCCACAGGGTCATCAAGCCTTAGCTTAAATCAAATGTCCTCTGGCTCCAGGTCCCATGATGAAAAATTTATGGAGTCCTGGACACATTACAAGTTTTACAGCTTTACAGCTGAAATCCTTCAGGTCCTTCTGACCTACTGAAAGAAAAAATATGTTTTATTTTATTGTGCTTCCCAAACATTCTTCTAGTGTGTACATTTCTCCTACAGAATGTATATGTTGCTTCCAGCAATGTGTTTTATATTACCTTGAAGAGTAGGGAAGCTCTGATAGAAAGAAACAACTTAGTCTTTTTGCCAATACAAGAGAAACCAGAACTTGTAATTGGAAGTATGACCAAGTCTATGGATCATTAGTTTGTCTTTCTCTTTGACTGAGAACACTTTATGAGTTGGCAACTACATCCTAATTTGTTTTAAAAACACTTTATATCCTCCAACTAATGATGTGTTGGTCTTTGGGTCTTTTTATTAAATAATATACATATACACACACCTAAGAACTTTCTTAGGGCTTTAAAAATATATGTTCTTGAAAGGTCCAGGAAATATATGTTCTTGAAAAGGTGATGTTGAATTAAACATTTCCTGGGTAATAGGATTTCCAAATCTATGCCCAAACCCAAATTCTCTCTCTCTCTTCAGGAGATTATAAATAACAGTTTGGATGTGCCTTGAAAACCTAAAGGCACTTACCTTGACAATGAAATCTGCTGTGAGTGGTCCAGTCATTCTTAGAATCTCTTTGTCTGGAAATTTCTGGAAGTCCACACTAGAATTGTCCACAAGAAAGGTGCCTGTCGAGCTGAGACTGCTTTCACCTTTAGCCCCCTGCAGGGTTTTGGTTTCCAGATCTACATAATCAAACACATTTAAAGGAAAGAAAGATGTTCCCAGGGCTACCATAAGCAAGCATATTTCATAAAACAGCCTACAGCTATGAAGGGAGAAGTATCCCCCTTGATACAGCTGACACAGTTGACATTGTGATATAAACAAAATTTATGGGCACCTCTAGATCACAGAGTTTATGTTGCAAATGAAATCATTTTAAAACTCATTGGCCAGGCATTCAAGGCTCCCGATCAAAAGATAATTGACTCCCTGGATGACCTCATTTGGGTGCTCCAATTCATCACAATCCTATTCCTTTCATTAAACCATCTCCCATACATATCTTACTGATTTCGGTCTCTATGGCTCTCTGTCTAGAATTTGCTTTCTGATCTGTGAGATCAAGGGTACTCTCCGAGTTCTCCTCAGCACCCATGTGACTTTATATTCACACATTACCTTGTGTTTATTTGTACTATCTGGTTTCTTACCACATGTGTGCTGTTGTGCAGAAGAAACTATAGTAATGAGGATGAGGAAGTCCCATTCTTTTTAGTTCTCTCTCTTTAAAATCCTGTTTGGTACCTAATACGGTATTATGTACATATATGATATTTTGTAAGTGTTTAAGAGAGAAAGAGGAACTTCTTGATTCCTGGAGCATTCCAATCTGAATTTGGCCAATGATAAAGCCTATGAAGCATCTTTGATTATAGGAAATCAGAGCAAGCTGAGGATTATGGTAATTATGCTGCATATTTCAGAGCATATTAAATTCTCATGTGGCTGAGAAATGATTTGGAATAACTTCCCACTGTATGAAGACAGATAGACTAATTCAGTGTTTCTAAAACTTGCATAAGAACCCTTAGTTTTGGCAGTGTTTCTTTGGCAGAAGGATAAAATGTCAGGTGAGGCTCTGGGTGGCCTACCCCACATTCAATCAGAATGACTCCCCTCTTCCGTGTTTTGCAGATTGGGGTTCTGGGACCTCTTTAGGGTCTCTGGAGGTACTAATGTACCTGTACTAAATTATTCTAAGTGTTGTCTGCTTCAAGCTGGAATACCAACAGGTGAAGAATGTTGGATGTTCAATGTCCAGTGAAATGCCCACAACCCTTGGATGAAATCTGTGTAGCCCTTCAATTGGAGTAGGTCAGGCTCCATCCCCTTGCCCTAGAGAGAGGTCCTCACAGAGAGCATAGGGCACATCAAGGGAGAACTGGAGGGGAAACCACAGCTGTTGTAATCAGAGGAAAGCCAACAGCATGGGATCTCCTTCTAGCCTTCATTCCTCAAGCTGCCTTACATGTATGTGCACTAATTTGTAGAAATATCTTCAAGACACAAACCAACTTAGTTTTGGGAAAATCCTGGGGGTCTAAGCCTGATATGAGCATCTGATTTAATTTTATCACCAGGCCTCCCAGCTGTACTTCCCAAGGTACTTCTGATTAAAGGTAAGCTGGGGTTGGACCAGACTGCTTAGTCTTGTTCTGGTTTGCCCCTAAATATTTAAGGTTGGTCCCATACTCGACCAGCTTCTGGGAATTAAGTGCAAAGGGTTACAAGAGAAACATGGGGACCTTTATTTACATATTTATATTATATTATATTATATTATATTATATTATATTATGTTATATTTCAAACAAATACCAAATACCAGATACCAAAAAACCCCAAAAAGTTAAGGTACATATATGCTGTCAACATTATGTCTGTTGGGGGAAAAAAAAGCAAATTCCATTTTTCTTTCCATCATTTGTAAGTATCATCTGCAGCTCTACCTATTGAATTTTTGGGACAATTAAACCAAACAAAGATAATTCTTTAGCTTCTTAGTGATCACATAATTAGGAAAACTGGGAGACTAATACATTTATAAAAAGGAATTTCATCTTAAATGGATTGCTTTAGGTTCTTTCTTCCACATTGAGAAGTCAGTCCCAAACTTGGTGATGATCTCCGCCTGGATGTTTTATTCTGAGCAGGCCTGTCACTGCTCAGAAAAATACTATTTTTGAGTGGGGCTGTTACATGAGCAGTTACCTCTGTCCAATCCTCCAGGGGAAAAGCAAATCATTTGAGTGGTGATAGTGTACACACATATATCATCCCTGACATGTGAATACTATATTTTGGGGGGTTGTTCAGGGTTAGAAAAGAACTTGGATCCATATAAGGTGACTTATCAGTTTCTTTTGGCTTTGCCTGAACTGTACCTTACTTATTCCTTTCCTTCACATGACCCCTCAAATCCTGCCTCTCCCATGAAATGTATTTGTTTTTATTTTTAGAAAGACTATAGTAGACTATCTGAACTTTCACAGGCTCCAATTTATCTTCCTCTTGTTTGTCTTTCTGGAATGATTTCATTTATAATCCAATTGCCAAAAGATAATGTCTGCTACCTAAATTGGTTTCATAGGCATGTGTGTGGGAGGGGAGAAAGAAGAGAAGATGATAGATGGTTCTTAAGGAATCCAGGAATAGTCACAGTGGAGATCAGAAATGCTCAAGGGACCAGCTGAAGTGAAGTCTTTCAGTGTAGCTGAATTTTGTACAAAATACAATATAACTTTCATACCCCCTCGCTGGTTTATAGCCTATAATTTTCTGCTAGTAATTTATGGGTCTACATCTAAATAATACTAAATGCTAATAACAAAAAAAGAAAAGATATGGCTGTGTACTACTGCCTTGCCATGACTGAAGATCAGTTCTTTCTAAATTCTGGTGGAACCATGCTACCACTTGATCTTTAGGGGTTTGATTACCCTTCAGTCCTGAATCCCAATAGCTATCTTTAATATATAAAGGCTTTGCATTTTCTTTAGTACATGGGATGTTTAGTTACACCACAATGGTTTTCTTTAAATGCCCCAGGGTTAAAGTTGTTTGATGCTTCTATATTTGCCTGAATTGATAAAGTAATGGAACATGAGAATAGGAAGAAAGAAAGAAAGAAAGAAAGAAAGAAAGAAAGAAAGAAAGAAAGAAAGAAAGAAAGAAAGAAAGAAAGAAAGAAGGAAGGAAAGAAAAGGAAAGAAGGAAAGAAAAGGAAAGAAGGAAAGAACGAACGAACATAGGAGAGGGAGGGGAGGCTGGAAGGAGGAGGAAAAAAGCAAGGCAAGAAAAAGATGGAGACTGATCGGAGGGGAAGAAGAGAATGAGAAATAATATGCACAAAAACATAAACATGTGCTTAACTCATGAACAACCTACTGGGAGCATCTATTTTGTGTTTTTTACAATGACTGTGGTTAGCGATAATTACCCTGAGGTTTTTGCTATCTCATCAGGCAGCCAAAAGATAAACAGAAGCACTCAGAATATCATACTATGATAGAGTAGAAAGATTTGCACTTCTGTATTTTAATCTCTTCTGGGAACAAAAAATAATAATGACTAAAATTCCCAATACTCAAAGGAAAGCAACTGAGTTTACTTACACAAGTGATCAGGTCCTTTTAAGACAAGGCGAATATGTCTACTTCCATAGGGAATAGCGACCACAGTATCATCCACTAGAGAGAAACAAAGCAGTATCTTTAAACCACATAATTTGATACAAAATTATTGATCGGCTCCTATATAAAGGCACTGACTTATGTACTCCTCTAAATGACAATTTTTAAGTGCCTGAAATATGAACACTAATATTTGGGAACCAAAATTTCCATTTTCCTCAAAATAAAATATGCCAGTGAAGTTGTTCACTAGATAACTTACTGTTGATATGGCCACCATATGTGGATATGGATATATATATTTTTTTTTTGATAGATTGAGAAATGAATTTGTAAGTTTTCATTTCTGATTTTAAAACTGGTTTTACACTGCCAAATTTCTCCAGATTACAAAATGAAAATAAATTGTAATGTCCAAAGAAGGACTTTATTATATCAAAACCTGGATTTCTTTCTAGCAAAGCAATGATCTTGGATTAGTAGGACACATGAGAATAGGAGAAAACAAATTTGTTTGCATTTGTTAAATACCTCGAAGGGCAGAAATCATGCCTTCTGGTTCTTTCATATCCTTCACCCTACCTACATCTATATATACCATATATAGTGTCTCAGAAATGGCTATGAACCTTTCCCCCCACATACTCTCTCTGCTTGAAACTTAAAAAAGAATTTTTTTTGGCTGAATCACAGATAACTTAGAAATGGGTTACTTTCACCCTACTTGCAAACTGAGCCTCAATTCATTGGAAGCAGTCCCCAAATCTACATTTTTGAAAAAAAAATTAAAGGTATATTACATGCACTGCAAACACACCACCGACATTCTTGTGACATTTGTGACAACAATACCTCACATTTTCATGCCACTGAAGAGTTTCACTTACACCTAAATTATACTATTTACCCCTTCACCCAAAACTTGTAACATAGGCAAAGGGGATGCTACCATCCCCATTTTATGATGAAGAAATGAAGCCTCTGAGAAGTTTAATGAGTAGCCAATGGTCAAAAAATAGGAGAGCATTCCAGAAGACAAGGGGGAAAGTAAGTATTTTTAAATTCACCAGCATATTCGCAAGCTCTGTGGGATTCTCTGTTTCACATATATTTTTCTAATATTAAATATTAGTATGCTCTTTGGAAAAATTTAGTTTCAATAAGAGTAATCCTAAAAGGTACCCATTTTTCTGAAACTTAACATCATCCTGTCTTTAAGAGAATTTGATTTCAATAAACGAACCTCAAAAGTTCTCTAACTTCTCTGATCCTTAGTTTCCTCATTTGTAAAACAGGGAAAATGACACTTCCTGCATAATATTGTTGTGAAAAGATACAGAGATTGATATCGATATATAGCATGGAACACAGGAGGCATTTTATAAATATTACTTTCCTCCTTCTATTCCAAATATCCTTAAGGACAGAAACTGAGAGACTGTTTATTTTTACTATGTTTTCAAACCCTCCGAGGGCCCAGCACATAGCCAGTTGAATGAGAACGAAGAATCATATGCTCTCAATTCTTTTCCTAAGGAGGTTACATTTATCAAGTCCTCTACAATATTGAACATTCTACTCACACTACAGCCTTCTAGCTGTTTTTAATGTCATACATTGTTGAAGAAAAGGCTGAATTTCAGATAGCCAAGAGTTTGTGGCATATAAGAAGAAAAAAAAAAAAAACATGTAAGGGGAATATAGAAAAGGAACAAAAAATATTCGGTCTGGGCCCATAGAGCGTTAAATGCCTTGCATAAAGACATGGATTTTTAAGTTTACCAAAGAAACTCCAAGCAGTTAAAACAATGGGATTTCTGGAAATAGAAAGGCTTTGTTTATCCACAGGTCATATAAAGTGCAAGCAAAAGGGAAGCTTTCTGTTCGTCCCTGCAATGCTCAGCGGCAGTCTTCTGACCCACACACTACTCAGGCAGCCTCCCTCTTGTTCTGTTGAGAAGGGACTCACATTCCACATGCTGGGGCATTCACCCCAGCTTCTGGCTGATACGCTAACTTTTGCATGCTCCCCAAAGAAGAAGGGGAGAAACCCAGAGGGTTGTTGGGGGAAGAGGCTACGATGGAGACTGCGCTTGCCTAGTCAAAGCGAAACAGGGAGCAACTCAAGCTGGTACAAACTTGAAGAGTCAGCAGCACATGATACAAGAGGTATGAAGAGTCATAGTCTATTCCTGTATGGTTCTGTAAGAACTCATGGGCACCTAGCAGCTCATCAGGCAAGCAGCAAGTTCATTATTTATTCCACAAATATTGTTTTAGTGTCTCCTGGTGTCAGGCCCCATGTCAGGCACCAGAGATTCAGTGACAAAAAAGGCAGGCAAAGCAGCAGCCGCACAAAATGGTCCAAGAAGAAGGGACCTAAGACAAAATCTGGAAAAACACTACACGCTATACCCCGTTCATGGAAATTCACAAAGCACGTTGATTTCTTAGAAGCCCTGAACCAGAGAACCTCATTTCATTCTATTTAATCCAGTGTATCCCCAAAGGGTTTACCCAGAGAAATTGTTTATATATATTATCTATTAACACTGGTTGATACATCTCAAAATATGATTTAAGAAATGGTGATCTTAATTTGACAAAAGACAGGAAAAAAATGAATTGCATATTCTGCATGTTGATAAAAAGCCACTCTTTGAGTTGTATATGTATTAGTAATGGTCTTGTTTAAGGATAAATTCTCAATTATTAGGGTTGGGGGAGCTCTTCTATTTGGCAGCTATTACAGTAGTGAGTACAGAGTGGTGTTTAAGATATTTGAGAATGTGTGGGCAGTCTGGCTTCATCACCTGCCTCCTTAGTGTTTAATTCATTAGGTTTGGCTGGTGAGGCAGGTGTTCCATCCTCTCTCACTGTGATTCACATTCATCGGGGTGCCCTTTTCAAAAAAGGCACACTGCTCTATGATCAAGTGCATCTGTCCTAATCTATTCTGGCTTTGTTGACAAAACCATGATGCTAATCTTCAGGACACATTTCTAGGTTATTATTAGCAATTCTAGAAGACCTGCTTCAGAGATCAGAGGACCTCTTTCTCAATTAAATTGATAAGCTTTCCCTGGAAATCATAAATGCTGTCATTTCACAATATGGATTGCAAATGCTCTTTCTCAAGAAAATTGTTCTCAAAGATTGTACCTAAAATATTTCCTCAAAAATCATAGCTATATGTGTATTCCACATCTTTCTTTATTTTTTATTTTTTATTATTTTTTTAATATGACATTTATTGTCAAATTGGTTTTCATACAACACCCAGTGCTCATCCCAACAGGTGCCCTCCTCAATATCCATCACCCACCCTCCCCTCCCTCTCACCCCCCATCAACCCTGTTTGTTCTCAGCTTTTAAGAGTCTCTTATGTTTTGGCTCCCTCCCTCTCTAACCTTTCTTTTTTTTCTTCCCCTCCCCCATGGTCTTCTGTTAAGTTTCTCAGGATCCACATAGGAATGAAAACATATGGTATCTGTCTTTCTCTGTATGACTTAAATCACTTAGCATAACACTCTCCAGTTCCATCCACATTGCTACAAAAGGCCATATTTCATTCTTTCTCATTGCCACGTAGTATTCCATTGTGTATATAAACCACAATTTCTTTATCCATTCATCAGTTGATGGACATTTAGGCTCTTTCCATAATTTGGCTATTGTTGAAAGTGCTGCTATAAACATTGGGGTACAAGTGCCCCTATGCATCAGCCCTCCTGTATCCCTTGGGTAAATTCTTAGCAGTGCTATTGCTGGGTCATAGGGTAGATCTATTTTTAATTTTTTGAGGAACCTCCATACTGTTTTCCAGAGCAGCTGCACCAGTTTGCATTCCCACCAAAAGTGCAAGAAGTTTCCCATTTCTCCACATCCTCGCCAGCATCTATAGTCTCCTGATTTGTTCATTTTGGCTACTCTGACTGGCGTGAGGTGGTATCTGAGTGTGGTTTTGATTTGTATTTCCCTGATGAAGAGCAACGTTGAGCATCTTTTCATGTGCCTGTTGGCCATCTGGATGTCTTCTTTAGAGTAGTGTCTATTCAGGTTTTCTGCCCATTTCTTCACTGGATTATTTGTTTTTCGGGTGTGGAGTTTGGTGAGTTCTTTATGGATTTTGGATACTAACTCTTTGTCCAATATGTCATTTGCAAATATCTTTTCCCATTCCGTTGGTTGCCTTTTAGTTTTGTTGATTGTTTCCTTTGCAGTGCAGAAGCTTTTTCCCTTCATGAGGTCCCAATAGTTCATTTTTGCTTTTAATTCCCTTGCCTTTGGGGATGTGTCAAGTAAGAAATTGCTGCAGCTGAGGTCAGAGAGGTTTTTTTCCTGCTTTCTCCTCTAGGGTTTTGATGGTTTCCTGTCTCACATTCAGGTCCTTTAACCGTTTTGAGTTTATTTTTGTGAATGGTGTAAGAAAGTGGTCTAGTTTCATCCTTCTGCATATTGCTGTCCAGTTCTCCCAGCACCATTTGTTAAAGAGACTGTCTTTTTTCCATTGGATATTCTTTCCTGCTTTGTCAAAGATTAATTAGTTGGCCATACTTTTGTGGGTCTAGTTCTGGGGTTTCTATTCTATTCCATTGGTCTATGTATCTGTTTCTGTGCCAATACCATGCTGTCTTGATGATTACAGCTTTGTCCACATCTTTCTATAGAGTATTTTAGATTTGTTTTTCAATCTTATCACATGTGGATTTTTCTGTGTGATTCATTGCTGTATCAGAGAAAGGTGATAATGATCATTTTTGAAGAGGCAGGATTTCCTATTCTGATATCTGAGTTTGCCTTATTTTTAGACCTGTTGATATGTTTATGTTTTTAAGGAGTTTTCCCTCTAAGTCTCTGGGACTAGTAATTTTCTTTAACAAAAGAGTGATTGTTAATGCAGTTGGCTACATATAGAAATAGTATATATAGTAATAGCCTGCCAATCTTAAGGAGGTTTTAATGGTATATTTTTTATCTTCATGCCAATTTTATTACTGTTAAAACATACCCAATAAAATAAGCGAAGCTGAGCATTTGAGCCCTTGAAAATTTCCCCCAGAGGTTATCAGTAATTACACAATGGAGGACATACACCCAACACACAAAACAAGACACATCCTGCTGGACTGTTGGGAACTTCATCCTTACAGTTGCCTAGGTCAAAAACTTTGGAGCCATCCTTGACTTCATATTCATATATAATCAGTTAGAAAGTCCTATTGCTGTAGGAGTCAAAATACCATATTTCATTGATTCTAAGAACAGTCTTTCACATTTTAACGTATGTGAAATCAGAATGCATCCCATGATCAATGCTGTATTATATTCTCTCACCGAGGCAGTAGTCCTGCTTTAGTTACCTTTGCTTGTACAGTTGTTAGCACTAAAACAACCAGTATCAAACTTGCAAAATGGGTGTCAGAAGCTTGGAAGAAGATTCTAAGATAATAGTGGAACATATTTATTTAACCTTTTGGAACTAAATAGTTATGGGGGATGTAGGGAGATGAGGAATCAGAAGTATTTAATAACATTGCCAAAGTGCAGTCAAAAGCCAGCTAGCCATACACAACTGCAAACTTGAATTAAGAGCCCATCATTAAATCTTCTGGTTCCTCGGTGCCTTGCTGGCTCAGTTGTTGAACATCTGACTGGCTCAGGCCATGATCTCATGGTTCGTGAACTCGAGTCCCACACTGGGTGAACATGAGCCCTGCTTTGGGTGAAGCCCATCTCTCTGTCTCTCTGTCTCTCTGTCTCTCTCTGTCTCTGTCTCTGTCTCTCTCTCTCTCTCTCTCTCTCTGTCTCTCTCTCCTTGCTCACTTGCACCCTCTCTCTCTCTCTCTCAAAAAAAAAAAAAAAAAGACTTCTGGTTCCTGACAAGATCAAATAACAGCACCCAGACTCAATTTTCTGCCTGGAAACAACCAACAAGTCAGAAATTTATATAAAACGATGGCTTTCATGACACTGGATATCAGGTAAATAAGGGCAGCAGTCCCTGAGAATCAGGAAACAAGGTAGGTGAGCCTTAACATTGCCCCAGCTTTGAAAGACTTTCCAGGCTGCCCCTCAGGAGGTGGGAACTCCAAGCCCGGAGGATTCCCTGAGTTTAGGAGACAAAGCCAAGAATCCAAAAAGATCAGTGGCTGGAGTTTGAATGACAGACTATCAGAAAGAAGAGAGCAACACAGAGACAATTCTGGAGATTTAAGAGTATTCTCCCATCATGCTGTACACCTCAAACTTGTACAGTGATACGTATCAATCATTTCTCAGTAAAACTGCGAAAAATATTTACATGACATACTAATAATATATGCTATTATATATTTAAAAATATTCTCTTTGGGTAACCAGCAGCATAACCATGCAAATCAGAACATGGTTATAAAGAAACTACCTGACGCTAGGGAAATAACAGCACAAAAGAATTATAGAGATGAGTATCTGGCATGCAGATAGGGCTGGGAATAGTATCTTGTCCCACTAGTCAGGCTAGAAAACTTTATAATTCATGGGACACTGAACATTCAAAGGTTCTTACTTTAGTAGTAGGGGACAATTAGCACTAGTCAAACATGGCTTTAGTTTTGCCAACCAAATTTTAAGACCCCCAAAGATCAAACTGATTCCAAGTAACTTCATTGCTTCCAGAACAAAACTCAAAAACATGTATAGGAATACAAAAATATCTAGTATCCAAGAAGATAAAATTTGCAATATCGGGGGGCACCTGGATGGTGCAGTCGGTTAAGCGTCCGACTTCAGCCAGGTCACGATCTCGCGGTCCGTGAGTTCGAGCCCCGCGTCGGGCTCTGGGCTGATGGCTCAGAGCCTGGAGCCTGTTTCCGATTCTGTGTCTCCCTCTCTCTCTGCCCCTCCCCCGTTCATGCTCTGTCTCTCTCTGTCCCAAAAATAAATAAACGTTGAAAAAAAAATTAAAAAAAAAATTTGCAATATCGGAATCAGGTCAGAAATTACCAGTATGCAAAGGAGCCAAAAAAATTACAACCCATACTGAGGGGAAAAATCAATCCATCAAAACACAGGAGAGACATTAAAATATTTACTATAACTTTATTCCATATATTCAGGAACTTAAGTACACACACACACACACACACACACACACAAATCTCTAGGCCCAGAGAATTTCAATGGTGAATGATGCAAAGCATTTAAAGTAGAAATAGCATCAATATTATGCAACCTTTTCCAAAAAACAGAGAAATCACTTCCCAACTCATTGTATGAGGTACCCAAAGATGGTGTATGAAAAGCACACTACAGAAAACTATCTCTCATGAGTATAGATGTAAAAAACCTTCAAACAAAACACTGGCAAATCATATCCAATAATCTATATAAAGAATAATACACTATGGCCAAGCAGAGTTTATCCCAGGAAAGCAAGACTGCTTCTTTATTTGAAAATCAATTAATATTATCCATCACAACAAGTCTAAGGAAGAAAAACCACATGATCACATCATTTGAGACAGAAAAAGCATGACAAAATTCAACATCCATTCATCATAATAACTCTCAGCAAATTAGGAAGACATAAGAACTTCCTCAATGTGATAAAAGGTATCTTCAAAAAACCTACAGCTAACTTCATGCTCAATGGCAAGAAACTGAATGCTTTCCCTCTTATAATTGGAAAAGAGATTAGGATATCCATTCTTGCTTCTTCTATTTAACATCATATTGAACATCCCTTCCAGGGCAATGAGGCCATAAACATAAGTAAGTGGCTTATGACATGATAAGGAAGAAGTAAATCATCCTTATTTATAAAACAATGTGATTGTTTATGTAGAAAATCCAAAAACTCTCAGAGCTAGTAATTGGATTAGCAAGTTCGCAAAATACACAGACAACAGACAAAAATAAACTATCAATACACAATTGGAAATTGAAATAAAATACCACGCAATAGGGCAAAAAATTCAAAGAGGTACAAATTTAACTAAATACAGATATGTATGCTGAAAACCAATAAAAGCTGATGGAAGGAATGAAAAAAAAGACCTAAAGAAATGGGTAGCCATGAAATGCTCATAGGTTAAACTCCCCACATACCAATTTATAGAATTAGCAAAATTGTAAATCAAAATTTCAGCAGGAATTTTTTTTTTTATAGATATAGACAAACAGATTGAAAAATTTATATGGGAAGGCAAAGGAATTAGAACAGAATAGCCAAATGAATTTGAGAAGAAGGGCAGAGTTTGAGAATCAAACTACTTGATTTTAAGACTTACTTTAAAGCTATAGTGGCCAAGACAATGTGGTACTGGTGAAGGACTGACACATAGAGCAGAATAGAGAGTCCAAGAAGAGACCCATGCACAAATGGCCAGTGGACTTTTGACAAAGTTTTAAAGGGAATTCAAGACAGAATAGGTCATCTTTTCAACAAATGGGGCTGGTAGAGTTGGACTTTCTAATACCAAAAAACATAACCTAGATATATCTTATAATACCAAGATATACTTTACAAAAAAAATTAACAGAAAATAGGTCATTGATACAGAGCTAAAATATAAAACTGTAACACTTTTAGAAGAAAATATAGGAGAAAATTTGTGACCTGGGATTAGGAAAGGAGTTCTTTAATACAATGTTAAAGGCACAGTACTGGAAAGAAAAAACTGATAACTGGTCTTTATCAAAATTAAAAGTTTTTGCTCTATGAAAGCTAATATTAAGCAAGTTTTTGGGGGAAAGAGTAACTATTGAGAGAAAATATTTTCAAATCATATATCTGACAAAGGACTTGTACCCAGAATGCATGAAGCATTCTCAAAACTCATTAGTAGGAAACCAAGCTACCCATTTAAAAACTGGGCAAAGGACTTTAACCAATATCACATCAAAGAAGAAATAAGCACCTGTGTAGTGGGCAGCATAATTTTGCCCCCTCACTCCACCAGAGATGACCATGTTTTAATCCCCAGAACCTATGAATATGTTATGTTAAGTGGAAAGGGGGAATTAAGATTGCTGATGAAATTAAGACTGGTAATCAGCTGACTATAAAATAAAGAGATCATCTTGGACTATCTGGGTGGGTCCAATGTAATCACAAGTGTTCTTTAAATTGGACGAGAGAGATGGAAGAAGACATTGGAGGTAGAAGGGGATGTGAAGATTTTACACTGCAAGCTCTAACGATGCCAAGCAACTTAGATAACCTAACAAGCTAGAAAGGCAAGATCAAAGAAAATGAATGAACTCTTAGAGTTTCCAGAAGGAACAGAACTCTGCTTAACATCCTGATCTCAGCTTAGCAAGACCCATTTCAGGCTTCTGAACCTCCAGAACCATAAAATATTAAGTGTGTTGCTTTAAGACACTAAGTTTGTGGTAGTTTGATACAGTAGCAACTGGAAACGAATAGAAAATGAAAAGATATTCAACATCATTAGTCACCAGGAAAATGCAAATGAAAACAATAATGATATACTACTTACTATGCACCAATTAGAATTGCTGAGATAAAAAAATACTGGCAATGTTAAGTGATGGCAAGAATGTGAACCAACTGAAACTCCTACACATTGTTAGTAGAAATGCAAGATAGTAAGCTACTCTGGAAAACTGTCTGGCAGTTTCTTAAAATGGTAAATATATACCTACCATATGATCTAGCCATTATACTCCCAGGAATTTACCCAAGAGAAATGCAAGCATATATCCATAAGAAAATGTGTATATGACTATTCACAGCAGCTTTATTTATAAGACCTCCCAAGTGAAAACAACCCAACCTCTCTGTCAACAGGTGAATGGAGAAAGAAACTACACTGGAATTCCATACACTGGAATTACTATACACTAGTGATGCATGCTACAACATTAATGAATCTCAAAATAATTATGGTGAATGAAAGAAGCCATCTGGAAAATAGCATATATTGTATAATTCCATTTATATAAAACACAACTAAATCTATAGTGACAAAAAGAAGATCTGTGGTTGCCAGGGGACAGAGGCAGGAGAGCAGAAGGGATGAATTACAAGGGGCACAAGAAAGTTTGGGGGATGATGGATATGTTTATGAGCTTGATCATGGAGATGGCTTCACAGATATATGCACAAAGTCAAACACTTTAAATATCTAGTTTATTGTATGTCATTTGTGCCTCAATACAGCTGGTTAAAAAAATAATCCAGTACCAATGGATTTTATTTCTTTCATGGGTTCATTTAAAAATGCTGTATTACAAGTACCCCCATGACATGTGGAAATTGAGTCCAAAATGATTAAAAAGAAATTGAAATTTGAGAAAAAGTTTTATTTTAGCTTTATTTACCAACTTATGAATTTATTTCAGGTTTTCTGTATGTATGAGTAATACATAGTTTTTAAAAAATCCATATCTAGAGGCACCTGGGTGGCTCAGTTAGTTGAGTGTCTGACTCTTGATTTTGGCTTGGGTCATGATTGCAGGGTTGTGGGATTGAGCCTCGAGTCAGGCTCTGTGCTGAGTGTAGAGCCTGCTTAAGAATCTCTCTCTTTCTGTCTCTTTCCCTCACTCTCACTTCTCTCTAAAATAATTTTTTAAAATGTTAAAAAATGTTTAAATCTCAAGTAGATTGTTTAAGAGCTATCAAATAAGAACCCTAAGTTGTCAGGAGGCATTGTGTCACAGTCTCTTAATTTTCTTTCTTGTGGTGCATAAAATACTGGCACATCTTTTAATCAGTGATGTCTTAGATTCAAAGAAATGCAGTATATTCAGAATTGAATTACTTAACACCTCTATCACTCCTACCATGGTTTAAGTTGTCATCATTCCAGGACTGGCTTATTGTGACAGCCTCTTGACCACTTTTCTTACTTCCATAGTTGGACCAACTGTAGTCTATTCCCAACACAGTAGATAGAATAATGCTTTTAAAAATAAATCAAGTCATTCCTCTACTCAAAATCCTCTTGTTAATTCTCATCTCATTCTGACTAAAAGCCACAATCCTTACAAAATCCTACAATATCTGCGCCATTCTTCAGCCTGTCTCACAACCCTGCTGCTTTCATGATTTCCTCTAGTCGTCTTTAAACTTACTTTACTTTAGGGGCACCTGGGTGGCTCGGTTGAGTGTCCGAATTTGGCTCAGGTCATGATCTCACGGTTTGTGAGTTCGAGCCCTGCGTCGGGCCCTGTGCTGACAGCTCAGAGCCTGGAGCCTGCTTCTGACTCTGTGTCTCCCTCTCTCTCTGCCCCTCCCCCACTCATGCTCTGTCTCTCTCACTCTCAAAAATGAAAAAAATGTTAAAAAAAATTTAAACTTACTTTACTTTAGTCAAATTAGCTTCTTTGCACTTCCAGAAATATGCCAAGGATGTGTCTACCTCAGGGCCTTGGTACTTGCTTTTCTCTATTACTGGAAATCTCTTTCCCTTGACTTTTGCATGGTGACCTCAGATCCTGGTTCAGATGCCACCTTATCAGTGAGTCCTTTTCTTACTAACCTGTTGAGTATTGCAACTCCCTGTAACACACTTGGCTGGCAGTCCATCCCTATCTCCTGTTCTTCCCTGCTTTACTTTTTTCCAAGACTCCTACCACCATATGACACACACGCATTTTATTTAGTTATTTGTTTTGTCTGTTTTCTTGTTTTTTGTTTTTTCTTTTTCTTTCTGTCCCTCAGGAGCCTTAGGCTATCCAGGTGATTTCAAAACACACCAATTCATATGAGAGGTTTGCAAAGCTGGAGATATTAAATTGATAGCAAATAGGCTGGCTTTAGTTCTAAGTATATATTGCATACACTTGGAAAATATGTAATAGGGTACAAGCCAATACAATTTGCAAGAAAATGAGCCTTTAATTTCAAGAATCAAAAGTTGATGTTAGCTAAACTTATTCTTTTTTTGTTGGGCTGGGAAGTTGAAGTGACCGGGAAAAATGGAAAGACTGAATGCTATCAGTGGACAGCCTTTGCCTTTAAAAAAGGGGAAAATGTGCCTTGATCTCTCTTTCTTGTCTGTATTTGTATTAGGCAATTATAATGTCTTTTGATACAAAGATGGTTTCTTTTTTATGTGCCAGCAAATGGCAGCCATTGGATAAGTTTCTCCTACTTCTCTTTTTCCTTCTGGCACTTCCCGCCATGGTCTTTCTCCACTCTTCTGTTTTCTCTTTGTTCCCCCAAGGCTTGATAACATTAAAAAAATCTTGGATATAAGTTCAGAAGAAAATGAGTTCAATGTGGGGAATCTGAGTGCTAGGAGTTCGAAGAGAGCATGTGGCTGGCTTACAGTGCCTTTTGGCAGAGTGCAGGGGACAGATCTGGCACAGCTCCTCCAGGCCTTCACGGGTGGGGAACTGCTCACCTGGCCAGCACACTGGGCCCCGCAGAGCAGCCTAATCTTCCCTGCCTGTGGGTCACTCACAGTCTGTAAATATAGGGTGGAAGATTCTTCTGGGGTGGAGAAAACGTAAATGAGGCAGTTTGTTCAGCATCTGCTATACATTGTGGCGAGGTACATGCATATGTTGGGCTTTATTCAGATAAATCATTTTGTCATGAGGCATCGTCAGTGCTAAGGTAAATGAGTCAATTGTGTTTTGTCATTATGGATAATCATCAGGTTGTGTATTATATAATTTACCTATTCTTGGTCCTGAATTGAGTGCTTTTCATTGAAATACCTGTTGGCAGACCTGGGGATGACTTATGGCCCTTAGTTTGCTTCAATTTGTTCTTTCAGAGCTTCTCCACATTGTTCCAGTGATTCAGACCCCAGAGGTCCCTGATGACACCCTAACAGGAGGGTAAGAGGACTATCCATCCAGGCAGAGTGTTTAGGCAGATAACATGAATGGGAATGCAAGGAAGATTCCCTACCCTTACCTCTGCCCCTGCTACAGAGCAATTACTGCACAAGACAGAGCAATCTCCTTTTTTTGTGCCTAGCAGAAATTCCTAGATTCCTAGATAACAAGCATTGATTCAATTATGTGACATAAATAATTAGAAAGACTTTAACTCTTCTAGGGTTTGTTTTCCATATAAGTGACTTTTAAAATGTAGCTTTCCCCCTCCCTCAAATATCCCACCATGACTTCAGAGATTTACAAAAGAATTATGCCTCTATCCTCTGGTTTTCATCTTCCAAATTCTTTAATTTTTCATCTTATAGAAAGAAGCTACCAACATACGAAAGAAAAAATCTCACCTGAATGCACTATATCAATGTCTAACTTACCTCATCCTTCATTTTCTCTGCCAGCGTCTCTCTCCCCCACAGATTCACATTTTTCACTGCCTGCAGGGGTGTTAGAATGTAGAGTTCCCTGAGCTGGTACCTCCAATGTTTCTGGTGTTTGAAAGTCCCTAGTCTTTCTGGCTACTACCTTTTCTTCCCTAGAGCCTATTCCTTTGAGCAAACTGCCTTTTTCTGACTTCTGGGAATAATTCTCTAGCACACATTGCCTTTTTTCTTGACCTACAAGTCCATCTAAAGCCACAGACCCCACCAAATGTCAACTGTTTTTTCCCAGCTAGTCAACAAGTAGAGAGAACAAAACCACATTCAGTAAAGATATTCCTTCTCAGTTCCAAAGCCAGGGGAGACACATGCAAAGATACTCAAAGATCTATTAAAGGATTCTGGATAATGGCAAAATCTGGAGATAGTATACCAAGCAAGGTCAGATTATTCTCAAAATATATGTCTTAGAGTACAAGAGATGCCTTATTTCTTTTTTTTAATGTTTATTTATTTATTTTGAGGGAGGGAGGGAGAGAGAGAGAGAGAAAGAGAGAGAGAGAGAGAGAGAAAGAGAGAGAGAGAGAGAGAGTGAGAGAAAGAATCCCAATCAGTCTCCATGCTGTCAGCACAGAGCCTGATGCAGGGCTTAATCTCACGAACTGTGAGATCATGACCTGAGCCAAAATCAAGACTTGGATGCTTTACCGACTGAGCCACCCAGGTACCCCAAGAGCTGCCTTATTTCTATCTATATCTGATGCAGTACCTAGAGCAGTGACCATCACAGAGGACATTGTATTGTAAAATGATCTGGATTGCTGTGTGACTGTGTTGTTATCTTAGGTATCATGAGAACATACACCATCTCCGCTAGCAAGACCCAGCTGGGCAGACATCTGAGGTACCTTGTCTTAATCCATCTAATTGCTTTCAAATGTCCCACCATGGAAGCAGTCAGCAGGGTTGTGGGACAGTTTAGAGGAATGAATAAGTGCTTAGGTTCTGGAATTGGACTCTGGGCTCGAATCTTGGCTCTACTACTTTAGAGTTGTGTTACTCTGAGCAAGTCACATAATCTATCTAAGCTTCAGCTATCTTATTCATAATATAAGAATAAGCAACCCCTTGCTAAATGGTTGTTATAAGGATAAAATGAGATGATCATGCAAAGCTCTCAGCACATATTGTAATAACCATACATTTACTGTGATTGTATAGAGAGGCTAAGACACAAGAGTCAATAAATGGCTTCACATAATCGCTGCCCAATATTAATTCTGAAAGAACCTGTGATCAGCACCAATAAAAGGTCATTTTGTAAAGGAAGGCAGCGTGATTTCACAGTGGTAGAAGTGAATTTGTTTAGGTCTGCACACTCTCCCTGCTGTATTCCACCAGACACACCAGACTACATATCAGGCTGAGGCTTGGATGCAGCCCATCCTCATTGTGGGCAGCAAATTGCATGTCTACATTTATAAATAGAGTGTGTCCTGATCCATGTGTAGTTCACTCCTGTTGCGCCAGCAAGGAAAAGTTTCCTCCTTGG
Organism: Leopardus geoffroyi; assembly: GCF_018350155.1. NCBI lineage: Eukaryota > Metazoa > Chordata > Mammalia > Carnivora > Felidae > Leopardus > Leopardus geoffroyi. Next base: position 43,568,441 of record NC_059342.1, on the reverse strand, counting down.
GGTTGCAATGGGTTACCGGACTTGGTCTACCTACACTAATACACAAAGCAGGAACATGAAGCTTTCTACATTTTCAGGTTCATATTCATTTTGGTGGTGGCGTTATTCCCTAGATGCTGAGGTGAGCCAGCATGAAATCAGGGGAGATGAATTAGCCAAAAACCCAAAGATTGCCCCATGTTTGTCGTGTCTTACATTTGGTTGCAGAGAGCTGGGATTTGTACTGCCCTCGGACCAGTCGGCAGGTGGACCCATCCCCGTTGCAGACTCCACAGTTATCTTCCTTCATGGTGCTTCCGAGCTGGTGATCACAGCCAACAATCTAACAGGAAAGAGGGATGTATAATTCAATCAGGTGCTCACTGTAGGGATCCATTGTGAGGCCCATCATCAACCACTAAATGACCCTCCCTTCATTTCTGAGGAAGCATAAAACATGCTTCCCATAAAGGGGAGTGAATTCAGCTGGAATTTCAATCAAGCTAGGGAAGAAAACAGGTAAAGATGTTTTTACAGTTTAAATATATAAACAGAAAGAAGGGTGGAGAGAGAGAAACAGAGAGACAGAGGGAGAGAGATAGAAAAGAGGCAGGGGAGAAGGTGAGGGAGAAAGGAAATCTTCAACTATTGATATTATAGAGTCTTCATTAAAAAATCATTCCCACTGTCAATAATTATGATTCTCGAAAACTGCAAAAATACAATCATGAAGTAACTGTAGCAGGAAAAGTTCCAAGAATTATTTTCATGTTCCATATGTTCCTTAGGCTGTAAGCTGTGCAAGGGAAGGGGTTTTATATATGGGGTCCATTGGAGTACATTGATGTATTCCAAGCAACTAGAAGAATACTGGCAAAATATAAGCCCTTAATAGATATTTGCTGAATGATAATGAAAATACTTCCCTTTCTATAGCACAACTAAGAGGCGATCACAGAATCATCTGACAGAGGCAAGATCATTGTATGTATGTGTGGTAGGAGAGGAGGGTTGATGTGGAAGGCAGCAGATAGAACTAATACTTAGGCCCTTTTTGCCTGGCCATGTCCTGTACCAGGCACAAGTACCTTGTTAATTCTGAGAACAATTAGGCAAGGTATCTCTCCATTTTATAGCTGAAGCCATGAATCTTGCCAAGGTTACTTTGCTAATAAGTAGCTGAGTTCTAAACACATCTAACAAAACATTTATGCTTAGTCCAAATCAGGCTTAACAAAATCACAAGCACTTAACCAAGTATATGGACAAACTCATTTGTACTTTTATTCTTTCTTTCCTCTCCAGTGTTCAAGTTAAAAAATTCAAATCCAAACTGTATCAGGTTGTATCTCTATAGTTCTAGTTAGAGCTAATATCAAAAGACTTATTTCACTTCCAAATGATTTCAACTATTGTCTTTGACAAAAGTCAAATGAAAACTGTAGGGACATTGGAAGGGGCTTCTCTCCAGAAAGTCTCCACAATCCATTTCATCCTTCAAAAATCTGATTGTTAATACGACCTTTCTTTGAGGCTTGATTTTCCTTTTGTACCTTTAATTAATAATTGCAAACACACGTTTAGGCAAAGGTTTGAGAAATACAATTATTTAGCAATGCATTACACATGTGCTGCATTTTAAAATGCCATAATGTGTATTTTTATACACATCATACATATACAGGAAACTTTTAAATAGATGACAAGGCAGTAACTCCTTCAACAATTGTACATTGTTTGAAATACAAAGTTGTCAGGAAAACACACTGCCCAGCCTTATGTGGGGAGCAAAGGTGGTTTGGCTCTGTCCTAGGGGTTCACTGTGGTCAGGCTGCAGTTCGCCTCAATATCTTCACAGGTTGCAGTGAGGCCACGTCAGAATTCACCCAAGCTTCATCCCTGCAGAGCCAGCACATGCTGGCCTACGACTTCCTTGGTATGTTTCTATGGAGCTGCAGTAAAATTATTTTCAAAAACTTTCTGTAGACGAATCCACATAGGAGCTGAGTTGTATTCTGAGCGCAGTGTGAAATGGGAGTCCAGAAGTAACTTATTTACAAAAAACAAACAAAAAAAAATCATTTAATCATTTAGCCAACAATGACCAAGACCTGCTATGGGCCAGGCACTGTGATAGGAGCAAAATCCAATGGTGATATAAGCACATAAGGGCCTACCCCCATGGGACTTAGAGTCTAGTAGTGGAGGAAAATATTACTCAAAGCATCACACACAAAAAATGTAAAATGATAATCGTGATTCAAACTATAAAACGCAGATACGTGATACCCTGAGAACGTAAGATATGGAGAATTTGATCTGGTTAGGGAGGTCAGAGATCTTCCTGAAGAAGAGTCTTCTGAGCTGGGATATGAATGAGATGCCAGAATTAACTAGACGAAAGGGGAGTGCTGCTGTGAGGTTTACTGCACGTCAGTCATGTGCAGTAACTAGCTAGTTAGAAAGTAATTCAAAACCAAAGTTGGCAAAAAACAAAAACAAAAGCAAAAATGTCAGAAGACTAAACCATCTGATTGCCTTAATAGGGCTGAATCCTTTGGAAAAACATGGCAGTCTTAATTTAGGCAGTATTCGAAGAACCATTGATTCATCTGTTCCTTAGGGTGGGAAAGAGATGACCCTAATCTTATAAGATACTCAGCACTATGGAAGGGTGATAGGCAGTGGGTGTGGGAATTTACACTCTCAGGTGTCTCAAAAATAACTGGATTTACTCTTTAAACTAAATAAATTTCAGGTTCCTCAACATATTTAACTTTCTCTGGAAAAATTTTAGCAGTCTCTCATGTACCTAAAGAACCAAATAGGAGATTACCATGAAAATCTCTCTCTAATCCTAAAGATTTCTTATGGCTCCAAAGCCATTTTAAGAAAAGAACAATCCAGCTTCACAGGTCCAAAGTAACAGTCTAATAGGAGCATCTAAATAGAAGGTGACATATGTTAAGGCTAACTTAACCAGATGTTAAGTGGATTTATGGGCATCAGAATATAAACCAAGTGAGTTCGAACTGGGCTTTGTTTAACTTCAGAATTGAAAAGACAAACATCTCCCTGACACACTTTTCCCTACTTTGTATCAATTCCTGTTTAAGGTGCCAAAATATTCTAACTCAATTATTTTTTAAAACGTGGAATATTTTAGCATCAGATAAAAGGTTCTTATTTTGGTCCAAGTGGAAAACTGTTTGCAGTTATATCAAAAAAAATCATTATTGACATATCTCAGTCTGCCTCAATCTATTGATCTGGAATAACTGTTAGATTAATTAAAAATTAGTTAAACTATTACCCTGAGGGATATCATTAATAACAGAGAAAAAAGAAATATACAGAAATGAGCTTATTTGGCAGTTAAAATGACAGATCTCTCTGTGCCTTTGCACATACTATTATTTCTGCCTAGAGTACTCTTCTTAAATTCTTAATTTAGAAGAATCCTATTCATTCTTCAAATCTCAAATTAAGTGTCTCCTCCTCAAAAAAGCCTTTTTTAGGTTCTAGAGCTAATGGCTTTATTCCTCTATGCATCCTCTATGCGGCCATTTGTTCATACCTCCATGTGGCAGAGATTATTGGTTACCACCCAACATCCATCTTCCCTATTTTTCTCAGTAACAGAACTTCAATTTTATTTGGGGGTAGCAATATATCCAGTTAAAAGAATATATTTTTCATTGGCTGTGTGACCAACTTGTAAATAGTGAAATAAAAGTGAAAGTGTTGTGTGGGACTTCTGGGAAGTCTACTTGAAAGAAGCTGATTAGGGCACCTGGGTGGTTCAATCAGTTAAGTGTCCTCCTTAGGCTCAGGTCATGATCTCACGATTCGTGAGATCAAGCCCCGCATTGGGCTCTGTGCTGACAGCTCAGAACCTGGAGCCTGCTTCAGATTCTGTGTCTCCCTCTCTTTCTCTCTCTGCCCCTCTCCAGCTTGTGCTCTCTCTCTCAAAAATGAATAAACATTAAAAAATTAAAAAAAAAAAAGCAGCTGACTTAGATAGCCCCTCCTGCCCTCTAACACTCTCCTTCCTTCCTGTTGTCTCCAGTTGCTATCTTGAAAAATGAGACAATACTAAGAATGGGAGCCTTGCAGTAAGGATGGCAGAACAGAAAGAAAGAGCTTGGTTCTTGAACTCCCCTTGGACTGATGACGAGTTGACTTCTTTTTTTTGTGAGAGAGTAAATCCTTTATGTGCTTAAGCCATTATTACTTTGGGGTTTCTTTTATATACACCCAATTCAAGTAGTTGTATAACTTATATTGAGCTTAATCTATTAATATGTCTGTTTCCATACCAGATCATGGGCTATTTGAGAGGCTGTGTTTCATTAATTAATCTTTGTGCTTCTGCTGTATGGCACAGCGTTTGACATTTGACATGCACAGTGAATGCTGGTGAATCAATGAAACACATAGCAAACATAATGGTTTGTTAATGAAGGCATTGTAGATTACAGATAGGCAGCTTTGGACTGCAGTCATTGATAGCACACACATAGACAAAAATGCACATGTGTGCTTGTTTGGATCTGTGTACACAGAAGAACAGACACATCATAAATGACAACTACAGGTCAAACTTAAGCTTCTGTCCTGCTGCATGCACAAGAATTACAGTAAAGGGCTAGTATTTTTAAGAGACTATTTCCCAAGTGCACCTATGCTCATTATTAGTGAAGTGTCATAGAAGGCAATGTTCAGGTCACTGAGTTCCCAGGCCCACCCCATTCTGGACAAAACATTAAAGTGAGATAGTGACCACTCATAACTTTGGCAACTACATAGAATATTTTTATAAAGGGTGGAACACTAACCGAATATTTTGGCCTAATGTATTTTTTTTTTACTTTATTTATTTTTGAGAGAGAGACAGAGTACAAGCAGGGGAGGAACAGAGAGAGAGGGGGGCACAGAATCCAAAGCAGGCTCCAGGCTCCTAGCTGTCAGCACAGAGCCTGACGTGGGGCTTGAACTCACAAACTGTGAGATCATGACCTGTGCCGAAGTTGGTCACCCAACCGACTGAGCCACCCAGGCGCCCCTGGCCTAATGTATTTTATTCGTATTCTGCTACTAGGTGTCAACTTGATACAGCAGTCTATTCTCTGCATCTGAAATGACTGCACAATGTAACGCTCTCTCTCTCTCTCTCTCTCTCTCTCTCTCTTTTTTTTTTTTGTAACAAAATTTTATCTCAGGTGACATAAAAAGTGAAAAGCTCCAAGATATTTTTGTAGTTTAAACACCATTAGCCAGTCATCAACTTTTGCTTTTCTGTCCTGATTGTACCCTTTTCACACTCACGTACGTATGTACAAGCACAGACGTGCAGCCCTCCATCCTACGTTTAAGTAGAACATACACACTTACCACTGCTGATTCTTCTTCCTTCTCCTTCAGGGTTTACTCGGGGGGGGGGGGGGCAGAAAACCCTCCTTAAACAAAAACTAGGGTGATACTATCCAATCCGAATTGCCTTACAGACTTGAAGCACGTCATGCCAATTTTAGGCATCAGGGCTATAGAGCGTGCTGATAGGGGTCTCTCCCTTTATTTTACAGAGCTAATAGTGAGTGAACAGACAGACCACAAGACTGGAATTCTCTAGACACTGAAATATGTATAATAAAATGTCTTCACTAGGAGCCACAGGAAAAAGAAAGATTATCATCTGAATAATTTGGAGAATGTAAATAAACACAATCTATACGCAGATACCATGCCCCAAACTGACATGCTTAGATGGGTTCACTGCTGGCCCCAATTCAAATGGTTTCCCATAAGGACCTCAACTTCTAGCATCAAATACTGAGCCAGTGATGTCAAGCTTTTCTTGATCCAACACCATGAGGTAAGAAACTTTTAAATCCCTTTATTTTCAGCACAAGGAAAGACAAATATGGAAAACTTAACTGTGCAAATCTGATCACAGCTGCTCTTATTTATAATTATTTAATTCAGATAGAACTTTATGGGGAAGAGTGAGCTCTTACATACTTATACCTCATTTACTATTTACACTAATAGGAAAGATATTGTAATCTCCAACTTCACCTTCAAAATATTTAGATATTGATTGATTTGTTTATGCTTTACCTTTCTACAAAAATATCTACAGCAAATATACATACATATATAAACACACATATATATACATATATGTATACATATATACATATATGTACATAATTCAAGACAATAAAATAAATACAAGCACAAATGGGAATATGGGGCAAGCAGAAAAATAAGTAAGAAAGATGAATTAAAGCCAGAAATGAGAGAACTACACAGAATGCATACTGAGGTTGTACACAGTGGCTAGATGTGGGTTACATGTCTGAAAATGAGCTTCCTAGAAGAGAGGAAAACATGAGCAATTGCAAGAGTTACAACATTATTGGATCTTCTAGAAAATGTAAAGGATAATGTGTTCCTTGTAGTAGACACTTAATAAATATTTATGTAATGAATGAATGACAAACTGGCTGAGGAGAACCATAACTACTCAAAGTACTGAAATCCTAGATATACATTTACTGTGGTTTTCTGAAAGACAGTGCCATGTAATAATGTCCCAATAACAACTGAACAAATAAATATAAGACCTTTCAAAGAACTGGCTCTTTAATTACCTTTGATGAACTGTAGTGGTCAGGGAACATTTGGTAAAAGCAAATTTTCAGAAGCCAAAACAAATCATCTAGGTACACAGCATTTTAATGGATAGACTTCATCTAAGAATAGACTTCATACCACTTAGGGCTGGGCTGGCAAAAATATGGTACACGTGCATCTATTTTTCCTGCCAGGATCCATGACAGACATTGCTAATCAACTGTAGCACTCTTTGCCACTGAGATTTTATGTGGCCCCAAATCTTCAGTGACATTGTGCTCTAGAAGGTCAAATCCAATAGACTATGGCTATCATTGGAGGAGACTACACCAATTTACTATTCCAGAGCTAGAAAAATGAACCAGCTGACTATCATTTGGATGATTCAACACAAATCTTTCTCTTAAAAATAACCTTCTTGAACAGTGTGAAGAAGAAGAGGAGAGACCCCTGGACCCACCAAAGTCCGTGTGCTGCTGCATCCCTGTGTCCAATGCCTGTGCCCTGCTGCCATTGCCACCATGGTCAAGGGATAGGCTGATGGGGATGCTCATGGAGATAAAGCCAAGGTAAAGGATGAGTCCCAGAGAAAATCTAAGGTGATCTACTAAACCTACTCCTCCAAAGCCAGAGCCCAAGACCAAAAAGGTCCTTGCAAAGAAGGGGTAGAAGGTACCCAAAAAGGAAAAGGGGGAAAGCTGATGTTGGCAAGGATGGGAATAACCCTGCAGAAAACGGAGATGCCAAAACAGAAGAGGCACAGAAAGTTAAAGGTGCCAGAGATGTCAAGTGAAGTGTGTGCATTTTTGATAAATGTATACTTTGGTGATCATACAATTTGAAATACTATTTTTAATCAAGTATTATAAAAATGCAGAATTTTTTTTAAAGCTATGTTATTAGCACACAGAACACTCATTGTTTGGGGGGAAGGGCATACGTCACTAATAGAATATCCTGGAATCTAGATTGATATGAGGGGAAAAAACTGTCTCTTCTAGTTTTGAGAAAATTCCTCTTGGTTCCCAGGAGAAGAGATTCCTTGATGTTGACACACATTAGCCATCTTGGCACAGATATTTTGTGGTGTGGAAAAACTAAAATTCATTTTTTTGTCCTCATCTCCCTCTCTGCCTTCAACTTGACTCCCTTAAACCCAAAGACCTACTGAAATCTGAGTCTAAGAAATGGTTCCCAGTCCCTTAAAAGAGTTCTTTTTTTAGCTTGTGGATCTTCAGATTGATAATTCTGCCATTTTCATTTCCCGAAAGTCAGGGTCAGTTTGTGAAAAGTTGTTAAGCAATATGCTAAGCGTGAAATGTTAACCTTCACTCTAAACTTTCCCTGTTCAGAGCATCAAATGAAGACTTCATTGGGTTTTACAGTGGCATTCTGATTTTGGTAGTCCATTGAAAAATGGAGTTTGAAAGTTGTTGTATACTGTTAATGACCATCTGCCCATTTCCTGCCTGCAATACCATGATTGTTTATGGAAAGTATCTTTAATAAAGCTGGATACTGTTTGGCTTAGAAAAAAAATTAACACTTTCTTAAGATTTGAATGATTTCGAGTACAGATTATAACACTGAGGTTCATATAAGCTAAACAACTTCCCCAAGGTAACAAAGATGGTGACTAACAAAACCACAATTCCAACTTGGGATTTCCGACTATAGGTTATAGTAGGATCTCTATGAACCATGGAAACACACACAATATAATATTTATTATGACAATGGTGAATGGTAATAACAAAGTTCACTATTCTTATCAAGGCCACTGCCACCAGAGCAGGACATACGCACAGGGATGGATAGGTGGCTTCATCTGTACACGTGACTTGGAAACACATATAGTAAGTAAATGGGAAGGTACGCTCTCCATCTACACTTGTGCTTCACACCTCCCTAATAGGAGAAAACAAAATCCCTGACCATTCACAAAGGTGCTAATAGTGGTCCATGAGCTATGTTTAGTATTTTCAAGGCCTAATGGAAATATATTTACTGCAATAAAAGCATATTAGCCCCCCCAAGCCCCCAACCATCTCATTACACAAATAAGCTGAATCCAGATCTTTACTGCATTTATTTTTTTTTTTACTTATACTCAGGTATTTAAGTCATAAAATGGGAAAACAAATTATTAGTTAATACATGCAGTGTTTTGAGTAGATGGAAACTTCCAAAACACAAGGCCCATAGGAAAAAAATAATAAAGAACACCTTTGTGTTACAAAGTTGGGAACCACTGGTTGAGTCCTTTGTTTGTTGTTCAAATACCCTTGGGAGGACTAACACATGAAGTTGTTGATTATACTTAAATTAAACCAAACCAACTGAGCATAAGGCATTATGCTGGCTGTTATGGTGCTGTGGGGAATACACAGAAGTAGTAGGCATAGTCCAATCTAGGGTGAATGGGTTTAATCAGATAATTTCCTCAAAATAGTTGAGAACAGAAAAGGAGTAAGATCTCTAAGACTAAAGGTCATAGGGGTATGGAGGTAGAGAAAGAAGGGAAACCCACCTAGACAGGAGAGAGTAAGCTAGTGTTTGCCAAACATTTGCCATATATATCTTCTCACTTAATTCTTTTCTAAAAATTGAGATATAATTGGTATGTAACATTAGTTTCAGGTATAAAACATAATGACTTAATATTTATATATATTCCAAAATTATCACCACCATAAATCTAGTTAACATTATTTAATTCTTGTAATATCCCTGAAAATTACTTAAAATTATGTCTATTTTACAAAAATAAAACTGAGACTCAGGAAGGTCTGACAACTTGTCCAAGGTCACATTACTGGGAATTGATGTTGCCAGAGTTGAAATCCAAGCTGAGTAGCATTATGTCATCAGTGAGTGATTCCTCTATTCCATGATGTGTTGTGTTCCTTTTGGGGGTTAGAAGGGCAGTGAGGAGACAGGAAGAATGAGGATGAACATGTCTGTCGGCCACAACTTGTTGCCAAGAGCAACATCAGCCTACAGCTCTAAGTACTGAGATTGAGCATCAAGAAAAAGTGGGATCTTTGCCTTCAGTAGCTTTGAAAATATATTTTCAATGGGAAGGATTCCTTTTTTGAGGCAGCAATTGAATTGATTTAAAAAGAAATTTGTTGGGTTTTTTTTTTCAACAGCAACGCACACATGTCACAGAGAAACACTGGTAAATACCTACAGGTTATCAGGCCAAATGTATGAGGTGTAGCTGTCCTATGCTCTAATACACCACAATGTAGGCAAAAAATTTATGTGAAGGCATTAATTCCATTTGCTCCAGAAGATTTTCCAAAGGCAGCTTCCTAATACATAACAGTCTCTCCTCTGAGTTTACCAATCACTGGTAGGTAGGCCTACCCAATTTCCTCTTGGATTCACCAGAGTCCTTCTAATGGCCCACAAGATCCTTCATCATCTGAGTTACTCTGTGACCTTATCTCCCTCTGGCTCACTCTTCTTGTTGTTCTTCAAAAGTAGCACTTTCTTGTCTTAGGATAGCACCTCTGGATGGAACATTCTTTTTCTTTCTTTCTTTTTTTTTTTAATCAGAGAGAGTATAAGTAGGGGAGACAGGAAAAGGGGAAGAGAGAGAGGATCTTAAGCAGGCTCCATACTCAGGGCAGAGCCTCATGAAAGACTTGATCCCATGACCCTGGGATCATGACCTGAACTGAAATCAAGAGCTGGGTGCTCAACCAACTGAACCACCCAAGCGTCCCTGGAATATTCTCTCATAGACACCACTAAAGCCTCCTTTAAGCTTTGCTGTTAACTTTCATCTTCTCAATAAGCTCTACTTTGATCAGACTATTTAAAGCTGCATCCCAGACCCATGTTCCACACTGTTCTTTTTTTTTTTTTTTTCATTCTATGGCACTTCTTTTATAATATAATTTGCTTATTAGGTTTATTGTTTATTTTCTATCTCCTCCTAGAATATAATACCACAAGTTTCCAGTGTCTAATAATATAACAAACAATGAATAAAAATTTGTTGAATGAATGAATGAATGAATGAATTCTGTATATAGGCAAGGCTAGTGGGGAGAGAGCTAGATTATGTTTCAAAGAATTTTCCTCCTTATCCCACCCTAGAACATAATAACAGTTTATACTACTTAAACTCTCTGCCACTAGTTCCAAAGATCAAAAAAGAGCTCTCGGTCAAAAAAGAAAAATATCTCCATGGATGCATCATTTTATAGTACTACAACTTCTACTTTGATTTCCACTTGTCACTTTGCCTACTGTGTTTCAAGTCCTTCATGCACTGCTCCAAAATTGCCTTAAGGTATAAATGCTTATTATTTTCAAGCGAGTCTCCCTCTTTATCCACTAGGCACAGTGCTCTAGGCTTCACGTCCTAGCTTTGACATCAACTCTGGACATGGAAGCTTACTTTGTACTTGATCTCCTGAGCACCTGATTTTTGGCTTTTCCAAAGGGACTTTAGCTTGGACAGTGCTAGGCCTGACTCCTCCCATTACTCTGTGTGGGCTCTAGCCCTTTGGCTGGTCATCTGGCTGGATCAGAACCATAGTCCTTCTCTACTTCCAACCTACCCATCCACACTCTCATCAAAGGGTAGGGACTTTAACCACCTCTGTGGTTAAAGGCTAAAGGAGGACTCCTTGCAATAAGATGTGACCAGGTGCTGTTTTTTAAGCATCTTATTTCTATCTTCTCTACCATTTGAGCTAGAGATATTTTCCTGTGCTCCTTATTAGCTTGCTTATGCTTGCAGTTCTAGAGATGCTGGGGGATTGCCACTGGTTCTCTGATGTTTAACTCTTTATATTATTAAGCAAATGGAAGAAAATGATGTCAATGTTAGGGGTATGAGACAGCTGATAGAAGGAGCAGTGAATTTATTAGATTGCAAATATTTTTAAGTGTTTTTCCAGCACTGCCTTTCTTGAGATCAAGAATTTAATCTACTTAATGGCTGGGTAAACATACCCTGAAATGGAAAAAGAGAATGACTAAGTCTTATTTCCAACATTTATTATGTTTCTTAGGTGCTCCTGGTCTAATTTGTTTTTCTCCTTTCTTATTTATTTCAAGGTCTGGCCAAATTGTGGTGTAAATTTATTGCTAAAAATATATGGACTTTTTCGCGTATCGCTTTTGGTTAAATTTGTTTGTCTAGTAGTCTTCAGTAGAAATTCTAAGAATTATCCTAGTATAGACATAGACTAGAATTCATTCTCGGCACATGGTCAGTGGACTTTTCTTTAACAGGCTGTCTTCTTCTCTCCCCTGCTTCCAAAATTAGGGTGTCTGGAGAATGTGAAACAAAATTATACAAAGGCATGACCTCCGGCCTTGCTTCTGTCTCTTAGACTGTGAAGTGCCCAAGAGGGAAAGTGTTGAATTTGGCCTCACTTCACATGGCATTAACTGTAATTCTTTGTGAATTGTGGTGACATCATGGTATACTTTGACATCACTGCTCAGACTCCCTTCTGCTGCTGGGCATATAATGCATAGTTTTTGTTCAAATACAAGAGTCCTTTGTTGAGAAGAAAAGATAGCAGCTGGTCTTCTGCTCTGGTACAAATGTGGATCTTACTGGAATGTGTCTGTTCAGTAAGTCACCACAAAGTAGCCATTCTGCTATGATGGTTAGAACTCACTCATACACATCGCTCTGGAAAATTCTGTGAAAATTTACATCTAAAGAGGTCAAAATTCCAGATGTGGCCACAAGTCAGCAAAATTCTGCATATAATAACAATGCTCTCACTCACATGTTTAGGTATGTTATCTGAAGTCAATATCCAAAAAGCAGTAGTATGCTGCCTATACGAGTGTGGCAAGGATAGAGGGGAAAAAAAAGGAAAGGTGAAGAGGGACATATCTGTCTCCCAAAATACTTCTGGTCCCACAGCCATCCAAGCATCTGGGATCCCTAGCCAGGACGGCTTCCACCATTCCTTGGCTCTCAAGTCAATTCCTAGTTACTTCCCAAAACCTATGACCTTATTCTAATGTGAAGCTTCTGGGTGGGGCTATTAGTATTCTGATTCAAAGTCAGTCATAAATGTCCTCAACTGACATTTCCTTTTTCCTTTCTTGGGTTCTCCATTAACATTTCTGTCCTAGGGTAAAAGCCGATAAAATGGATCAAAACAGAGTTTATCTAAGAGTTTATATAAAAATATCATCTGTAAAATGCCTCCAAACTTCTGTCCCATATGGCTATCATACTTGCACAAGGCAGAAAAGTTTCAGATCAGTTTGAAAAACTAAAGGTTGTTAATCTCAGATCATTCCCTGAGGAACAAGTCATATCACAAAATATTTGGATGGGATAGTAAACTTCTTTTAATGAAAAAAAAAAAGTAATTGTTTTGATTGTTTTACTCTTTCAGGGAACAAATAGAGCCATGACATAATCCTCAGTTCTACCATGAGTCTTACAATTGTTAAAAGTATTTGCTCCCCATCTAGAAATTTTATACTTAAGACCAATAGGACCATAGTGCCCATCCCAGTCTTTTATCCATACATTCACTCCTGGAATATCATTACTTATATAAAGAATCTATGTGTTGTATAGCCCTAACTCATGAGAGAGGCAGCATGACATCGTGGCGGGGGGAACAAACAACTCAACCTGGAAGTGATAATTAGTACATTTGCTTGAATATATCACACACGTTCACTATGAGATTCAGTTCTCTCATGACTTATAAGAGGATGATCAATCTACTTTATATACATGTAAAGATTTCACGTGATAGCTTACAGAAGAAGATCTACTACAGGGCCTACCACTTAACAACTCTGATATATGTCCTGGAATTTCTGGGATAATTCTACTCTCAAACCTTCTGTTTTATAGTCCCCATAGTTATTGGGCCATATGTGCTGATTACCTTGGGGGGATATGTGGCCATTGTGCAAAGGGGAGGTATTCTGCTCCTATATGTGAAAATGTGTCTGAGGTTGTAAAGGGTGGCAGGGTGACTTGAGCACCTGTAGACTGCTTGTCTCACAGTTCTAGGTACAGGGTCAAGTTTGTAAGAGCTCAGATCCATTTGAGTTCCTCTGGATCTGACAACAGCAAATATAAAGTAAGATCATAACCCTGATCCTGTGGAAGAAACAGACTCTGTTTTAGAGGGCAGAGCAAGAGAGCTTCATTGAAAAAAATTTTTTTTTAAATTTCCCTCTACCTTGCAAAAGTGGCCAGTGAAACAGCAGCAAGCTTGATTGACTCTTCGGGAAATGATAATTGGGACTTTTTAAGGACTCTGTTAGAAACGTAAAAAGCCTCTCTGGGATTGCTGTTGGAGTAGCAAATAATGTCCTCTGCAGTCCACTCAAATGATAGAAGAATGCTTAGGATTCTTAAAATATCCTTCCTTAGCTCTACTTCTAGACTACTAACCTAGTTAATTCGAGACCACTTTCAAATATGTTTAAGAGAAAAACAATTACTAAGCGTTATTTGTCAACACAAAAGAGATTTCTCAAATTCAGTCTTCTAAAACCTGAAGTCTGGGGCAAAATATATTTTCAGAGGTGGGAGCAAGAGTTTGGAGTCCTGTTTTCTCCATGGGAGTCTGCACCCATAGGAACATGTTAATATATGTGTTAATATATGACAGCTGAGTTTAATGAAAGAAAGCGAGTAGTCAGCAAATCCAGTTGGTCGGAGAAATATTAAAAAATCTATTTGTGTTAATGGGGAATAAACCTTGAATATGAATGTGCAAACCAAAACAAATCAGTTAAAATTTTTATTTATTTACTTTTTTAAGGAAAAGTAGCCTGCTCAAAACTGGGAATTAGAATGGTTTCTCAATCAGAATTAGCAATAAACCAATCAAATAGCAGTCACAAAGTCGTAAGAGAAACATGGACTTACTGATTTTTAATGGGCTCTATATTTCCTAAATCTGATGTTAGGTCAGCCTCTGGATGTGGTGACTGGATTGAGTGGGAAGAAGACTGACGGTTATCCACTTGGTCACCCTTTCAAACTCTATCTAGGCTTGTGAGTTTATGATAATCTGTTGTATTTTGCTGAATCACTACAATACTGACTGTGGCAAAAATAAACTGCCCTTTCTTTCATTTTAGACAAAACCAAATTCACTCAAAGGCCCCGAGATAAAAAGAAATGACTGCATACATTTTTCCCATTGAGAAAGATCAAGAAAATTCCACTAGTCACCCACTCACATTCATAAAAATGAACTATTATTCTTTCCTATAATAGTCCTAGTTTAAAATCAGCTGAAACTATAAATTTCAAATCCGACGGAATTTGATACTTAGCATATGTCTAAAAATTTACATTTAAATCTCGACATATTTTAAGATTCAAGTTTTTGTAATAGGTATAATTGGTTTTTAGTCAGTTTTCTAAAACTACCTAAAAAACGAGCACAGAAAGCTTATCTATGTGCTATCTTCTAACTTCTATGAAGATACCCAATTACCTGTTTCAATGCCCTCACGTTATTGCTTCCTGGGGTAAAGAAGTTTCAATGCCCTCACATTATTGCTTTACCAGGGGTAAAGAAGAGGGGAGATTTTCATGGCTCACGCAACAGTCATAATTTGACAAATACTAAACCAAGTAATATATCTTCTGTATGTATTATGTATAAGTTATATAAATGTTGGATAATTGGTTTATATTAAAATAATATGCAATGTGTCCTTATCAATACAACTATGTGAATCTAAAATAGAAATGTCCCCCAATTCTGCAAGACTGGGCCTACTAAATACCACATTTGCTAGGAAAACATGCTTTAACCACTGATTTTAAGGTTTTCAAGTGCTGTCATGTCAAATGGATTCTTTGCATGGTTTTGACCTAGTCTTCTTGCCATTTTCTATATTAAAATTCCACTTGCATTAAACTATTTCCTGTAGAGGCAGGCATGTTAGAAGGAATCACTTACTGGGATATTTACCAAAGAATAGATGAAAATAGGGGCACCTGGGTAGCTCAGTCGGTTAAGTGTCAGACTTCGGCTCAGGTCATAATCTCACAGTCCGTGGGTTTGAGCCCCACGATGGGCTCTGTGCTGACAGCTGCGGCCTGCTTCCGATTCTGTTTCTCCCTCTTCCTCTGCCCCTCCCCAGCTTTTAGTCTGTCTCTCTCAAAAAATAAATAAACATTAAAAAAATTTAAAAGAACAGATGAAAATATTTGTTAGTATCAGCATTAGAGCTTTTACGAATATGGTGCTGCCCAGAACATGCGGGCATTGAGTTCTCAGATGATTTCTAACCTCTATTTCTAAACTCTTTCCAATGAAAGTGTTAAGACTAAGGACACATGGATTTCCCTTGTCACTTGCCTTAGCAAGGTGTGGTCTTCCCAGCTGAAGTCCATGAAGCCTCCTGTTTTGTGGTTAGTGTTGCATCAGAGTCGAAAGGAAGGTAGAAACTAAATAGTGTCAGCCACAATTATTCTTGTTTTTTTTTTTTTAATTTTTTTTTCAACGTTTATTTATTTTTGGGACAGAGAGAGACAGAGCATGAACGGGGGAGGGGCAGAGAGAGAGGGAGACACAGAATCGGAAACAGGCTCCAGGCTCTGAGCCATCAGCCCAGAGCCTGACGCGCGGCTCGAACTCACGGACCGCGAGATCGTGACCTGGCTGAAGTCGGACGCTTAACCGACTGCGCCACCCAGGCGCCCCAACCACAATTATTCTTATGAGTGGGAGATTATGCTAAGAAATTGTAGACTGTGGCAAAGGATGTTTCTCACTTGTCAAATGTGATGTCAAGAAGAGACAACAATAAATAACTAGTGAAGGGGAAAGTATCATGATTATCAGGAAGCCATGACTATGTCCCCCAGGTACTGACTGATGTTTTGCTGAGTTCACGAAGCCTTACACAAACTGACTGCATAGATGAAAAACCTAGGTGATTTTTTTGTCACCTGTCTAGAAAATGGCAGACTTGGGGTTCCAACCTCTTTGTAATACTTCATTCCTATTACACTGGGTGGTCTAATACACCAGAGGACTTTTTTTTTTTTTTTCATTTAAATCCAAGTTAGTTAACATACAGTGTAATAATGATTTCAGGAATAGAATTTAGTAATTCATCACCTACATATAGCACCCAGTGCTCATCCCAACAAGTGTCCTCCTTAATTCTCCTTGACTATTTGGCCCATCCCCCCACCCAACATACCTCAAGCAAACCTCAGTTTGTTTTCTGTATTTAAGTCTCTTATGGTTTGTTGTCCTCTCTGTTTTTATACTATTTTTGCCTCCCTTCCCTTATGTTCATCTGTTTTGTATCTTAAATTCCACATATGAGTGAAATCATATATTTGTCTTTCTTACTTATTTCGCTTAGCATAATGCAATCTGGTTCCATCCATGTTGTTGCAAATGGCAAGATTTCATTCTTTTTGATCATCGAGTAATATTCCACTGTGTGTACATATGTATGTAAGTGTGTGTATATACATATACATATATACCACATCTTCTTTATCCATTCAACCATCAATGGACATTTGGGCTCTTTTCATACTTTGGCTATTGTCGATAGCACTGCTATCGACATAGGGGTGCTAAACATAGGGAAGCACGTGCCCCTTTGAAACAGCATTCCTGTATCCTTTGGATAAATACCTAGTTGTACAATTGCTGGGTCATAGGGTAGGTCTATTTTCAAATTTTTGAGGAACCTCCATACTGTTTTCCAGAGTGGCGGCACCAATTTGCATCCCTGTCAGCAGTGCAAAACGGTTACCAGAGGACTTTTAAGTCAGCTGTCTGTACACTCAGAGGAGTAGGGAAGCACCACTGGGATGTAGCAGCTTCTTAGATGACAGCACACTGTTTTAAGACATAGTTTTTCAGGGAATGTTTTACCTCTGCTTTAAAACCTAGCCTATCATGTAACAATAATGTTCACTACGTTTGTTTCTTAGACCCAACTAAGGACATTCAAAAGGGGAAGATGGTTCTGCAGGACGGTCTCTTGGGACACAAAAACTTCCAAAAAAAGATTCCAAGGCTTTTTCCAATAGTATGAAGCCCCTCCCCCCCCACCTCTGCTAATTTATTTTCAATGCTTGCCTGTAGCTTGGCTTTGGCATTAAGTCAGCTATTACCTTAAGCAGAGGGGAAAACATCTTCAGTTGCAGTTGGCAAGACTAAGGGGAAGGAGGGGGGCAGTGAGGAGGGAGAAGACGGAAAGGAGCTGAACTCAGCCCAAACACAGCTCACATATGGGCGGCCTGACCCGGCAAAGACCTCAAAAGCCCTGCCAGTAGCCATTGAGTACGACCTCCAGGCGAACTTTTGATTTGTACCACGCAGTGTCAGGAAGAAGAAAGCCCAGGATGACACACGGCCAATTCTCTAGCATCCTGACTTGAACACCTGATTCACACATACAGTACCTGCCTCTGCTCCCTCCACCCAGCTTGGGTCAGAGGCCAATTCGTGAGGCAAGAAGGATGCGTTCTGATACCAAAGCACCATTACACACAGTCCTGACCTTCTCTGTCAGAGGCAAAATAAAAACATTTGGAAAGCATGTGAACAGAGTATTCTCATATTAGTTTTTATTTGAGAACCTCACATAATTCCAAAAAACAGGAACATTGGCAACTTCAGCTCCAGAAATGTTCAAGATTCCTGTCACAGGACAACTACAAGTAAAAAATGAGGACTATGGGAAGCGTTAGTTAGGTGGGAAGCTGGCAGCCCACTTATGCCCCTGAAAGAGCAATTCTGTCTCTGCGCCTGTCCACCCCATTTCCATAAAGATTTCCTAAAGAGAGGGCAGAATCCCCAGCTGAATATAATCACGCATTGCTTTAAAATGTGTACATTGTCAAGGTTACGTTTCTGGACTAAGTGCTTATCTGGTAGTTCCACAAGACCCACTTCTTTTGCACTGGGATTGGAACTGTCTTTCAGACATAACTGCTTTCTCAACTACAATGCTGGCATTGGGTCCAATTAGATCTGAAGAAAAGGCTCCATTTTGTAAGTGGTCATTTAAATTGCAGAATTGGATTCAGCCTGCCAAACGTGTACATGCTATCATAAATCAACACCCGCATACATAGCAGGCCGCAGCGCTCTGAAACACCTCATTGGTATGCAAAGAGGCACAGCTATACTTTTCTTTCTTTCCAGCAGACAGCATCTCACCATTTTCATGGTTATTCTCTGAGCTTGTGAGCAGCAGAGGGAGAAAAGGTAGGGAAGAATACAGGCTCCAGGAATCCCAAGCCCAAACTTTTGTAAATTGCCTAGAGAAGCTGAAGAAGTTTCAGGGCCATGATCTCCATCACAATGAGCAAGCCCTTTACTCAACACCCTTTATGGGAATGTATTGTCCTGGCTGTTGGAGGGTAAACAGCTGAGAAGTCACAGCCCATGCTTTAGAGAGCTTTGTAAGCTAGAAGTATGGGTACAAGAGGAGTAGGTGGTGAGCTGGTGAGAATGAAAAATGGTACAGCTGCCGTGGAAAGCAGTATGGAGATTCCTCAATAAATGAAACATAGAATTACCATACGATCCAGCAATTCCAGCTCTGGATATATACCTAGAAGAACTGAAAGCGAAGACTTAACCAGATAATTTGTAGGCCCATGTTCATAACAGCATCCTTCACAACAGGTAAAAGATGGAAACAGCCCAAGTGCCTACTAGCTGATGAACAGATAAACCAAATGTGGTATATACTGTTAAATTAATTAAACAAGGAGGCCATTAGACTGATGTGGCTCTAATGCCATGGCAGCCTACGTAAGGAAACCTAGATCTAAGTCTATAAATGCCTCACGGTTACAAAATCAAAACAGCAAAGACAGCCAATCAGTAAGAGTCAATTAGGCTCTAAGTTACAGCCAATCAAATAATTTCCTTTCTTTGCTTCTGCACTTTCTTTAAATAAGTCTCTCCCCCAGCTCCTGTTGGTAAGTGCTCCCAACCATGTCCAGTGTGATACTGCCTGATTCTAATAGGAAAACACCCAAATAAACTCACTTTTTAATATGCCTCAGCTTATCATTTTAACATTTCACACAATGGAATATTATTCAAGCTATAAAAAGGAAGGAAAACCTTACACATGATACAAGAGTAATGAACCTTGAAGACTTTAAGCTAAGTTCAATAAGAGACCAAGATTACAAATACTGTATAATTCCAATTATATGAGGTACCCAGAATAATCAAATTAATAGAGACAGAAAATGGAAAGATAGTTACCAGGGGCTTAGAGGAAGGGGAATGGGGAATCACTGTATAATGGGTATGGAGTTTCAGCTGGAGAAGATAAAAACGTTTGGGGATGAATGGCAGAGATGGTTACATATACAGCAATGTATATGTACTTAATGCTGGTGAACTTGAACTATCTATCTAAAATGGTTAAAATGCTAACTTTTAAAAAAATTTTATTAAAATTTTTTCTTAATGTTTATTTATTTTTGAGAGAGACAGACAGAATGCGAGTAGGTTAGGGGCAGAGAGAGACACAGAATCCGAAGCAGGCTCCAGGCTCTGAGCCGTCAGCACAGAGCCCGATGCAGGGCTCGAACTCATGAGCTGTGAGATCATGACTTGAGCCAAAGTTGGACACTTAACCGGCTGAGCCACCCAGGCGCCCCCAGATGGATTTGAACTTGAATGCAAATTCTGTTACTTATTAGCTGTATGACCTTGTCCATGTTCTCATATTTCTCGATGTCTTGGTTTCTTCTGTAATATAATTCCAATAACACCTTCAAAAGCTGTTAGGAGAATTCATTATAACAATGTAACGCTCTTAAAGTGTACCAATGGGAGAAGCTCCTAACACTATTAATTATAACAACAAATACGGCTGTGGAAGCTGAAGAAATGAGAAAGGCAAGAAGGAGATGCTAATGTGGGTTTTTAAATATTGTTCGCTGCTATTCTTTAAAACTCAAAAATGGAGTTCTCATTTTAGATAAAAATATTATTATTCATTATTCAGGTGACTTAATTTGCTCCCTCAGAAGCTGCCCACTGACCTAGGATAAGGAAGGAAGATGGGAGTATTCAGAACAGGTATCAAAAACTCAGAATTCACCACCACGAACACATTGGTTGTGCCCTTAGCCAGCCGCCCAGTCCCCCTGCTTCTCCATGTCTGACCTACTTATCTGCATGTGTCAAACACCTCTCTATGAGGAAGAAAAGTCTTGACAGATTAGATACAGTAACAGATTCCCTACAGGAGCACACTCCTGTATCAATATGGACAACTGAGAATTGTCTGTCTCTGTTTGTTTGAATGGGAGAATAAAAGGTTTTATGTACTAGCTTTGGGGTACAGATGGGACTAGTTTCTCATCAGCCTGGGAAGGGTTGATAGAGGAGGTGAGATGTGAGCTGTGAACTAAGGAATGGCGGCAATACTTTGGAACAATAAAGGCAACCTGCCAAGTCCCCCCCAAATCGGAAGCAGACTAGAAGGCTGGCCTGGGGCTTGAAGCCAGGTGGGTCCTGATTCTAGTGCTGGTACTGTGCTAGACACATTCCTCCAGGCTGCACACCAGAAACTTCTTCCTTAAAGGCCCACAGAAGTCTTGCTGGAATCCATTAAAACATTGTTTGAACCCTGGTGAACTTTTGGCTGAAGAAGAGAGGAGGCTCATGTTTGCAGCAGAAGGTTCATCTTGTCCTAGTACAAAAAGATTTTAGTATGAACCAACACAGAGGTTTTCCATGGCTTGTCTATCAATATTAACTTCTGAGCATTTCCAGCCCATCAGATTCTCCCACTAAGGGATGAAGGGTACACCTTACTGTCCAGGGAACAGAATGACTCGGGGTGTAACTACTCTCCCGTAGGCAGTAGGCAGTAGCAAAATCATATCCATTTCTTAAGACATTTTTAAATGCATGAGCCCCCACTGTAGGACCTTGTTAGAATTACTAATAATAATGGAAGGTGGTAGAATTTTAAGGCAACTGCAGAACTATTGCCTTAATAGATTGTTTCCTATTATGGGAAAATATCTGGGATATTTCTTAGACAATTTCTAAACAACTAAAAGTCTGGACTTTTAAAATTTCTAAGAGCCTATGTCAATAATTTTACATTATCCCACAGAAGCTACACACACTTAATAAAGTCTACTTTTATGTAGACTGAATCCCTGATTTAGAAATATACAAGCAATTTATAAAACTGTCACCATATGCACAGTCATATATAGCATCCCTAAGAGGTCCCTAGTGGCCATGACCGTTTTAGTTGCTTTATCCCCTAGTCAGGGCTAATTAGGTCAATAACAGAGACACCTAGACCAGACCAGATTGTCTTCTTGGGATTTAAAAAGTGACTGGAGACAGAGAAAGACAGAAGTCTTCGTCCATATCTGGGCACATCTGTAGCTAAGGACCTCAAAGCTGCCCTAGTTTCTATGTTTCCTGAGGTCTGGCCCTTCAGCTTGCTCTTTGATTCTAGCCACCCAGTAACTGTTTTTCTGAATAAATAGTTGATAGTCTTATCATTGATCTATCCCTTCAATAACCCTTTCTTTTGAATTTTAGTTGAACAGAATACATTTCTGTTGCTTGTAACGAAAATAACTAACAAAGAGATACATATTTTGCTAGGAGGGGCATTTGTTTTCCTATCCTGAAGCTAGGTGTATAGAAGAAAATTTTGTCAAGAGGTATGCCTCCAGCATTTTAAAAAGGGGAGAGGGATGCTTGGGTGGCTCAGTTGGTTAAGTGTCCATCCGACTCTTGTTCTCGGCTCAGGTCATGATCTCGTGGTTCCTGAAATTGAGCCCTGCTTTGGGCTCTGCACTGATAGCATGGCGCCTGCTTGGGATTCTCTCTCTCCTTCTCTCTCTCTGCTCCTCCCCCACTTGTGCTCGCTCTCTCTCAAAAATAAATAAATTGATTAAAAAATAAAACTAAAAGAGGAGAGAAAAAAAAGCAAAGGAGTTAAAGATTTTGAGAAATCCTGAAGAAAAGAAACAGAAGTGAAGGAAATAATGTCAAAGGAAACCAATAGTAAATCTATAATATTCTGGACTTAAAAAGAAGTAGGCTTTAAAGACAGTACAAGGCTTGGGACACCTGGGTGACTCAGTCGGTTAAGCGTCCGACTTCGGCTCAGGTCATGATCTCATGACTTGTGAGTTTGAGCCCCGTATCAGGCTCTGTGCTGACAGCTCAGAGCCTGGAGCCTGCTTCAGATTCTATGTCTCCCTCTTCTTCTGCCCCTCCCCCACTCACATTCTGTCTCTCTCTCAAAAACAAATAAACATTTAAAAAATTAAAAAAAAATAATAAAGACAGTACAAGGCTGGAATCAAGGGAAAGATAACAAAAATAAAATCCATACTTTCAACAATAAGAAATTGCACTATTTTCCTTTTAAAATCACCATTTGCACAGGTTAAGAGTTTGTATTTTCCTATCTTAAGGTTTTAAAAAACTTGAGAGGTGCTCTTTATCTGATATTCAAAAGTATAAGCTTTCAAGTCTGACACATCAGAGTCCAAATACTAACTCAGCCACTCCCAGGATATATGACCTTAAGCAAGCAAATTAACCCTTTGGGTTATAGATGGGGTTCGTGTGAGGTTTAGGTCAAGCACTCGGCACAGTGCCTGGCATGGTTAGTGCTCAGTATATCAGGTGGACTATTTTATTATTCTTACAATTACCATGATGATGATTTTAACTCTTTGCCCTTGCCCATAAAAATATCTAGCCTATGTATCCTTTGGGGAATGGTCAGAGATACAGAGAGCTGCAGAGTCAGCCTGTTCAGGTAGTGATGCAGGCTTAGAAGTGCCCACGCCATCTAATGGCTGGAGCCACTATTCAGCTTTATCAAATGGCTACTATGTCCTAGTGCAGACCAAATATTGCAGATCTAATTTTTTAAAAGATATGTTGTGAATATGAACTTTTCTTGGAAATATATTTACATATTGGCAACTAATTCAAATTTTTACAAAACCAGACTACAGCCTCTGAGTAAAAGTTGTCAGTGGCAGATATATTTGGTTGGAGGATTGCTAGTTTGCAACCTCTGCTTCAGGGCTATGATAATCATCTCGGGAGAAAACGAAAACTATACTCCAAATTATGGAGAGAAACCTGGAGAATACTTGGGAAAATACCAGGCCATGCTTACATAGCCCTGATGAAACCATTCTATACACACACTCCCTAAGAAAGCATGTTTTAATGGGGCGCCTGGGTGGTTCAGTTGGTGAAGCATCCAACCCTTGGTTTTGGCTCATGTCATGATCTCACAGTTTCGTGGGTTCAAGCCCCAAATTGGGGTCTTTTCTGGCAGTGCGGAACCTGCTTGGGATTTTCTGACTCCCTCTCTCTCCCCCTCTCTTACTTACCCTGTCTCAAAATAAATAAATAAACTTTAAAAGTAGTATGTTTTAAATGAGCATAAAAATGTTTCTCTGAAAAAAACCCATGCGTGAAGAGACTCAGTGTTCCTCTGACCTGATGGTATCCTACTCCCTTCCAAATACCTTGTCAGCACTAGCTGCACATACCCTGCTCAGAGCATACCTGGGGGAGGGGGAGGGCAGGGGCCAGTAGAGCTGAACTTGCTTCACCATTGAGTATATCTTTGCCTTAACTAGCCGAATTGAATTGTATCCTTTACCCCAGCAAACCATGTCCTTGCAATCACTATGCATAAAAAGAAAAAAGAAAAAAAAATCATCCGTACCTAGGTCACATAAAAATCTAGACTGGAAATGGCTGCAAGACATTGTATCATTTTACTCAATAAAAAGCTGTTTGCATGAATGGGAGAATCAACAAATTAACAAGCCTTTCTGACAACCAACAGTAATACTGAAGTTTCTCCCTCAGAAGCTGAGAGTACCCAATGCGAAGAAGACAGCAGTCAAATATGCAGTAGTTAAGAGCTTGGGAAAGCAAAACACTGGCTATGTTCTTTCATTTCAATGTGACTTTGGCCATTTCTTCCCAAGCTTTCCTAACTCCCCACTCACTCTTTCCCTAAAATACTTGTTTGTTTCTTTAAATCACCTGTCACTCTCCTGGCAAAGAAACTAAAGTTATACTCAAACTTAGTCATAAACCTAAGTGCACATGGGACTAGCCAGCCACCAGTTCCTGGCCACTGTGTGATTGCTACAGCCTGCAGGTGCAATAGGTTTGCACTTGGCATTTCTGCAGGAATGGAAGTGGTGTGTGTTAAGTTTTTTAGAATGTTTATTGTTGGCAAAGTTTTCCACTTGTATTTTCTTTTATAGTACAACAATTTTTAAGTGAATGGAATGTTCGGTGATAATTTGGCCACAAGGGAGGGAAATTTAGCTCAGGGACTGAAATGTACTCAATAATGGTAAAAGAGACCAACAAAATGAATAAATAATTCAAATCAGAAGACTGCTTTAAACGCTACAGGTCCTTAAAATCACACATACAAAAAGCACTTGCCCTTAATACAGACTAAACAGCACTGTATTTGGAGCCAGAAGACATCCAGCTTTGAATCTGGGCTCCACTACTTGCTTGCTCAGAGACCTTGGGTAAGTCACATGCCTGCTCTGATGCTCAGTGTCTTCAGAAACCGAGTGAGGAGATTCAGCTGGTGATCTCCAAGGTTTCTTTCAAAGCCACTGTTTTGTGATTAGCTTTGTAAAGAGGTTCAAAACATTTCCCAAGCCCTCTGAATTTGTCTTGGCCTCTGGGTTCTGTTAACCACACAGATCGTTTCTTGCCTTTCTGTCTAGATTTCTCAGATTCTTAAGTGTTCCCTTGGATCGAAAATAGGCAACCCACAGCAAAAACACTTTGTACCTTCCTGATTTGAACTCCTCAAGGCAGTACAACCAAGAGGCAATAGAAAGAACAGGTGGGGTATATGACACTAATTTTAGGTGTCTGGGTGGATTTTCCTGATACTGGCAAGTAGCCCTTCCTACGAATGTTCCAGGAGAGTCTGTGGCAACCATGAGTATGTTAAAACTTGGGTAAAATTATGTTCATGGCTCAAAATCTGGAAGGTACCTGATGCTTTAAATTGTTTTTATTAAGGATTTTGATAAAGTAGCTACAACATTAAAAAAAACTATACCTTTACTTGATATTTCTTTGGAAATATGCCAATCAGCTAGTGTACAATTACTTACTAATTACCCTTCATATTTACATTTGAGTTTTCATATTAAAAATTTTGTTTTAATGTTTATTTATTTTTTGAGAGACAGAGATACAGTGTGAACAGGGTAGGGACAGAAGGAGAAGGAAACACAGAATCCAAAGCAGGCTCCAGGCTCTGAGCTGTCAGCACAGAGACTGATGTGGGGTTCAAACTCACAGACCATGAAATCATGACCTGAGCCGAAGTCAGATGCTTAACTGACTGAACCACCCAATTTCACATTTTTAAACAATTATATGAAGTGACTTCAGACACCCAGTTCCAAAAAGGTTTCCTGATTTTTACTTTACTATTTAACTTTTTTTTTTTCTAAACCTAAGGAAAAGTTTCAAATCTTTCAAATTTCTCATATACTTAAACTTTGCATTTCAAGTTTCTGGGAGGACCTATGACCACAAACTTAATAATTATATTAATTATGGAGAGAACTGAACTAATTAAAACTATGTCTGAGGATCATCTACTTGAACCATGGAATATCCTGTAGGAGCAAACATTCTTCAGATCTATTTTCTAATATACATTTGGGGAAAAAAGTACATCATACTGGAATCCTAATTGATATTTATGGTCTTTGGAAACCTTGCATTTTGTGAGACTAATCCCAGGAAGGATCTAAGGGCTTCAGCAATGAGAGTTCATCCAGAGAATCTGATATGGGTGATGTACTAAGCAAGCCAACAGTTATGGTGATGGCAAAGGTTCTGGGTAGACCTGGTCCATCCCCTAAGTCATGGTAAATAAAGAATGGATGGCAGGAGTCCCCAAATTCTAAAGTATTTCTAGCCTAGTATCATAAAACAAACAAAAAAATTAACTTATATAAATGGACTTTGTTTCAGCCTGAAGGAAATGAGAACAAGGCACAAATAAATTAAAATAAACTGAGGGATGATGGGGGGTGTGGGGAGAGGGGAAAATGGGTGATGGGCATCGAGGAGGGCACTTGTTGGGATGAGCACTGGGTGTTGTATGTAAGCGATGAATCACGGGAATCTACTCCCAAACCCAAGAGCACAATGTATACACTGTATGTCAGCCAACTTGACAATAAATTATATTTTTAAAAAGATAAAAAAAAAAGACATTCAGGATGAATAATTTTTGTGATTTAGAGAGGGTTTGGTCATCGGAGACAAAAACAGTCAACAGAGAGATTTATTGATTTGTCGATTCATCCACACAACTGTCTCCTATTGTGTAAATCAATCTAAATACACAAAGAATAAGGTGGGGGTCTGCCAGTAAGGGGATCTCAGTTTAACTGGCGAGATGGTCATGAAAATTAATATAAAGACAAAGGAAACAAGAAAGTAACAGGTACAAGAGATGAGAATGAATATTAATTCCTCTGGGAAGTTTCCCTGAAAGACTGAGTGCTGAGGAGAAGATAACTTGAGGGGGGACATCAAGGCCTTCCAGCCTCCTCAAAAGTAAATTCCAACACTCTTCCTACCTGCTTCCACTGCATCCTGTACATGGAGTGTATCTCTAGTTTCTAGCCAGATGCCTAGCATTAGATGCTCAATAAACTGAATGACTGAATCAACAATACTTGATCTCTAATCCTCATTTCCCTCCTCTATAAAAATGGTAGCATTACAATCCCCCACGGGCTCACGAGAGAATTAAAGGAGGTAACATATGTAAAGTGCTTACACAGCACACTGCCTGGTAGGTGAACAGCTTAATAAAGATCAGCTCTTATTATTAATCTTAGGCATTCTTACCTTTTCATAGGCGAGAAAAATGAGGCTTAAAGAGCTGATATATTACTCCATGATCACACAGATAGTAAGTTTAGAAGTCAGACTTCAGCTTATATTTGACTAAGTCCCAAACTCATCTTCTCCCTCTTTTCACATGCTGCTGCTGCTGATTATAGTTATTTGTGTTTGAGCCTCATCACCTTAAGACTGGAAGCCTCTTGAAGACAAGAATCATGACTGCCCAAGAAAGACAGATATTATATGTTTTCACTCATATGTGGATCTTGAGAAACTTAAAAGAATCCATGGGGCGAGGGGGACGGAAATAGATGCAAACAGAGAGGGAGGGAGGCAAACCATAAGAGACTCTTAAATACAGAGAACAAACTGAAGTTGGACGGTGGGGGGGGGGGCGTGGGGGTGAAGGAAAATGGGTGATGGGCATTGAGGAGGGCACTTGTTGGAATGAGCACTGGGTGTTGTATGTAAGCCAATTTGACAATAAATTATATTAAAAAATTTGATTGAGGCTAGCTGGACCTCAAATACCTCAAATGTAAAATGAAGCATTAAATAGTAAGACTGTAAATTCTCATTTTAGTTTCAAACTGTCTTCTGTGAAATCACTCAGTGAATTAAGGAGCAGAGTTAATATCTGATACAGCTAAACAGATAATGCTTTGTTGAAAATTTACTATACTAGGAAAATACCTTCTCAAGTCCAAATTTGCTTCACTCAAAAGAAAAAAAAAAAAAAGGAAAGATGTGCGCCTTCCAGTTTGATATCACTATCCATTCATTCAGCATATATTCATTCAAGACCTGTCGTGTGCCAATTTCTAAATCAGTTTTAATACAGATAATTAGGGTCATAAATGACTTCTTGAAACAATAATGAATGAAGACGACACCCTTGTAGAATAATGGGTTAGTCATATTAACTCTGTCAAATAGTGAGGTCACGCTCTATTTAAGGTCACAGAAAACACAGCCTTTAGATTTAGTCCATAGACTTTTGAATCTTTGTACTACATTTTTAAAACAATGTTCTTTTTTTAAAAAAAATGTTTTAATTATTCTTTGAGAGAGACAGAGAGACAGAGAGAGAGAGAGAAAGAGAGAGAGAGAGACAGAGAGAGAGAGCAGGGGAAGGGCAGAGAGAGAGGAGACACAGAAACCAAAGCAGGCTCCAGGCTGAGCTATCAGCAAAGAGCCTGATGCAGGGCTTGAACCCATGGACTGTAAGATCATGACCTGAGCCAGTTTTGGATCCCCATCCAACTGAGCCGCCCAGGTGCCCCTAAAAACACCTTTCTTGAGGTATAATTCACATACCATAAAATTCACCCACTTAAAGTGTACATTTAATGGTTTTAGTACATTCATGGAATTGTGTAACTATCACCAACACTGGTTAGAACATTCTCATTACCCCCAAAAGAAAGTCCATACTCATTAGCAGTCACTCCCCATTACTCTAATCCCCAGCCTTAAGCAAGCACTAATTTACTTTTTGTCTCGATAGAATTGGCTTCTTTCGGGGCGCCTGGGTGGCGCAGTCGGTTAAGCGTCCGACTTCAGCCAGGTCACGATCTCGCGGTCTGTGAGTTCGAGCCCCGCATCAGGCTCTGGGCTGATGGCTCAGAGCCTGGAGCCTATTTCCGATTCTGTGTCTCCCTCTCTCTCTGCCCCTCCCCCGTTCATGCTCTGTCTCTCTCTGTCCCAAAAATAAATAAACGTTGAAAAAAAAAAAATTTAAAAAAAAAAAAAAAAAAAAAAAGAATTGGCTTCTTTCACTTTAGCATAGTGTTTTGAAAGTTCATTCGTGTTATAGAGTGTATCCACGCTTCATTCCTTTTTATTGTAGAATAATATTCCATATAGATGGACCACATTTTATTTATCCTTTCATCAGTTGGTGGACATTTGGGTTGTTTCTGCTTTTTGGCTATTATGAATAATGCTGCTATAAATAACTGAGTATAATTTTGCGTGTGTGTGGACATATGCTTTTATTTCCCTTGGGTATATACCTAAGAGTGGAATTGCCTGTTCATATGGCAATGAACTGCCAGACTGTTTTCTAAAGCAGCTGTACTATTCTGCACAACGTTTCAAGACACACACACACACAGACACACACACACACACACACACACACACGAATAACTATTTGGTGTAAGTGTTGCAGTAGTTCTAATGGAATACCGGCATAGGTAATAAGGTGATTCTCCAAAGTTAGAAACAAAAAAATCGAAGCAGGGCATATTTTTTAGTTTAGCTACGACTGCTGTAGGACAATCCTAAAATTTGTATGGAACCAGAAAAGACCCCGAATAGACAAAGTAATGTTGAAAAAGAAAAACAAAGCTGGGACATCACAATTCTGGACTTTATGGTGTATTACAAAGCTGTAATCATCAAGACAGTATGGTATGGGCACAAAAACAGACACATAGATCAATGGAACAGAAGAGGGAACCCAGAAGTGGACCCTCAAACATATGGCTGACTAATCTTTGACAAAGCAGGAAAGAATATCCAATGGGAAAAAAACGTCTCTTCAGCAAATAGTACTGGGAAAACTGGAGAGTGAGAAGAATGAACCTGGACCATGTTCTGAAACAATACTCCTTGAGAGGTAGGCTTGAGTCCTGGTCATCACTATATATTAAGGGATACCCTAGTGACTAAGAGTATTAAGTATTTTCTTTTTTCAAATATTTTTTTTTCAACGTTTATTTATTTTTTGGGACAGAGAGAGACAGAGCATGAATGAGGGAGGGGCAGAGAGAGAGGGAGACACAGAATCGGAAACAGGCTCCAGGCTCTGAGCCATCAGCCCAGAGCCTGACACGGGGCTCAAACTCACGGACCGTGAGATCGTGACCTGGCTGAAGTCGGACGCTTAACCGACTGCACCACCCAGGCGCCCCTTAAGTATTTTTTGAACAAATAAATAGCTCCAAGAAGTCACTGTGCAGTAAAGGATAACCTTTGCCCAAAGAGACGTGTGGCTTTTACCCTTGGCTCCTGGGAGGTAATCTCTAAACCTTTGTAATTTCCTGACCAATAGGGTGTTTCTGTTTGTCTGAGAGTTGTGGGCCATGCCAGAGAGTCTATGCTAATAATGTGATTTATGGTGAGGGCTTTGGGCCACATGGTATCAACTCAACCTCTGGAGAGGCTGGAGACTAAGGTCAGCCATGCAGGTGGTCAACTACATCTATGTGAGCAAACCTCGATAAAAACCCTGGACACCAAGACTTGGGTGGTGCCCTGCTTGACAATACTCCACGTGTATTGTCACACATCGTTGCTAGGAGAAGCAAGAGCAGTCTACACAACTCTACCGGGTGAGGACAACTGGCAGTTCTGTAGCTGAACTCTTCTGGAGCCTGCTGTATGCACTTCTTCCTTTGGCTGATTTTCATCAGTATCCTTTTGCTGTAACAAACTGTTAACTCTGAGTACAACAGCTTTCAGTGAATTCTGTGGGTCCTTCTAGTGAATTATCAAACCCGAGGTTTGGAGACGCCCAACTTGAAGCTGGTATGAAGTGAGGGTAGTCTTGGGGAATCTCAAACTTTGTAGTTGCTAACAATACTGAAACACTCTTAAAGATAATTAGGTAAAATTTAGTACATCTAGTGTTTTTGCAAAGAAGTGGCCCGAAGAATCATCCATGAAACAAAGCATAATGAGATGACTGAAGAAAGTTGCCAGATCCTGGCAGGGCTTTCATTTAACGAAACACGGAATCCTAAGCCATAGGGTTCCTTACCTGAGTGATACACAGCTATATCCCTACTAACAATGAGGTGTGCTCACTGAAACTATGCTTCATTGTGAAAATATCTTTTCCCAGAAGAAAGAGTGACACGCAAGAGAGAAAACAGGATTTTAATTGCAGCTTTACCTTTTGGTAGTTGTATGAACTTCTACGGGCCACAATCGCCCCGGTTGTAAAATAGAAATGATGAAGAGATCCCAAAGAATTGGCACAAACACATGGTGAAATGCACAGTGTACTCTGAAGACTATATGACACAGAAAAGGATAACAATTTGAATTTTTTTCTGCATTAGATTCACTCTGTCTTCATCTACTTCACTAAATCTCTTTGGGAAAACAAAATCTGTCTTTCCCAGCCACGCTTAATTTCAAAGGGCAAACTGAATGGATACAACTTTCAAAAAAGGTTTTCTATGAAAGCTATAGGAAGAAAGGTTTCCCACCTCACAAACTGAATAGCAAGATGGAAAAAACATTCCAATATAACAGAGAAACGTTTTCCATGAGTAGACATGATACGTGAGTTAAAAAAAGGATCTGACTGGGATGGCAGGAAGGAAATATCACGAGATGAATGAGGACCTAGGAAATGTCACTTTTTATATCTCTTAGCTCTTCAAAGAGAGAGGATACCTCAAGGAGCTTTAAAACGGTATGCATTAGTTTCACTTCAGTTTTCTCCTGAAAGAGACAAACATTTAGATTGACTTGTTACCTAACTAGTACGTGGCCCCCGAGAAGGTTAACCATGCATAAACAGGCCTGTGACTATATAAACTCAATGGAAACACACCTTTCGATTAAGAAGGCAGAGATAAGAGGGGGAGAAAAAGGATGCAAAATCCCTGCGTGAATATCATATGGCAGACAGACACAATACATGCATTACTTTCTCGTCGCTCACCACTGCCTAAAACCAATGCCCGACCCTCGTCCTATGTTTCATTCCCAGGAAGGGCCGCACCATACGCACACACATTGTTCGAACTAGAAAACCAGGCACGATCTTCAGCTCTCAATTTTCTCTCCTGCTGCATTTAACGAGTCACCCAGTCCATGGATTCCATCTCCTAATTTGTATTAAAATCTCTCCTCATCCCACCAACAATTTCTGCCCCCTTCCAATCTTTTGCCCTCACTGCAGACACAGTTCTCTTTCTGAAATACACATCGTACCCTATCTTACGTCTCCGTGAGTTATTTCAAAGGCACTCATTTGCCCTCAATATTACAAGTTCCCAGTCTTCTTAATACACCTGACACATCTCCTCATGACATAGGCCTTGATGCCCTCTTTAGTCCTTTATCCTTCCACTGTCATTCAATTCTGGCCACTGGTTAAAGTCTTTTCAGTTCTCTTCCTCTGAGCAGGTCTTGACCCCATGCCTTAGTTAAATATCCCACCTGTCGGCCACAGGCTAATTTCCCCTATGTGGTTCCTACGCACTATGAAAAATATATGTATGGGGCGCCTGGGTGGCTCAGTTGGTCAAGCGTCTGACTTTGGCTCAGGTCATTATCTTGCAGTTTGTGAGATTGAGCCCCACATCAGGCACAGAGACTGCTTTGAATTTTCTGCCCCCCCCCCACGCCCTTTCCCTTCTCTCTCTTTCTCTGTCTCTCAAAAATAAATAAAAACAAGCCTGTTTCCGATTCTGTGTCTCTCTCTCTCTCTGCCCCTCCCCCGTTCATGCTCTGTCTCTCTCTGTCCCAAAAATAAATAAACGTTGAAAAAAAAAAAATTAAAAAAAAAAAAAAAGGGGCGCCTGGGTGGTGCAGTCAGTTAAGCGTCCGACTTCAGCCAGGTCACGATCTCGCGGTCCGTGAGTTCGAGCCCCGCATCAGGCTCTGGGCTGATGGCTCAGAGCCTGGAGCCTGTTTCCGATTCTGTTTCTCTCTCTCTCTGCCCCTCCCCCGTTCATGCTCTGTCTCTCTCTGTCCCAAAAATAAACGTTGAAAAAAAAATAAATAAATAAAAACATTTAAAAAAGTAGATGCATATACACATACGTATGTGTGTATATATGTATATGTCTGTACTACTATATAGAAATAAACAGAGATGTATGCTATTGTGGGTTGAATTGTGCCTCCCCAAAAGATGTTGAAGTTCTCTCACCACTCCCTCCCCTCCTCACCTACGAATGCAATCTTATTTGGAAAGAGCCTCTTTGCAGATATAACCAAGTTAAGATGAGGTCATACTCAATTACAAAGGGCCCTAATCCAATATCACTGGTGTTCTTATAAGAAGAGACACCAGAAGAAGGCCATGGAAAGGCAAAACAACAGGCACAAGGGAAGATGGACCTGTGAAGACGAAGGCAAAGATCGATGGCTGCCATTAGAAGCTAGGAAAAGGTAAAGCAAGAGTCTACCCAGAGGCTCAGAGGAAGCATGGCTTGGAGGACACTAGCTTCCAGAACCGTGAAAGAATAAACTTCTGTTGTCTTAAGCCACCCAGTAAAGAAACCCACTGTATAAAGAAATTTGGGCTTTCTTTACCCTGAAACTAAAGCGCACAATATACATGATTACAGCAGGTAAATGAAGCCAAATCCATACTCTACAAAGAGCACTCTGTTTACAGTGAGGAGAATATAGTTGAGTGACTCGAATGTACATTTTTGTATTCAGGGAGAGGCATGTAGTATAGTGACGATAGTAAAATTTTCTGTATATTTGTCAGATCCCTCCTCAGAGTGTAAGTTCAGAGACTGTTGTTTTCTCCTCTTCATTCATCTATCTTCAGTATCAAGAACACCCACAGGTAATTCCTAAGTAGATATTTGTCACATGAATAATTTTTTTTAAATAACTAAATTATTCACAATAACCCTACAAAAGTATCACTCCTGAAGGAAAAGGTCTTACTCAACTTTGTCTCCTCAGTACTCAACATCTAGCAATGTTTTTGGAAGAAGAAATTGAAACAATGTTCAGAAACTAAGTAACTTGCCAAAATTTAACTTGTAAGTAGTAGCTCACTTAACACTTCATCTTTACTGTATCACAGGGAGGAGAGAGAAAGAAAGAATACACATTAAATCTTTTAAGCACGGACCATGCTTCCACATGGAAGTAGACGGCAAAACACAGAAGGAAAATGGCCAAGTCTTTGTTTCTGACATCACCACCGTTAGAATAACTGGTAGACATTTGATACTGGTGACTTAGGTCACAGACAGAGATGGAGAAATAATCATCCCATTTAATTCATTTCTAACTACTCACCTCAGGAGTTATTAAAAATGGAAAGAACTTCTGTGTTAGAAGCATGGTTCCTTGTAACATTGCCATAGTACAGATGTCAAAACCCCATGATCCACTTTGCAGCTTACGTTTTAATTGTATTATTCATTTTGAAACAATATTCTATTCTACAAGGTATTACTTAGAAAAAATTCTTCTTTTCTTTTTCGAAATGCTTTTTCTAAAATAGCAATAAGCAATATTACAAATGTGTGGATTCATTACAAAAGAGCTGGTTTATAATGACACTTTGTCTTTTTTTGATGTACATGTATTAGGTAGCAACTGACGAATTTCATTAATTATAAAAATAAAGCACGCTTTTCTGAATTTGACTTCAAAATAACCTCAAAATTATTTTTAACAGCAGCGTATGTTCTATCTGTAAATTTATGCTACTCACTTTTATACATTTAAAACAGAAACCAGCTTTGTGCTTTACGGCAAATATACATGGGGCAATTTGGATAATGCAAATAAATGAATAACATCAGTACTAATAGAGCTGATCCTATTTGTGATGGCTCATTAACTCTGGACAGGATGCAATTCACTCCCCTGGATCAGGAGCTGATAATGGTACAATGTGGAGCTATTAGTAAAAGAATGTTGCCACAGGAAATTAACGGAAGGTCTGTTCACTCATTGGGAAGTCAGTCTCCCCTTTTGTACGTATAACTGCATTAACCCAGGCACTCAAAAAAGTCAGCGGCAAGAAGTAGTTTGGGTACGACTACTACCACCGCTGCTGCGGCCGCCACTGCCGCTGTTACTACGACTGCTATTGCAGGCTCGCGTTTATCAAGCTCATGGTAAGCAATGTAAGCATCTAATTACTTAAGCCTGATAGAAATCCTATCGGGTAGTTACAAACCTTAGCTTCATTTTGCAGATGAGGAAACGGAGGCTTGGGAAGGGGCTCCAAGCCACATACCAATGAATGGTGGAGCCTTGGTTCAAACCAGGCAGTCTGACTCCAGAGCCTTTTTTCCTAACTGTTCAGATGATGACAAACTCCATCCCTAACCCAGCACTGCCTCAACTCCAACTTCATAGAAACTTGAATGACAACAAGCAAATAAGAATCCCAGAATTTCTGTCTGAGATGTAAGCTCAGAGACACCAACACAATGACTTCCCAGGAACAATGATCAGATTCTAGGATGAGAGGGAAAGGGGGAAATGTGGTTTGAAAAGATATATTCACTAAACCTGTTGTTTTCACGTATAAACGATAGCATTAAAGCTGAACAAAATTTTAGCCCATGGGATATGCTGATGAAATAACACAAGGAGCACAATCAAAAATGTTGATAAACACTGACATTCTGTGACCTCTAACCTGCCATTAACAAGCTGTAAGATCCTGGGAAAATCATACCTAGGAGCAATATTCCTCGGGGCTGGACTAGATCTCAAAGGCAGTGTTTTCCAAATGTTGGTCTGGGAAGCACTATAACAATTTCTGTGCTCTGGAGGAAAAACAAAAAAAACTAACTACAGTGTAGTAACTTTCTCATAAGGCAGACCATATTCACGTTATTGTCCTTAATTCTGAAATCAGGTTGTTACTACATCCTTGTTATTAACATTTCAATTACGAAATGATGATGGTGAAGTACAAGATGGAAGTTCTCCTTTTCTTTTTTAATGCTTTTAGCAGAACAAGAAGTTGCTTACTTCAGCTCTTTCTAGAAACTTTTGAAAGTTATGAAATCTCACACAGGGAACCAGAACTTTGATATATTTTGCAACTTGAAATGTTCAAGGTAGTCTACATTTTCATAGCACTTTATATATAGTTCATTAGATGTTTTCACATGAATGATCTCAGCGCTTGATAGTCTGCGAGACAATCTCATTTCCCACAGATTAAAAAATAGAATTCAGGAAGGTTAAGCAACTTGATCAAGGTTATGAAAGAAGAGCCAGATTCCAATCCATGGCCTTTGACTTTAAATCCTGTCTGCTTTTCTATCTGTAAGTGCTTCATAAATCTGACCAAACAACAGGATCATAAGGAGAGTGTTCTATATACAGACAACTAACAAATCCGAGTTTCTGGGGCACGGGGACGAAGAGTTGTATCTTTTAAGAGCTCTGCAAGTGATTCTGGTATGCAGCCTCATTTGGGAACCATTCCTGAACATCAGATGGCTCCTGTCTCTGTCCACTCAGCCTCACCAGAAGGAGTAGGAGCACCAGACAGAGCTTGGTGCTTCTGGGCAAGTTCTATCACTGAACCTCAGTCCTTCATCTGTGAAATGAAGAGAATGATGCCTAATAAGTAGCGTTGTAAATACAGTTGGCCCTTGAACAAGTCAAGATTTAGAGCTACCAACCCCCCTGTGCGGTTGAAAATCCACATGTAACTTTTGACTCTCCAAAAAAACTTAACTACTAATAGCCTACTGTTGACTGGAAGCCTTGCCAATAACATAAACAGTTGATTAAAAGTATGTTGTGTGTTATACATATTATGTACTGTGTTCTTCTAATAAAGTAAGCTAGAACCAAGAAAATCTTAAGAAAATCATAAGGAAAATACATTTTTAGCCCTGTACTGTATTTACCAAAACAGCAAGTTTATGTCATGTGTTTATAAGATGAAATGTCTATATCAATATTGCTTACTGATAGAAAGCACCATAGATGATATAGGTATTACTAACATTCAACATAAAAAATAAAGAGATATTGCACAATCTGTATTTGTATGTAAGTTTTGATAAATTTTAATTTTTTATAACAGATGAGTGTGTATCTTAAGTCAGTAAATGATAAAATAGACTAGAATCTACACACATTTTGTGTATCCATGACATAATTAACCTTTTCTTAATTTTTTCCATATTTCTAAACCTACACAGTTCATCTGTTTTTCCAAATTGTTGCAAATTTCCAATTTTTTTCCTAATGTATTTATTGGCAAAAAAAAAATCCATTTGTCAATGGACCCACAAAATTTGAAGCCATGCTGTTCACTTGTATGAGAAAAAATTATACATAAAGTGGCTGGGTATGGTAGTCACTCAAAAATGGAAGCTATATGGGGCTCAGTCAGTTAAGTGTCTGACTCTTGATTTTGGTTCAGGTCATGATCTCATGCTCACGAGATTGGCTCCGAGTTGAGCTTCCAGCACTGAGTGTGGAACCTGCTTAAGAGTCTCTCTCTCTCTCTGTCTCTCTCTCTCTCTCTCTCTCTTTCTTACCCTTCCCTGCTTTTGTGAGCATGTGCATGGACACACACACTCTCTCTCAAAAAAATGGAAGCTATCTTAGGATTAATATTACTACTACTATTACTAGAATGAGTATACTGCCTAATAAAATGCTCTAACATTTCTAAGAATAAGGTATTTATTATAAATGGTGAGGATTACAGTATTTTCCTGAAGCAAATCTACAACAATTATAGACAACCCACTCATTCACAACCTTGGGACAGTTTCTAGGTCTCAGTTTCCTTTTCTCCTTGTCTGTGGATTTCTAAGTTATCTCCTGGCTCCAAATGTCTAAGACTCCACAGTTGTATTGAACAGTTAAAGGCCCAGTTTGAGGATGTGGTTCTTACTTGAGTATTCAATAGGTAAAACTGAAATAATTCGTACTTACAGGTGACAAGTCTCTATAGTTATGTTGTCATTTTCTATCAAGACAAGTCTATCTCCAAAGCTGGATGTTAGCTTGTTTAGAGTTTATAATTCGTATCTGTCTAGCATCAAAAATACTTGAAACCGTTTGCCGAAAAAGTTATAATAAGGCAAAAACAGAGCCAGAGAAAGAGCTAAGAATCTCTAACAAATGTGGTAGAAATGGAAGAGAAGGGAAAATAGGGCAGAGAAGATGATTTTTTTTTTTCAGGAAACTAGAAGAAACTATTGAATGTGAAAAACTTCCCATTAAATTAGCATTGAGACTTTCGACAGTTTCAAAAATTATGAAAATACGACTTTTTCTTAATGTTTCTTACTAAAGACTGAAAATAGGAATGATCAATATGCAGATACAAGCTAAATAAAGGATTTTTTTCTAAGTAGAATGGGATTTATGTATTAAACTCTTTGAGGTAGTAGTGAGTGATTTTCTCATAGTGATTAACTTTACTCTTGTCCTTCTAAAAAACTATACACTGCATTTAAACATTCCATCCCTATTCCTCGATGATCTTGCTATTGTCTGTTCCTTCCCTCTTTTTATAAAACTCAAGTAGGTTTTAATCATGAAAACACAGACTATTATGGTAATGGTAACAAGGATCCAAAATTATGTCCATTACAAATTCATATTAAGTTGTAGTTTTTGATCCCTTGAGCATGATTAATTTGATTTATTGCTTTTACCCTTTGCTCTAGTTGTAATCAAAATGAAAACTTTTTCCTGGTTTTAGGCGTAGTTTTCTTGCTATTTCTTTGCTGTCACTGCTCTGGCCCAGGCTCCCACTTTGCCCCACCTTGGCTCCTCTAAGAGCCTCCTCTCAGCTGGTCTCTTTGGCTCTCAGGCCTTGCACTTCAAAGTCCTACAACTGTAGCTACATTAATCTTTCTGAAACAGAACTATGATTACATCTTTTCTCCACTAAAACTCTTTCCTGGCCACCCATTGTTAGCCATAGTCCTATCTGCCATTCAAGTATCCACTGTTTTCTCCCAAACTACCTGTCTTCTTACTGTGTTCCTGGGGGGTACTGTGCTCTTCAGCCAAACTATGTATTAGTGCCTATATGCAATCAGAGTTATCTCACCTCCTTTATCATGGTATTGCCTTTTTTCATATATTCTATAATTTACCTTTGCACCCCCACAAATCCAACAAGTCACAATCCCAAGAATTGAAGGAGGCATGTTTATACTTGTAACTAAATGTCCAGCACTACCACTCCATATTTAATATCTATAAAAATTCATTCTTTCACTGCTGAGATAGGATTCCCTTTCAGTTGCCAACGTATGTGAGGCCAGCTGGCAGGATTAGTCTACAAAAGACAGGCCACATTGAACTCCTATGCAACAGGAAGAAAGGAAACTTAATTTGCTGACCTGTCTTATTTATTTTGGTCCATTCATCATGGTACGACAGTGCAAACAGCTTTGCAGTAGATGTCAGGAGACATGGAATTTAGTCCCATTTCATGATCAATCATGTAACTTTCAGAAAACCACATAATTTGTCTGTCTTTTTTTTCATTTACCAAATGGAAATCTGTCTTTATTCCAATAGTAAACACACAGAAGGGATTATTATTATTTTATTTGCCATTCCTTACAACATAACCTCTTTCCTCTATGTATTTGCTTTACAATTCCCTATCATTCCCAAAGCTTTTACACATTTCATAATTCCATTTCAACATCAGTAAAAATCCCAGAGAAGGAAGCAAGCGCTAAATATCACAAACAACGTTCAAATATCTCTTTTTAGGTTATTGATTAAATAATCCCTTAGGCCTTTCCTATCTCTACAATAGTAAGACTCTATATGCAAATTTGTATCTGAAATTCACATATTTCTTGTGTATAAAGCAATCTGCAGCCATGTATATATACATCATCTCCACCCTCCTACCTGAGAAGTGCTAGGACATACCACAATTTCCCTGTCTCATGCTTCTAGATCTTATGAAGGTTTAGCATGTCTGTCTCCCCTCTCATATGCAGAAAATCATGTCCGACATTTCACCTTTCCTGTAGTAATTCAATTACAGTTATTCCTTCTACATCGGAATATAGGTTTAGGTTTTCAGCAAACGTGTGAATTTGGAGCGACTATTTACTGAAACATATTTTATGCTTATTCTTCTTACACTACTTGCTGTTATATTAGAGACTCCAAAGAGAGAAAAATTTCAACCAATATTATTTTGGGAGAAGCAAGGATTCTCAAAATGTCTACTTAGTGAAATATAAAAGTATATGGTCAGGTATAGCACACAAGAAATGATAGCAATTGCTTGTTCCAAAAACTATGCTGGTGATCCTAACCCAGGGTAGATTTTAAAATAAAGATGGCAGATGCATTGAAAACATTCTTTACTAACTTAACTACTAACTTTCCCTCTTCTTACTAACTCCTACTCAGTTGATAAATTGACACGAGCAATCAAACTTCTTTGTTATCCCTATTTTAAAGACTTGCCTGGATGAAATTTGACCTAGCTCACACTGTCAAAGCCTTTCATTAGTTTGCATGCACTTTCAAAAAATTACAGTTATAATAATGAAGAAATAAGTTTGCCTAGAGTTTACTTGGAGATTTTAGAGTTAATCTTACCCAAGTAATTCCAAAGCTCTAAGTAGATGAAAATTGATGCCTCCAAACACACACACACACACACACACACACACACACACACGCCACATGAACATACAAATACGTTTCAGGGACAACCAAAGTAGAGGTAATTTCAGAGTCTAATACAAAAGTCACACACACATCCAAGAGCTTTTAGCCTTTCATATTCAGCTGAGACTCAAAGCAAGGGGAAAAAAAAACATCCAATGCCAGCTCTCTTTTCGTTGACACAAACACAACATTTGTAGTTTTAACTGAAATTAAACCTCAATTTTCAAATCTGCCATCCTTTATAAACTCTAGAAAAGGTAACATTGAATGATTGAGATAGCAGGACCATACAGAAGCTATTTACACAGAGATGCTAAAACTTTCTGGAAAAATAGAATGGGAAGAAGCCAGCACTTACTTGGCATAAACCACTGATGCACATATCCAAAGATTCTGTGTAGCAACGAGTCCCATCTAAGACTTTAGGTGCTAGTTCAACAACCAGGGTTGTTCCTTTGGCCTGGCATTTGAGTGAACAGGGGTTGTCTGGGTCATTAGACACAGGAAGCCATTCATAAAACTGGCCATGGTGCTTGACATCGTTGTGAGCGGAGCATTGCTGAGCTCGGAAATCGCCTGCTTCTGGTGGGCAGTCCTGGAGAGGAAAGGCAGGAGGGACACAAATAGGTTATGAGGGCAGCCCAAACAGAAAACTGGAGAAGCCATGTGGTCTGTCAAAGTCTTAGAAAACAAAGCAATTGTCCTGGTTGTTCCCGATGGACACTCTCATTTCATCTGAGAGTCATGATTGTTTGGCCCTGAAAATGTAAAGATCTGAGCAAGTAATCACCTTGAAATAGCTTTGGATTAAAGTTAAATGGGAAAGTAATCAGCTTGAGGTAGATCTGATTGATATTCGTTGAGAAATAGTCACCTCGACATATATTTTCTGAAAGATGTTGCTTGTTCCATGGATCCCTCCACAATGTAATACTATTTCAGTTTCCCTGTAACTTAAGTAAAACTTACTGAAGTCAGTGGGTTAGTTGAAACACATGTCTGTTGCTTTCAGTTCTAATAATGAAAGCTATGGCAATACTATAGCAACTCCCTGCACAAAGTTGTAATAATTTCATTTGAAAATTTTTGTGGGATTGTTCGTGAGTTTTTCTAAAATGTAGGGTGCGCAGTATATAGAATTAAATACGGGGAACAAAAAAGGGAAAAGAGCGTTGACGCCTGAATTTCCTTAGCTTAAGGCAACACGGCAGAGTGGAAAGGTATGGGCTTCTTGGACGCGAGCATGACTGTGATACAGTGGGTCTCTCTGAGTCCAGGTTTCCTTTTGTTTAGAACAGAAGCAATAATACTCAGCTCTCAAAGTCACTGTGAGAATTTCATGGGCTTATGTCAGCCAAATACTGGCACATGGAAGACTGTACATGGCAGCTATTACGATGATTATTCAGTGAAGCTGCTGAAGAGAAAAAGCTGGAGAATTATGAGATCCTCTGAATTTGAATTTTAAATCACATTGGCAGAGAACAATGGAAAATGAGAATATTTTAAATATATACTTTATAAAGGGCATTTTAAAATTAAAACTATAACTCACGATGCTTACTCTCTAAAACACGATACCCTTTAGTAAAAGGAAACAAGATTCAACTTTAAAAAGGCAAGTATCACCTGTCCCTCGGAAAGGCTTTCAGATAGGTTTATTTTATTCCACATGCACTCTGATTAGGATTTACTATGGAAGATTATAGAATATTCATTTGTTGAAAGGATTTTACTATAATTTTTAAAATCTCAATTAGGGGTTTGCATGCAGCCTTTAGCAGGTCCTAGTTCCTACGTGATCATTTCTGAGGGTTCTTCTTATACAAGGGTTCCTTCTCTTTAAAGAAGCATTGGGAGAATAGCATTACTCTATTTTATAAAATGGAATTCCTGATTCTTTTTTCAAACTTTAGTGGTACTATTAAGTAGCATATAAGGTTTTAATATTTGGGGAAGCATAAATTCTTTCCAGGCAAGATGGTATATAAACAATTAAATGTTTACTTAAGATGAACATAAAATAGCTTAAAATACAATATAAAATCTCAAAGGTACTTTACTAATAGTATCAGATATGCTCTTGGAGTGAAGAAAACATAGTATGAAAGGAAAAATAATTTATATAACACAGGTATAGATACATGAGTACCCAACAAGGCTTAAGGGATTTCAAATATTGTCTGAAAAAAAGCATAATTAAAATTCATTACTTATTATTACTAATATTCTTTTAGAGAGAAAGAATGAGAGAGAGACAGAGCATGCGTGTGTGAGCGGGGGAGGAGACAGAGAATCTGGAAGAGGCTCCATGCACAGCTCGGAGCCCCTCACAAATTTGATCTCAAGACCGTGAGATCATGACCTGAGCAGAAATCAAGAGTCTGATGCTTAACCGACTGAGTCACCCAGGCACCCCAAAATTCATTACTTATCAATTTCATACATGAAAGGCTATAGTTTAAAACCTTTTAAAGGTCTATGAATTAGTCAGTAAGCATGTGTTATACTTTGTTGTGATATTTGGTTGTTCGTCATGAGAAATAAAACAAAAACCACACATTGCAAAACTATGCTATGAATCACACAACAGGTAAATTGTAGGATGTTAACACAACGTATCTGAACCTACATGCTTTAACGCTAGCTCCTTTCAGTCTCTGCTTAGACCTCACTCACTTCTGTCCTGACATAATCCTATGGCTGAACACTGCCCCCAATCTACACATCCTTTTCCTAAATTTCCCCCATTTGAGACACAACAGATTTTAAGTAAAACCTACTCTCTACAATCAACAAGTTTCCCTGGCTGCCACTGCATGGGAGCTTCCACAGCAGTACTGATAGTTTAATTAATAATGTTTAAATAGTGTTTTCAGTTGCATACTACCTATTATCTCAAGAGTCACTTGCTTTCTCAGTGGTACAAAAGAAATATTGAAGCGGACTCAAGAAAGCAGAACACTGAGGAAATTGTGTAGAACGGTCCCCAACCCCTCTCGTAATTTTTACCTCCTTTTTCTAGAAATAAAAGTGAATCAGCTGTAAGGGAATTACAGGGTCAAGCTGAATCACCTCTGCATGAAAGTAATAAGGGTAATATATAATTAAGAGACCTCTTAGTATGAACCAGATATAATTTTCTGCATTTATCCAATTCCAAGAAAAGTGTCAGTTATGTTTTTAAATTGATGTTACATAGTCTTAGTACAGACCTAAAACTGCAGAGTCTCTTCTATTCAACAAACTGTGTTGAGTCTTCCCATCTTTACTAAAATAAATAAGACTCCAAGGCATTCAAAGTTAAAATAAGTAAAAAGGTAAAGTATTAACACTTTTTTTTCTG
Organism: Leopardus geoffroyi; assembly: GCF_018350155.1. Taxonomy (NCBI): domain Eukaryota; kingdom Metazoa; phylum Chordata; class Mammalia; order Carnivora; family Felidae; genus Leopardus; species Leopardus geoffroyi. Next base: position 43,524,188 of record NC_059342.1, on the reverse strand, counting down.
TGTCAAACAGGTTTTTTTTTCTGTGACAAAAACAGGAAACATAGAGAGCCCATGAGCACATAGGTTCCTGTTCGCAATTCACCTGCTTCAAATAGCTCCGAGAGTAACCTGTTACAGGTTTCATGAACTTTCATAATGGGAGAAAGGTCTCTAAAAATAATAATGCTTGTGAATACCTTTACTCACTTTTATCATTACTATCTTTTATTCAACCCATATTTTTGCAGGGGTGGGAAAATATATTTTGCTAAATTGAGAATGCACTTAAAACCCAGAATTCAGAGTTGGAAACTGAACTTGAACCTTTTTAATGTTTCAGTTTATTTGTACTTGGCAAAATGCAACTTCCTGTTTTAAGAAAAAGGACTTAAGAGGACTTATAAAACAGGTTCAGAAAGCTTCTTGGACATCAAATAGCTCTTACAAAATAACATTTTGATGATTTAAGTGTAAATGAATCAGAAACATATGAATCAAATTTCCCTTGAAATACACATGTTTAAAAATTAAGGGAAGAAGGATTTGGCAAAAGCTTCTTTGTTGAACCCAAAACATCTCAAGCATAGTTCAAGACCCTCACTGAACCCCTGATACATCTGGGATCACCCAGCTGCAGAGTGGAAACTCAAGCAGTCATCATAGTCTCTTGTCCCACCAGTATGATCATAATAATTACAACAGAACAGCTCTCTCATTTATATAGAGATTCACCATGCACAAAAGGTTTTTAGTTTTTAATTATAATTTAGTCCATGAGACCACTATCTTTTCTAATCTTCCTAAAAGTAAGATTTAGAAACCGATGCCTTAATAGCTTTGAAAAGTATTTAACGTCTTATCCTGGGAATCATCTGTGAAATATCAGCTTCTGGAGAGATGCTTTATGACATGATATGTCATCAGTTCTGCCCATGAGATGTGGTTTTCCTTGGGTTATACTGAATGTTGAATGTACTGGATATATACTATGTGATTTTGGTTCTCATAAAAGCTTAGTAGTAGGAATCATGAGTTTTCAATGGAGATAATTAAAAGAAGAAAACAAATGAATTCAAATATAGAATATATATTCCATATATTTATATATATGAATTGAACCTGGATCATAGGTACTAATGATGAAACAATTAAAATTATTGAAAAGTCTAGTGGCTATTTGAACTAAACACATCCTCCACCAAGAACCTGGCCAAAAACATGGTGTCGAAGGATGCACCCGATTAAAGATCCTCAACTTCCAGCCTCTCATATGTCTCCAGAAACACCATCAAGTAGAAATGGAGCAAGAATGAGCAATCTAACACTTTCCCTGGCCTTCTGTCTCTTTCTAACTGCAATATGCCTGTGGATTAACAACTCTGTGTCAGGTTACTGAGTTAGGATTTCCTCACTCTGAAAAACTATATTTTATTTAAAATAGTCAGATGATCCCATGAATTTACTGCATTTAGCCATTAATACAATATAATAGGTTTTCTCTCCAATTTTTAAGCACTCAATCTGAACAGTAACAGGATTTTCTTTTTTAAAAGCACAGAAATAAAATCTGACCTTTTATTTGCTTCCATTATAATTCATAAAGTCCGTGGAGTTCTGCCATAAATGAATCCAATTCAAAACACTTTCTGGTTAATCAACTAGCCAGTGGGAAAGATAAGATGGATCCCAGATGTCCCCTGATGATGATAGGTGGATCAGATTACATGGTGGGATAAAAGAGAGTTAGGCTTTCCAGAGTTTACTCACTGGGCGAAATGTAAAAGATGATATCTCAGCAGCTAAGGTGGCAGGATCTGAAGGGCTTTAAAATGGTTTTGAAAAAATATACAGAAAATAGATTCAGGGTCAGGAGAAGCATTACTTTTTCTTTATTTTCTTTCTTAAAGAAGACATTTTTCTTTCCAGAGGGACATCTCTCTGCTTTGACTCTGTCATTCAGTGGTTGGCCTTTTCTGCTAATTTTATATATATATATATATATATATATATATATATATATATATATATGCCATATTCTCGTTCCATGGCTTTATTTACAGAGTCACTATTAATACCTGACAGTATCAAGAAAACATTGGAAATTGTATTTAGGTGGCCCTATGAACTGTAGTAATGGAAGACATCTATGCTTCCCACTGCCTTTCCCTACCTTGCAACTGTTCTGGATCTTCCACCTCCCCTTCATCCTGCCCTAACCCCTCACTCTTCATAAAAGCTACTATGCAAGAAAACAAAATCAAAATTGCTTCATCAGGCATTTACTCTATTCCCCAGCAATTCTGGATTGCTACTTTATGATAAACACATATACAGAAATTTATCACCTACTTGATGACTTTAGAAAATCCTCTTAGTTCTACGTTTTACCCTCAAAATATTAGGAAACCTCAATGTACTGGTGGTAAAACAGGAAAAGACCACAGGTTTCCTTCATAATAAATGAATGGAGGCTCTGGAAAGTGTACCCCTCTAAAGCTCTCAGATCTCTTAGCACATGTAAGTAGATGGCAGGCTGCCTCTTTCAGGTATTGTTGTTGACATTACTTGGCTTTCTGCTTCTTTTATTCAAAGTCAAGGTGAAACCACTAAATAGTAAATACCCACTGATGCCACCCAATTTAATATGATATTTTGTTCTCAGAAACATAACCAGTGTTTCAATTTCTATTTCCAACTCAGACCCCTCTCCCGGACTTCAGACTTTTATATACAAATGCTCCTTTACCATCTGGATATCTGAGAGATCACAAACTCCCCAAGTCCAAACCTGAACCCCTGATGATTTCCCCCTCCCCAAATCTGTTCCCTCTGCAGTCTCACCTTCCTAGTCCCCATCAACTCCATCTCTTTCAGGCAGTGGTTCTCAAACTCAAGGATACATCAACGTCACCTAGAGGGCTTGTGAAAAATACCAGATTGCCGAGGCCTCACCCTCCAGAGTTTCTGATTCAGTAGATGTGGGGTGGAGTCCAAGACTGCATTTCTAGCAAGTTCCTTGATGATTCTGTTGTTGCTAGTTTGGTGACCACACTTTACAAACCACTGTGCCTTAGAGTTATCCTTGACTTTCACACCCAATCCATTGGGAAAGGTTGGTTTTATATGCAAAGTATGCAGAATCTGACCACAATCTAGTCCAAACCACCATCATGTCACCTGTATTCTTGCCATAGTCTCCTAACTGATCATCTGTCTTCTGCCCCTGCTCTCCTAGAGACTTTTGTTAATGCAGCAGCCAAAATGAGCTTATTAAAGCATAAAGCAAACTGTGTAAACTTTCTGCTACAGCTTTAAAGTGGCCCCTTGCGACATTCAGATAAAAGGCAAAATCCATATCTCAGATAGAGGTAAAGATCTGGCCCCATCACCTCCTATTGTCTTCTTTATTCACTTGTCTCCAGCCAAGTGATTCCCAGCTCTCTCTTGGACACTACAGGAATGTTCTTACCTTAGGACACATAACTTATCTATTTCCTCTGCCTAGAATTTTCTTTGCTCCGATTCCAAGTGGCTAATTATCTCAACTTCATCAGGTTTTTGCTCAAATATCACCTTCTCAAATAGACCTACCCTGAGTACTCTGTAAAATTGCAACAACCACTACCACTACTGATTCCTCTTTATCCTCTCAACTTTTCCTTTTTCCCTATCACGCTTTATCACCTTCAAGTATCCCATATAATTTACTTTCTTATACTCATTTTTAATTGCCTGTCTCCTTCCACTAAAGTATAAGTTCCAGAAGGGCAGGAATCTCTGGCTTTCTCTTGTATACTAGTACTCAAATATTCTTTGAAAGAATGAGTGACTAACATATTAAATAAATGAACCAGAGGTCCCATTTTTCATTGTAGAAACTCCAATTCTATTCTCTCAAATCTTGCAGGAAATCTAAATCTTGATAGTTTTTTCATGGGTGGGATATCTAATTTTTCTTTCTTTAAAATATAAATTTACAAGAATACTTGCACATTTCAGACATAAAGAAAAGCGAGTGGGGATTCTTGCCTTCTTAGGCAGAATAGGCAGATTGATATTTCCTCCTCCACATAAACAAATTTAACAGGGTAATATTAAGAAACATAAAATGTGCTGAAATTATTTATTATTCAATAAATAGCCAGACATTTGTAAATTTTATATAACACTCCATGTTATGTGCATGCACTATAAAGTGCTAATGCTAAGGTATCGAGCTCTATCCCAAAACTTTTGGCCACCTGCTTATAGTAACATCAACATCATCATCAAAAGCATTTATTTGTAAAAGACTGTTAGCTGCTATGTAAAATGAAATTAAACAGACATCCCTGCCCTGTCTAGACAGTCTGTATGGAGACAATTCTATTATATTTCAAGAACATAATATTTAAATCTCTAACACATCATTGTGCGTGCAAAGAACAGAAAATGGGATCAATTCTGGAGGGTGGTGCTATAGTAGGTAGAGGCCATTCTCGGCTCATTCTTCCTCTTTTTTGAAAATGCCAGCAGACTTTCTTGGGACACTGTATTTTCATATATACAAGATATATTTAAAAGTCCTTGTTTTTGTTCTCTTTTTCCCTGGTGTAAAAGATCTGTAGATTTCCATTATTCTTCTTCCAAACTGTCAACACTTTTGGAAAATAAATATTTAAGGGAAATTAAGTGCCCACAAAAATTAATCATTAACCATTGTAATGCCTTACTATGGATCAGGTTTATTCTCAATAAAATAACATCTTTACAGATTTGTGTCCCTGTAATGGACATGGAACTCTCATAGTTTATTCAAGCTTTGGGTGTGCACCACTCTGTGCCTACAAAGGGAACATTGGTCACAGGTATATCAAACAGCTCCAAACCATTCCTGTGTGTTATTCAAGTCCAGACATAAGAGATTCAAAATGTATGAGATAATAAATCACTAACCGCACCCTGCTTACTCGATTAGAGCTCGTTATCTGAAAAACAAATGCTTTGCCTGGCTAGTTTTTAACGACTCCAGGCATCTGAGAGTTGATCTAAGTAAAAACATTTAAAACATTTAGTTTTAGAAGTTCAGTTTTTGGTGTTTTTTTTTTTTTTTTTCCTTTGGGTAGCTTTTATTTCAGTGCTTTTATTTTTTCTCTTTGAACAATGTAGACTCTTGGAATCCAATTCCCCAGAGGTATTTGTAGGACTGGTTGTAGTTTGTCATGTTAGACTCTTAAATTCTCTCAATTTTGAAAATATTCATTCCTTGAGGCCTTTTATTATTTTTAGTCCCTTTCTTTGAATTAGCTCCAATTTAGCAGTATCTTTTCTTAAATCAGCATTTCTGCCTTTTTACTATTTTTTTACAGTCTAAAAGAAATGGTCTCCCCCACCCCTGCCAAATTAGCATATTTGAAGTGGTAATTTGTAATTTTTTTTTGGAACGTGGCATACAATCTCATTTTATAAGCATACAATTACATAGCTTTTTGTTGTTGCTGCTGTTGTTTTCAGGCTGCGTTTACCAAAGTATTTGTGGCGGAGGGTCAGATCAGAGGAAAGACTAGTACAAGGGGCACATGTTATCAGGTAAATACTTAAACTGTTACTATTGCTTGGGCCCGTTGCATAACAATTTCACTATGTTTCTATTGATTGGGAAAAGGTAATAAAGCTTGACATGTTTCAAAGGAGCAAATATGAAGACTGAAACTGTCGCCTGGAACACGTGGTGCTTACGCCAGTCACTTGAAAGAAAAATGGAAAAAGACAATGTCTAGAGCAAATTGCAGATAAGTATCGGGTTAGACAATTAAGACCCCAGCATTCTGTCTTCACCTTCTCTCCATCCCCATCTACACCAAACCACCCGATGCTGCCTGCAAGCATCACTTCATTTTCGCTGTCACCAGATCCTGACAGCTGTCTGTTTTTCTGGCACTGTATCTAAACAATGCTCCTTTTTGGAGGCAGGTAACACAGGACTGTGAATGACTTGAAATACCTGTGGACACTCTTTGGGTAAAGGACCTAGAAGTTGTTTGCGATCTTTTCCCGGTTCCCTTTCTTTTTTTTTTTTTTTTTTTTTTTTTTTTTTTATACTATATGAAATTTATTGTCCAAATTGGTTTCCATAAAACACCCAGTGCTCATCCCAAAAGGTGCCCTCCTCAATACCCATTCTAAGTCTCCTCCCTTTTTCCCTTTCTTTTATTCCTAAGGGCCTAGGACCTGCATGTGTCACTGATCATATCTCTGCCTTCTCTCTCATCCCAGACCTCCTTTGCACCCTGCCCAAGAGGACAGGTCTATCACTGCTCCTGTAATGCTTGTCTGTCCAGCTTCCAATTGTAGCCGTCAATTGGACTGTTGGGTGCCATTTTCTGAGCACAGTGAAAGGAGTCAGCTCCTAAACAAAAGGGAAAGGTCTACCCCTCCCTAGGGTCTCAAGATTTACCCTGGTCAAAGGTGGCTGGCCCTGTCATATGATAGCTTTGTGGGCAAATGAGACACAAATGGGTGAATACAAGTAAACTGTGAAAATCAGTATGGGCACATGGGAAGCACTCAATAAATGTATAGTATTGCTATTATTCCAATGCCAGAGAGGGAGGAGTTATTCGTGAGTTACATAGCTCCAGGGGGCTTCAGAGGGACCTGACTGTGCTTTTTTCATCCAGTTTTGCCTTCCCCATTGCTTTGCTGCCTCTAGAACTACTTTATTTAGTTGTTTAAACATCATTTTAATTAAAGTGACTTATATGAATGTCTTAACATATGAATCTAATCAAACAATATCATGTGCCAAATTTACTGGGTTATAAGTTTAATGGATGACAACGCTCAACTTTGTTCCTATGTGCTCATACTTCTTAGTTTGTTGATCTTGGACCATGGACATATTTTAAGAAACCAAAAAGGAATTATAGAAATATATTTTCTGACCCCTAAACCCCAGTGTTTTCAGGTTGTCCTCTGAAACTTAAAGCATGGCCTTTGAGCACCAGCCTCATCCTGAAAGCATGTTGCTCCAAAGTTGATTTTCCTGTTCTCTTCCTATAACACTTCCATTTCCTTGAGTGGGCAGCAGTAGGTAAAAGTAAAGAGGGATGCAAAAAGTTTCAATTTATCTAGAGTAAGGTTTGATGAATAATAATGCTTTCTACTTAATCACTCCCAATAGCTGTTAATTACGTATGTTCAAAAAAGAGACACTTGCCAAATACCAGGCTATGGGGAAAGTCAGTTATACATGACTTTGTGATGCTTACAATTTAAGGGGGAGGATAAGAACCAAGGCCATGTATCAAGCTCATAGGATGACAGGAAGAGGGGCAGGCAGTTCAAAATTAGAGGATAGCTCTTGGACAGAGGTGACCTCCCTTCCTGTTTTGTTTCCCTTTAAGCCTGAACCTGGACAAGACAGAGAAGAAAAGGGCCGTGGAACTGCCTCCTCTCCCTGCACACTGTCAGTATTACTTAGAACTGTTTCAGTCTGTTTCCCTGTTCTGTGTGGTGGCTTCCGTATTCACCTGGCTGACTCCTTAAAGCTTAGGTATCACTTCCTGGTGATTTTCTCCGACAGTTCCCTATCCTCAGCCTGTGTTGGAGCAACTCTCTCCTAGATGCCATAGCCCCGTACATACCTTCATCCTTGGATTTACCACCCTGTGTTGTATTCTTGGTTTACTCAGGGCCTACTGAAAGCCTTGCACAAAATTAATGAGAAATAATTATCTGTCAAGGATTGGGTTAAGAGACTTCTGTATGCAACAACATGTACAACTAGATACTTTGAGGAAGCTTCCCACCACAGAACACCTAAAAATACTACAATTTGCAAAAATAAAATTAAAAAAATAAAAGTTAAACGGACAGCTGAGTTGGCAAGGAGTTTTCCTCAGAGACAAAAGCAATGAGGAAGCATGAATCCAGAGAGGAAATTGATGGATATCCTAAAGGGATCTGCTGGTTTCCTGGTGGTTTTTAGCTTTCCATTTTAATAGCCTGTAAGAGCATGGGACAAGAGGTAACGTCTATGGAGTGGTTGTGGAAGAGGATCAAGACTCCCTCCTAATGCCGAGACCCTAAGACAAAACTCTCGAGAAAGAATAAACTAGGACAGGGGGAAAAAAAAAAAACCCACTCAGTTTATGTAAAAGGCTAATCTATGGAGATAGTAAAAAGATTAGTGGTTTCTGGGTTATGAAGAAGGGAATGATGAATAGATAGATCACAGGGATTTTTAACGCACTGTAACTTCTCTGCATGATACTACAACAGTAGACATATGAAATTATACATTTGTCTAAACCCATAGAATGTACAACACCAAAAGTGAATCATAATGCTAACTATGGACTTTGGGTGATTATATGTAAACAGGTGATTGGAATAAATGCACCACTCGAAGGGAGGGGGGTTGATAGTTGGGAAGGCTGTGCTTGTGAGCAGAGGCATGTGGGAAATCTCTGCATGTTTTGCGTAATTTTGCTGTGAACCTAAAACTGCTATGAACAACAAAGTTTATTTAAAAAGATAAAATGGACTTTTAAATACAGAGAACAAACTGAGAGTTGCTGGAGGGGTTGTGGTTGGGAGGATAGGCTAAATAACTAAGGGGCATTAAGGAGGACACTTGTTTGGATGAGCACTGGGTGTTGTACATAGGGGCTGAATCACTGGAATCTACTCCTGAAATCATTATTGCACTATATGCTAACTTGGATGTAAAGTAAAAAAAATAAATAAATAAATAAAAAGTAAAGTGGTCTTGACTAGTGCTGATCACCACCCCCTCCCAGTGTCATCTTCCTGAAAAGCAAACGTAAGTTCTCCCAGAAAGTACACATTAATCCAGTCTACAAGGCATGCTGTCTTAAATTCCAACAATCATGTAAGCATACAGGAATATCACAAAACATATGAGGAAACAAGATGGCATGAAAAAGAGACAGCAGACATAAGAAAACAAAGAATTCATATAGTAAAATTATCGGACACAAAATGCAAAATAAAATTTAATGTGTTTAAGGAAAATTCTTAAAAAGAATGTTAAAAAGGAATGTAGGCAAATGAAAAATATAAAAGATCATTAGAGACTTAATAGATGGAACAAAAAGCATATTAGACAACGGAAGAAAGAGTTGAAGACATTCTAGAAAATATAGCATAGAAAGACAAAGATATAGAAAACATGAGAAAATCATTTTCTAAGAAATTTCCAGAAATAATTAAAAATACAATCTCAAGTCAGAAAGTCAAATGAAAATCATACAGAATAAATAAATGATCTGCTCCTACACCAATCATAGGTAACTGCAGAATGCCAGTGATAAAGATAAAACCATAAAAGAAGTAAGAGAAAAGACAAAGGAAGAACAATTAAAATGACAGCTGGCTTTTCAACAGCAACAATGGGAATTAGAAGTCAATGTACACATCTTCAAAGTGTTAACAGAAGATAAGTATTTTCACAGGAAAAGTAATATTTAAGACAACTAAATAACAGATATTTTACACAAACAAGGAAGCCAAGAGCACTTCTTTCCACTGAACCCTCACTAAAAGAACTTCTAAGGGATGTACTCCAGACAGAAAAAAAAAAAAAAAAAAAAAAAAAAAAAAAAGAGCCTTAAAGATCCAGGATTTAAGAAAGAATAGGGATCAAAGAAAATGGAATATTTCAAGTACATCTAAATAAACATTGACTATATAAAGTATCTGATCTGTTGGGTTAATAAAGATGAGCTGACTATATCAAGCACTGGGCTATATAAAATATCTTATCTGTGGGATTAATAAAAACAGCCCAAACACTCGATAAGAGAGGCATATAAGTTTGAAGAAGGGTAGAGTTAAAATGTTCTATAAGACCTGAATTGTTTGATACACAGGTATAGATACTACTTAACCTTAGCCTTTCAGTATGCATATAAAATTCAGAGTAACCACTAAAAGAATAGCAATAGATGTATAACTTTAAAACCAGTAGAAGGAGAACTATAACAACAACAACAAAAGGTCTCAAAAGTTCAAAGAAGGCAAAAAGGAAAAAAAGAAATACTGAAGTAAAAAATAGACATCCCAAAATCAGTTGGTAGAAATAATTCCAGTTTTATCAGTAATCATAGTAAAATGTAAATGGAGTAAAGAAAGCAAAGATGACCAGATTACAATTTAAAAAAATGTTGACATTATGGGGCGCTTGGGTGGCTCAGTCGGTTAGGCGTCTGACTTCAGCTCAGGTCATGATCTCTCGGTTCAAGGGTTTGAGCCCCATGTAGGGCTCTGTGTTGACAGCTCAGAGCCTGGAGCCTGCTTTAGATTCTGTGTCTCCCTCTCTCTCTGCCCCTCCCCTACTCATGCTCTGTCTCTCTCTCAAAAATAAGTAAACGTTAAAAAAATTTTTTTTAAATATTGACATTAGATATTCACAAAATTGAAGATAGAGAAACATTGAAAGTAAAAGAATAGAAAAAAATGTAGGAGATAAATCTAACATAATGAAAGATTGAGAAGCCATAATATCAGAGAAAGAGGTTTTAAGGCAAAAAGCATTAGTACTGATAAATATGGTCATGACATTATGAATAAAGTTTAAATTCCCCAGGAAGATAAAACCGATTTAAAATGCATATCTGTCTAATAAGATATGTTTGAAATAGTCCTAACAGACCACAAGGTGAAATTGGCCAATTAACCACTAAAGTAGAATATTTTAAAAATCCTTCTCTCAAGCAGGCATTGAAGTAAGAGATTTGAAAAGCACATTTAAAATGCTTGATATACTCATATATAGAAACTTATACCTTCAGATCAGAAAATAACAGTACTCTCCAAGAACACATGGATATTATGCCATAAAGCAAATCTCAACAAACTTCAAAGAAATGGAGTAAAAACAATCATTTTTAACAAAATTACCATAGAATGATTAGAGATCAATAAAGATATTTTTAAAAAGCACCATATATTTGGAAGTTAGTAGATGGTAAATAATTTTCAAATTTCCATTATTTTTGCTTCAAGTTATAAATACCTAGAACTTAATAATGAAATTCCCTTTACCATACTGTGGGAAACAACCAAAGCAGTATTTAGTTGAATAGTTATATGGGAAACAAGAAAGTCTGAAACTTATTACATTGAGCATCACACCTAAGCAATTAGGAAAAGTACAATAAAATAAATCCAAAGGAAGCAGATGAAATACAAATGATACAAGTGCAAATAAAACAAAGATCGAGGAAACAGAAAATACAGAAACCATAGACTCAACAAAACCAAAGATTGGTTACCTAAAAAGACTAAAAAAATAGATAAACTTCTGAAAACTTTATTAAATGATAAGATGAAGAAAAAAGGAATTTCAACCACTATTATAAATGCAAAAAGGGAGACAGTTGCAGGTACACCTAGAGTTAAAAAGATAGTCAGAAAAGCATGACCAGCTTTATGCCAATAAATTTGAAAATTTTGTCTTAGGAAAAAATCATTCAAGAGGAAAAAATATTCAAGAAGAAACAGAAATAAAAACAACAAAAATACAGGTTTACAAAGTATTTACTATGGACCAAGTATTATCCTATGTAGGTTACATATATTAACTCATTTAGTCCACATGACAATCCTATGTGTCCCATTTTACAGCTGAGAGGACTGAGGTACCATGAGGTTAAATGACTGTTACACAGTTAATAACTCAATGTTGAGACTGAACATAGACAGTGTGGCCCCAAAGTTCACTCTTTTAACTACTATGCTCCACTTCATCCTAAAGATGTTCAATCAGTAATTAATAATCTTCCCACAAAGAAAAAAATCTTGCTTGCAACTTTACAAAGTTTACTAGACATGAAAGGAACAATCATACTCTAAAATAAATTCTTCCAAAGACTAGAAAAAGAGATAACACTTCCTAATTCATTTTATCAAAACCAGATAAAGATTGCATATGAGAGAAAATTACTCATAAACATACATGCAGAAAACCTAAACAAAATATTGGCAAATTCAAACCAGACGTACGCAAAAAATATAATATATGTGACTAAGTTGGGTATATTCTAGCAGTTCACCCACAAGATTAGACAAAAGTTAAAGTTATATAATATCAAGCATTGGCAAGGATATGGAACCCAGAGAACCTATATAATTCTTGTGGGGATGAGAATTGAAACAGTCATTGTAGAAAACTTTGGCATTACTTTGTCAAGTTTGAAGCACCACTGTCTTATTTTGTATTTTCTTCTTACTATGGCTTTTCTTTACTACCTTTTTCTTTCTTCTCTAACTTCATTAAGTTGGCAAGATTCTCTTTATTTTCTAGTATTTCTTGTGCTAGTTTGGAACTTACAGATTGCACTTTCGATTCTTTTAATGGATATTTAAAATTTTTTAATAATCAACTTAAATTTTGTAAAAAAAAATCTAACTTTATTTTTATCCTCTTCTCAAATACAACAAAGATCTTAATACACACTAAACACTGAAATGCTGTTAATACAGAAACATGAAATAAAAACAAAGTTGTGCTCACCAGTTAGATTTACCCACTGCATTCAGTTTCTATTGCTACCTTAACAAATTGCCATAAACTTAGATGTTTAAAACACAAATTGATTACCTCACAGTTCTGTAAGATACAAGTCCAAGTATGGCTGACGGGGTCCCTGGCTTAGAGTTTCTTTCTCAAGGCCAAAAGGAAGGTATTGGAAAGGCTAAGTTCCTTTTTGGCGTCAGGAGACGAATCCTCTTCCAAGTTCATTGGGGTTTGGGCCAAATTCAGTTCTTTGGGGTTGTAAGACAGAAGTCCCTCTTTCCTTGCTAGTTGTCAGCTAGAGGTTGACATGCTCTTAGAGGTCTCTCTCTGGTCCTTGACCATGGCCCCCCTCCATTTCAGAGCCAGTAATAGTGCATGAAAACCTTCTTGGGCTGACAGTCTCTCTGACTTCGTCATATCTTTTCTGCCTCCAGCTGTGGAAAGTTCTTTGCTTTTAAAGCATCACATAATTACATTAGGCCCGCCTGGATAATTTAGGCTACTCTTTGTGTCTTAAGGTCTGTACCCTTAATTACTTTGGCAAATTCCTTTTGCCATGTACATAATACATATTCAAAAGTTACAAAGATTAGGGCATGGGTATATCTGGGGGACCATTCTGCCTACCACCTTGACTATAGCTGTCAGGATAGGTTAGGGGATTCTGAAAATGCAAACAATCTCTAAAATCCATTCAGCTTAATGCAGCAAAGATTTATTTCATACTCACAGAATCTCTGACTCTCTTTAGCAGCTGTTATCTGTGGGGTAACTCAGTGACTCAAACTGAAATAGAATGTACTATCTAAGAGAACCGTGGTTCTCAAATTTTAATATATAGACGAATGATCTGAGAATCGCGTTACAATGAAGATTCTGATTCTGCAGATCTGGAATGGAACCTGAGATTCTCCAGTTCTCACATGAGCCCAGTTGACGTTGATGCTGCTGATCTCCAAACCACTCTTTGAGAAGCAAGGTTTGGGAACCCATAGCCTCCTTGGTCACTACCACAAGGGAAGAGAGAGCATGGACACTATCAAACTGACCCTTTATTGCTTCTTCCTGAAAATAATGTGCATGATTTCAACTCACATTTCAGTGGCCCAAGCTACTCATACATATGGTCTTGTCTAATTTCAAGGGGTTAGAAAAGTTCAATACTCCCATATGCTCATTAGGAAAGGAGAACCAGGAATATTAGTCACGAAACGTATATGCACATACACACACATTCTCACACCCCTCTGGCCTCATCGTTGTTTTCTTGGATACCCAGCTTTCCTACAGTCCACTGTTTTCTTTCTGAAATTCATCCTGTAATAATTATTTTAGTGAAAATCCGTGGGTAGTGAACTCTCTCGTCTTTGTATATCAGAACACATTTGGGTTCCTGCCTATATTCTTGATTGATAGTTTGAGGGTCCCAAATTCTACACTGACCCTTATTTTCCATTAGCACTTTGAAGATATTAACTCATTATCTTCTGGACTCTATGTGATGGAGAAGTTTCTGCCATTAGTCTAAGTTTCATTCCTTTGTGGGTGATCTGTTTTTTCTCCGATAGCTTTTCATATTTTCCCTTTTTCTTTAATGTCAGATTATCCTTCTGATGTTGGATCATGACATGTGTGCATATGTATTTTATTTTTTCTCTTCAGCACTTATGTTGCAATTCTAGTCTGAGGACGCTTGTCCTTTTTCCTTTCTGGAATATTCTAAATGTCATTTCCCCAATTCTCATTTTTGGAAGATCCTATTACATGTATGTAGAGAGTGAACATTTTATTTGTTCTGTATCTCTTAAGGGCTCTGTCATATCAGGCATATGGAATTTTGAGCTGTATTTTCAGAAAATTTCTTTTTTTTTAAGTTTATTTATTTATTTTGAGAGAGATAGAGAGAACAAATTGGGGGGGGCAGAGAGAAAGGGAGAAAGAATCCTAAGCAGGCTCCAACATGGGGCTCAATCTCACAAACTGTGAGATCATGACCTGAGCAGAAATCAAGAAAGAGTCAAATGCTTAACCAACTGAGCCACCCAAGTGCCCTGTAAATTTCTAACTGTGATCTTCAAATTCACTAGCTCTCTCTTTGGGTCCAGTATGGAATTTATCTCATTTAAGGAGATTTTTATTTCAATTACAATATTCTTTTATTGTAAACTTCTAATAGTTTATTATCTTTATTCATCAATATATTACTTCATTTTTGCCCGGTTCCCCCTCTCATTTACTGTTTATTTTCAACAGTTATTTTTTTCCCAATGTGTTTCTTTTATTTAAAATTATTTTTTATATTTTATTTATTTTTGAGAGAGAGAGAGAGAGAAGAGAGACAGCATGAGCAGGGGAGGGACAAATACAGGGGGAGACACAAAATCCAAAGACAGGCTCTAGGCTCTGAGCTAGCTGTCAGCACACAGTCCCACGCGGGGCTCAAACTCACCAACCTTGAGATCATGACCTGAGCCGAAGTCAGCCGCTTAACCAACTGAGCCACCCAGGCGCCCCCCAGTGTGTTTCTGTTAAACACATACAGTCGGGGCACCTGGGTGGCTCAGTCAGTTAAGCATCTGGCTCTTGGTTGCTGCTCAGGTCATGATCTCATGGTTTGTGGGATCGAGCCCTGCATCAGGTCCCTTGCTGACAGTGTAGAGCCTGCCTAGGATTCTCTCTCTCTCTCTGTCTCTCTGTCCTCACCTCCCTTGTGCTCTCTCTCTTTCTCAAAATAAATAAACATAAAAAAATGCCAATTCCCTTCATTCATGGTGATTATTTTCTGCGAAGTCACCATAAACACTGCAAGAGAAAATACTATCATTGCTCACAGTTCCAATGAGTCTCTGGTCATACTTTGGCCAACCAACCAATACATAATCTTGTTTTATATGTGTTTCTGTCTAAAGATACCTCATTTAATATCTATTGATTCATTAGCATTGAACCTACAGCCAAGAGCATTATAATTCATGACTGAATGAAGCTTATGTAACACGCATCTTCTCCATAAGGCACATCACAACCTTCTTGTGCTTAGAAACACCAGGTAGCATTTTAGCACTACGTTTGAGGGCCGTTTTAAAAATCACCATTAAAAATCGCAAAAATCTGAAAAACTTGGCACTACATAGGTTGTGAATAGGACACTTGTTTATAGTATGAGAGCTGAAACAAGAAGGCACCACCTCAGCTGGGAATGTGCTGGCTGGACAACTGAAGTTTTTTGCCACTCTGCACATATCTGCAAATGACCAGGGATACTTTCTAGAGAAATGGCGAATTCAGAATTATTGGAATCCACAAATAATGAGGATTGCCTGTATCCATTTTAATGTCTTTATCAAACAGTTTCATTTGCCAAATTTTATCTGGAGTGAATATTAATTTTGTTGACTTTTTTTGGTATAGTTCTATAATGTTTTGAGATTATTATTTGTAGACTTAGTTTTTAACTTTTTGAATGTTTATTTATTTTTGAGAGAGAAAGAAAGAGCAGGGGAGGGGCAGAGAGAGAGAGGGAGACACAGAATCTGAAGCAGGCTCCAGGCTCTGAGCTGTCAGCACAGAGCCCGACATGGGGCTCGAACTCACAAACCACGAGATCATGACCTGAGTTGAAGTTGGACACTTAACTGACTGAGCCACCCAGGAGCGCCAAATAGACTTATTTTTAATGGAAAGGTTTTGCTTTTCCTTTGTGTCTCTTTGTCCTCATCTGCTCTAATAGTTTTGTGATTATCTCCACGTGGTTCACCCAGCCCCCAGTTCAGAATCAGATTGCTATGCTGGAATTTTGTTTTTGTGTTTAAAAACATTTTTTTAAGTTTTATTTATTTATTTATTTATTTATTTAGAGAGCGCATGAGCAGGGGAGGGGCAGAGAAAGAGGGAGAGAGAGAATCCCAAGCAGAATCTGCGCTGTCAGCATGGAGCCCAAGGTGGGGCTCAAACTCATGAACCATGAGATCATGACCTGAGCCGAAATCAAGAGCCAGACACTTAAATGATGGTGCCCCCCCAGTGCCCCTTGAATTGTGGGTTTGAATCCATAACAAGGAAATTGCAAATCTAGTCACCGAGCCCAAGTGTCATTTAGTAGGTTCAGTCCATGATCTCCACCAGCCCCTCTAGACTCACTGTTTCAGATAAAGCTCTCATCCCAGGCAAACCATCATTAAAACCAAAGCAAACGTCAGCTTCCATCCACACAAAGAGCCCCATCCAGGCTTCTGACATGAAGTTCTCTACCTGGAAGAAGTGCTCTTTCTCCTGTACAAGTAAATTTAGCTCTGGTTATCCCACAGGAATTGAGTTGGGGCTAATCTTTGCTTACTTCTAGTTATGGAGCCCAAAAGCCTGTGGCCATCAGCACTGATCACCATCTTGCATATATGCTCCATTTTTGGTGCATGGATGCTTTAATCTTGCTATTGAACTTGGCTATGTCATTGGTTTCAACGTTTTATAATTTGCCCAACATTGCTGCTTGTTTGGAAACAGGGAAGAACAGATTGATCAGAAATTCTCTTAGCAATCTCCTTACACTTTTCCTTCACAACTTCTCTTACTCTGCATGAGATTGTAGCTATCTGTATTTTTGTCTTTCTTTTCTTCTTGCCTCCAATTTCAAAACATTTGGGAGTAGACTGTCTTATACAAATCTTTTTGTTGTCATTTGTTCCCAGCACAATGCCTTGCACAGTCAATAACTATCTGTTGAATTAAAGTATACATCAGTTTATGAGACACTCTCCTGGCAATTAGCCTTGTACACAAATTTATGTCAGATGGATAATTTTCTTCCCTAGAAATAATCAGACAGAAACTAGAAGACCTCTTAGGAGGGATATTATAAAGCAGGGGTTTTCATACTCTTATTTTGTTGCAGAACTCTTTTCCCTCAGAAGAATCCTATGCAGGATGCTAATCAATAAAACAGGTAAAGGAAGAGCTGTTCTGGATGCCACAGGGGTGATAGTCATAGCAACTTGACTGCTCAGCCTTCATCACCCAGCAATGAGGTCAAGGTGGCCCCACAGAGAGTTGTCTAAAAATTGTTTTCCAAACTCCCATCCTATAGGGATTGAGAGGTTTGTCCAAGTTGCTTCTAGGATCTATAACAATTCAAAGTAAATAATTCCCAGCAGTATTTTAAAGGAAGAAAAAGAAACATTAAAAAGTAATAAATTATACTTTTTGAAATGTAGTGCTATATCACTTAAAATCTTCTGTTTGGGGAGGGGAGGAGTCTTCATAATGAATATATTGCTTGGGAAGAGGAGACCAGTACATTATAGGATATTGGTGTTGAATGAGCTCTGAAGCACATTTGCTTGGTGAAGATTCAAAGGCACAAAAATACCACATAATGCCTCCTTACCCTTCCTTCTGTGATGACCATATTCCACTCAAGATTCTGAACAGAATTTGAAGCCTAAGCTAAATATGCTCTAAGAGCCATGAATAGCTTTGCTCATCATAAGATTGTAAAGAAAAAATATAGCCAAACGTTCAAGACAACCTCTTTAAATTTGACAATTTCCTCTGAAAAGGAAGAGAACGTTCAAAATCAAAGAAAAACATGAAGAAAAGATTCCCGGAAGTACAATACAGTATGAAAGTGGATTAATTAAATAATGGCCTTAGCTCAGAAAGCTCAGCACAAAGGTCTGTGAGTGATCCCTCAGAGGAAAAAGCATAAGAATTTCTGTTGCCTGAGTTTCAACACATCTTGGTGGTAATTGGAAGATCTGATGCTGCTTATCGTTTCTAGTCTCATGGAGAGCGGCTGAGCATAGACAAGTATTTGCATGTTAGCAACCTATGCATGGCGGCTTGTTTCGTTTCATTCCACAAGGCACTGTGCCAAGGGAAGAACTACAGTAGTAATTTCTTTCAAAGTCACTGTCAAATCTCTGCTTCAAGCTTCTATCTGGGTCACCAGAGACCAGCATACATTTTGTGTAATTCAGAAACTAGGACTTGAGAGAGTAGGTTTGAGAAGTATTGACTCAGGAAATTTATATTCTCTGGACAGGAGGAGAAGCTCAAAGGAGAGTTAATTTGGGATGTGTTCAGCAAGGATACTTGGATTTGCCTTTTCTGTTGTATTTGATTCGCACACTTAAAATTCTCAGCAGTTCATATACTTGTAGCCTTGAATAATTAAAATTGCTACAGTAAACTTATTTGAACATCTCTTTTCCTAAACCATATCGCATATGTTGTAAAATTCCTTATGCCTTAATCTCTTTGTTTCTTAGTTTTGTTATTTGCTACGTGAGTTAGTCTAGGTCATTGATGCACCCTCTTGAGTCATGCTGAGATGGGCATGGGTTTTGGCATCATACAAAACTAGCAGCACCACTAAATAAAGTATTTCATCTCTTTCAATATCCAGATTTCTTTATTTGTAAAATCAGGGTAATACTTCTCAAGGTGATTGTGAGAACTGAATTAGTCACTAGCACTAGGCCTGGCACCTGGCAGATACCCCAAACAAACTAGTTTCTTTTAATTCAAATCTTCTATAAATCTATTGCTTTGTCAGGATCCCTTTGAGGTATATGATCAGTGTACTAGTCATTTTTGACAAAGATTGCAGCACATATATACCATTACCCGTGGTCATAGAGCTAGCTGGGAGAGGGACTCATACCACTTTTCTAGTCTGATAAATCCCAACACTCTAGGAAATGATAGATAACTCTTTAATACCCTTTATCAGGCGAATCAGTGAAGGGTTTATCTTCCCTTCAAAACTCTATCAAGCCAATACTGTAGCATTAATAACAAAACACACACCTGCAAAAGGTCTAGCTGAACTTTTTCCTCAGAGAGTTTCAATATGGCAAATGATCATGATGATAATGAAGTAAACAAATTCTCGGTTGACCAAGTTCATGCTAACAGCCGTAAGTAAGCAGTCGTTTGACACTTAGCTATAAATCCACAGGAAAAGAACATAGCTGTTGTGTGAGGCACACTTATTTCTTATCAGAAAGCATCACATGTGTGAACTAGAACGTGTGACTTTAGGGAGGCCAGCTCATATCACTCAAAGGCCACTTACAAGTATTGTCAATGCTTCCTCTGACAGTCTCCATGGGATGATGCTGGCTTAGAATAAACTAACTCTGACCAACTTTGGGGGCAAATCACCTATGGCTCTTAAATATACCAGAAGGATGCAATAAGCAGAAATTAGTTGTAACAATTTATTAGCTTTTATATTTTACTCAACAGTTTGGAGTTCTTCATATTATGTTGAGTTAGGGACAAGGGCAAAATCATCCTTACCTGGGGAATGGAGTTCTTTTGGAAGACCATAACTTACTTATCTTTGTCATATCAGGTGGCAGAAGGAACTAAAATTCATTGAGCATCTTCCATGTACCTACATTACTGATTCTGATCCTTGTAAAGGAGTACTGTGAAGTGAACGTGGTGACTCTACGTCATGATTGAGGAAACTGAGGCTGTGAGAAGTCTGAAGAGCTTGTCCAACCACCAAGCGAGCAACAGCAGAGCCGGCCAGCCCATGTCTCTCTCCCTGGGGTCGTGTTCATATGACGCTCCTCCCAGAGAGGAAAAAGTTGAGGCAGAGGATAAGAAACACATCAAGAGGACACATTAAGGAGAAAGGAAAAGTAGAGAGACTTCAGAGGGGTCCAATAAAGGCATGTCAGAAAAAGCATTAAAAAGAAAAGAAATGTGTGCAGCAGTCAAAAGAAGGCCTAGGGGAGAAGAAAAGCAGAAGGGCCCAACCCACTGGGGAGGAAAAATCCCCCCAAAAAAAAAATATTGGCTAGCTGCCTGGCAGCAAGCACTGCAGAGAGATCTATATCCACCAGGCAGATCCACCAAATGAAGGAATCTGTGAATCATTAAAAAAATGTTTATTTCTTTATGCCACAAATGATAAAACAGTTAGTCATAAAATATGAGGGTTTTTTTTTCCCGGAGTAATTGCTGTAGATATTTTCAGCCATTTATCCTAAATGCTCAGTGTTTAACTATTGAAAGGGAAATGATGTGTTTTGAACCAAAATCAACCTCCAGTTATCCACATGACATGCTGTATACTTGCACTTAGAGATTAATTCATCTGCTGGATGGTCAAAGTTTAGTCAGCATTGGTGCTGACAGAGTTTGGACAGGGACTCTGTCCTCAGAGAAACAATAAAAGTCACTTATCACTTCTTGCCCCCTAAAAATTATTTTCCTTTGTTACTAATTTCTGCATAAATAGAAAGGACTGTGGTCCGAGTCAAGAAAATCAAGATGCTCCTGGAAATGTGATCCCTAATGAACATCCTTTTGTTCCAGCAACAGTGTTTCTCAATGTTGAAAGGGACACACACACACACACACAGCCCTACAAGTAGTTAAGTCGCCATTCTATATTCATTCTATCTTTGTGGTAAGTTAGACTCGTTAGGGGGGATATTGATTGGTCCCCCGGGTTATGTTCCTGAGAACATATAGCAATTCCAACTAAACATTTGTTTGTTCAAAGAACAGCCAAGCTTCACTGCTGCCAGAGACCTAACTGTCCAGCCTACGGGCATTACATAGAAAGTCTGTTTTCCTATATGTCATCCAAAGGAAGAAGAATTGTAAATCTGCAGTTCTGCCAGAGATGAGGGCTAATATTCTTGTTCTAGAATACCTGGAATCTGTTTACTTGGAAAAATAATCAAGAAAATTTCCTTATGATGTCACACAGTAAGGCCGAACTTCAGGAATTTAAAGTGATCTAATTTTTACTTTTATAAATAGTGTATTCTCCTGGAAAGAGTACTTTGCCACAGAAAGGGGGAGTTGAGGAAAGGAACTAAAGCAGGGCAGAGCCAACATTACAGAGTTGGGTACCATGCTGACTGCTTTTTAGATATTTCCCCATGTAATCCTCAGAAAAACTCTGTGAGGTATTTTTTTCAGTGTTTCGACAATAAAATATATATTCAATGATTTTCGAAATATTTTACCCCAACCTCATTTTCTTTTTTATATTTTTAAATTGATGCCAGTTATAGAAGAATATACATCCTGTAACACATCTAACTTACTACGGAAGTATACAGAATAAAAAAAGGAAAGCCCTTCTTAAGTTACTCAAAATCTCTCTCTGCATTACATAATAATTGTGATCAGCGATATACCACACCCCAGACATACCTCAGTCTGTTTTTTTTTAATTATTTTATTTTATTTTTATTTTTTATTTATTTTTTAAGAAACAATTGTTACTTAGAATCCTTCACTTATTTGTTTTAAAATGTTTATTTATTTTTTTTTTATTAAATTTTTTTTCAACGTTTATTTATTTTTGGGACAGAGAGAGACAGAGCATGAACGGGGGAGGGGCAGAGAGAGAGGGAGACACAGAATCGGAAACAGGCTCCAGGCTCTGAGCCATCATCCCAGAGCCCGACGCGGGGCTCGAACTCACGGACCGCGAGATCGTGACCTGGCTGAAGTCGGATGCTTAACCGACTGCACCACCCAGGCGCCCCAAAATGTTTATTTATTTTTGAAAGACATTGAGAGCACAAGTGGAGAAGGTGCAGAGAGAGAGGGAGACAGAGGATCCAAAGCAGGCTCTGCGCTGAGAGAGCAGACCTCCTGATGCGGGGCTTGAGATCATGACCTGAGCCAAAGTCGGACACCGAACCGATTGAGCCACCCAGGCGCTCTCAGTTTGGGGGGTTTTAAAAATTGACTGAGATCATATTAAAGTTACTACTCTACACTTGTTTCTTTCACACTCAAAATGTCTTGGAAAAACTTTACAGGTTTGTGCTTACAGATCCGACTTACTCTTTTACATAACTGTTTAGTGCTCTGTGGTGTGGACACATCACAGTTTATTTAACCAGCCCCCCTCCATTTGTTTCCAATTTTAAACTACCATAAACGTTGCATTAACAAACATTCTTTGGATGTATATAAGAAGGGTATTTTAACAGGTAAGAAAACAGAGATTACCGAACTTTGTTCAAAAGCACCTAACTACTAAGCTACAGTGCCAGGACTCTGAGAAGCCTATGTTCTTTCTGCTCTGTGTTACTATTTTGAGTCCTTTGTGTCCATGGGATTGAAAAATGAAGTGTGTCCTTTAAATCACTCACCCCTCCTCCTAGCCACACATCCTGATGGCCTCTCAGAGACTGTCATTACAAGGCTAACAGGTAAGGATAGGAGAAGCTGGCCCCCATTTTGTTACATTAACTTACGGATGAAATCCTAATAAAGTTACTTGGAAGAGACACGTGTTATCAGAGTTTAAGATGAGAGTGCTCTCTCTCTCTCAAGGAAGATACAGCACAAGGAAAATTCCTGCTTTTCAGCTGGATGGGTCATTAAGGAGGGAATCGGGATTGAATCCAGCAGGAAGCACATTTCTTAGGTTCAGTGCTATAGAGTCTAGTCAGCCTTGGGCAGAGCCACTCTGGATACCCAGCGTGCCCTCCGGAAGCCCCCTGTAGTAGGGGGAGGATTCTGAACATTTATTAAGAAGAAACCAACATTCTTTCCCTCAGAACTTCTTTTTCAGTTAAGAAACTTGTTCTTGAGGTTAAGAAAACCCTCCGCTGCCTTTCATATACTTCAGTCTGAGACTGGCTCCGGGTCTGGGAGAAGAGAAATGCACAGAAGGGGGTGATTAGAGCAACCCGTCTGTCAGCCTTCTGGTCCTTTTGCAAACAATGCCTGTCACCCTTACTGAGAGGCTAGGAGTACCCCTTACAGACTAACATTTAGGAGTAAGTTCAGACTCCTCAGAACAGATAAGTACCTCCTTCCCTGCACCATACCGCATACCATACTTCATAAAATGACCTACCAGGGCCTCAAAGAAGCTGGGCTAGTTCATGCCTCTCCCTTCACACATATGACTAAGGCCCCCATGTCACCTCAGAGAGAATTTCTTGATCACCCCATATGCAGCGACTTCCCCGACATCATTCTTTATGCCATTATCCTGCTTTATTTCCTTCAGAATCATTCTCTAATTGAAACTCTCACACTTCTCTTTCTTTATTTGTTTATCATCTGCTTTCTCTCACTAGAGAATAAGCTTCATGAGAACAGGGACTTATCTTTCTCTGTAGCTATGATACCCCAGTGCCTAGAAAAAGTGCCTGGTACACAGCAGATCACAGCAGAAATTGCTGAATAAATTCCATTCTCATTTTTTCTAACACTGCCTCTTACTATAGTCTGGAAAAATTCCTATCATCTTGAAAGGTTCTGCTCAAATGTCACCTTACTTAGGATGTCATTCATTCATTCATCATTAAGTGTTGAATGTCCACCACGTGATAGGGGTTGCTAAACTTCACCTGCCCATAGCCCCTTTAATATCTCAAAACTTTTTTTATGGCACCCCTAGGCCGAAAGGAATACCTAACACTTCCATTGATTAAGTAGTTAGGTCCAAACAACTCAATAGGTATTTGCACCCTCACAACAGCTATTTGAAAAGAATAATACACATACTTGAAAGAAAAATTAGGTTTTATTTTATTCATAAACAACCAGGTTTACTTACTAATGGTAAGTTTGCACTCGTTAAATATTGGAAAACTTCTTAAAGTATGAAATCTGATTGGACAATGCCACCCTCATCTCCTGTCCCACATTGATTTTCTCTCGGTACTTGCTTTTTTATCAAAGCTTCAGGAGGACTGGGTTTGGGACTTAGTCTCCAACTTTGCAAAGACAAGATGTCATAGAAAGGAAGACAGCATGATCTACTAGTTTGCATAGGGCCCAGCAGGTATCAAGTATTGCTAGGGTGCCTTTGAATGTTTGAAAAATCACACGGCAGCCCTGTCAGTTTGCCGTGTTCCCTGGCACACAGTTTCAGAAGCATGTTGTTGGACACTTCATGCTAGGCACTGGGTGCACACTGTTGAGAAAATCAGACATGGCCCTTCTGTGACCTCTTAGCACAGAAATCTCTGCCCACTCATCTCTGGGAGGGTTCTAGAAGAGATATGGAAATGTGGCCTCCCGACTTTAGTCTTAGGGACTTTTGTTTTTTTAAACAACAGTCAAGTGTGAGAAAAATAAGATAAAAACAGAGAGGGAGGCAAACCATAAGAGACTCTTAAATACAGAGAACAAACAGGATTTCTGGAGGGGAGGTGGGTGGGGGATAGACAATCTACATGGGTGATGGGCATTAAGGAGGGCACTTGGTGGGATGAGCACTGGGTGTTCTATCTAAATGATGAATCATTAAATTTTATTCCTGAAACCAATACTACACCATATGTTAAGTAACTTGAATTTAAAAAAAAAAGAAAAAGAAAGAAAAGAACTTAAGGGCACCACCAGCTACCACAGGCACCTTGGCCTATTATATTGTTAATTGTAGTCACTGTCTCCTAAATGTCAACTCTTGTTAAGATTAAGGATGGTGACAAAGAAACAATTTATAAGTAACACGGTATTAGTCTAACTTTGAAAGTCCGTTTAAAATGCCTAGTTAAGATCAAGGGGCTCAGATGTGAGGGCTAATTTGAGTCAGCAAATTAGCCCCCCCCCCCCCCCCCCCCGGGAAGATCTGAAACCTAAATGACCCACTTGGGTTCACACCTATTGTTTTCCCCAGTAGTATCCTTCGTCTTTTCTTCCAGAGAGAGAGAGGGCCTTGCCCCCTTGGACTGTAAAATGGGAAAGGTTGGATGCACTACATCCTTAGAAATGAAAATAGTCTGCTTGAACCAGCTAGAAATAGTAACAGAAGGTCGTGTGACTAAAAGAACTAGGCGAACATCATGGGTACTTTCTTTATTGATACACCCCGTCTACAGAGTGATTAACAAGAACATCTTAAAAGTATGTGAACTGATTTTTCAGACAATGCAGAAAGCTAAGAAGACTGAGGAGACATTTTCTCCTCCTCAGCCTTGGAGAATAACAACCCAGAGAACTATGTAGCACCTGCAAAAAATAGAAAAAGAGGGTGAATCTTTGGAGAAGTGGTTCAGAAGAGCCCCAGGAAATTGCCAGGTATTAAGGGTTGACCTGGAGGCTTACCGAACAAGGGACCCTAGAGTTTTTCCAAACAGGTATTTAAAAGGGGAATATTTAACTGAATTGCCCTGAACTTCTTAGTTTGAGAAATTGGGATGGGATTATGAAAAGATTCTTATGAGACTTTTTGTTTGTTTTTTTGGCAATGTTGCTTGTGTCATGGCCAAAAGTCAGAAAAAAAAAAGCTTCAAAGATTTGAAGAGTTTAGATTCTCATACAGAAATTCAATGTCAGTTTGATTCTACAAGCTATAAAGAGTTGGCTTTGGTAACGCTATGGGTTTTAAATAATATTAGGTCAGAGTCTTAGCCTACATCTGTCCATGAAAGTGCTCATAATGATAGCAGGGAGATTGTGGGCTGATTCTGAAGAGCTTGAAGGACAGGGTAGGCAGACATCTGCTCATGATGCTTTAGGCATTCATCTACTTAGGAGAGTTTGGATCCTTTCCACGATTTTAAAAGCCATAAAGAAACAGAATGGACATTATAGAGATTCTTAAATAACATTATGGTATTTAAAAAACAGCCCTGATGTATAAGATATCACGATAATAAAAGGGATAAAGAAAATCAATGAGCTAAAGTATATTTCCATTAAACATTTTTTATACCATTTATAAAACAAACTCTGTCAATACCGTTTTTAAAAATTGAACAACTGTAGCTATTTGATTCTTTTAACCAATTAGCAGTTGAACTATGTGGCACCTAGTGTCCTCAGTGGAAAGAGAAATGAAGTAGGCAAAATTTTCCCCTTAACAATTACTCTTACTCCCAATTATCACGCCTTCTAGTTCCCTGCATTCTCCCTGGTCGGGTGTTAAAAATACATATACTTTTCATTCATCT
Organism: Leopardus geoffroyi; assembly: GCF_018350155.1. NCBI lineage: Eukaryota > Metazoa > Chordata > Mammalia > Carnivora > Felidae > Leopardus > Leopardus geoffroyi. The sequence goes on along the minus strand of NC_059342.1, from coordinate 43,497,785 downwards.
TGGTCTCTCGCAACCCATCTCATCAGTACTCTGGCCATGAGTCACCTCCAATGTGAGTTTTCTCTGTTCCTGCCCCAATGCATCGCCATACCACTGGACTAAGTCCTAAATCCTTCTGACCTTGTTCTCTGTCACATCAAGCTTTTTGGCCTCAGCCGAGCCCCTTCCTTGCCCCCGAACAATTCCTTATGTTGCTTTGCTGGCTTCCACTTGATTTACCTAGGGGCTGTTGTAGGCCTTCATGCTCACTTCTTCAAGTTCAACTCACCTTCTTCACTTTCAGCAGGTGACGGAGAAAACTCTAAGGGAAGTTTGAGCCTGTGCATCTGGAGCAGTCTCACCTTTTCTCTTCTTCAAAACCTTTCTATACCCTCAAATTTCCTCTCTCAATTTGCTTCTATATTCTCAGAGTGAAGCATATGTCCTTTGCCTTCACCAAGATTCCTCTTCTTGTCACCCACTGTCTCCTTTGGGACCTGGGGCATCAAGTATCCCCTTACCTTCTCATATAATCAATCTCTCCTTTTATTATTTACTTATTTTTTTAATGACTATCTGTTTTTGAGAGAGAGAGAGATAGAGCATGAGTGGGAAGGAGACACAGAACCTGAAGCAGGCTCCAGGCTCTGAGCTGTAAGCACAGAGCCCAACGCGGGGCTCGAACCCACAAACTGCGAGATCATGACCTGAGCTGAAGTCGGATGCTTAACCACTGAGCCACCCAGGCGCCCCTCAATCTCTCCTTTTAGATCAACTTATCTCTCAAGGTTTACTCACTGAAAACAAACCAACTACCCACCTACCTTTATGTGGATCCATAAATGATGAGATACCTCTGTGAACACTTAATAAGAATAGCTTATACCCATCAACTCCATTTTCTCATTGATACTCTTTTTTTTACCCCTTGTGATTTTGATTTTGTTTGTTCCTAGTACACTATAGAAACTGTTCCTCAGCAGGGTTTTTTCAGTCTTCAACCTGTTGGCAACATTTATCCTACTGAACACCTTTAGGAATTTTTATTTCTTCTGCTACTTCTCTCACTGTGCCTGTTGTGGTTTACCTGGCACTCTAATTCTCTTTCTATCTGAATATAGACATTCGCCAAAGTTCAGGCTTCTCTCCTCTTATGATTCTACCTAAGGAGCTGCTTCCAAATCTTCAAATTTTATGCATCTTATTTCTGTTTCTATGGCTTGTGCTTTGATCTCTTTCCTGAGATCAAATCCTCATTGCACAGTTGAATATACCACCTACAAGTTCAGCCTGCATGTCAAACTCAATAGTGTCCCTAAATCAAATTTGTCATTTCCCTCTCCCAAGCCTTCTCCCAACATTCCTAATTTTGATAACGGTATCCACCATTTTTTCAGAAGCCTGGGTATCCATTACATATTAAGCAAATTTCCATTATGTGCTTCATATGTGTGAGTCAATAGTTCCAGGCACTAGGGACAAAGGAGGGAACAAGATGAATGAGGCTCCTATCCTCATGGAGTCCACATTCTAGAGTGGGAAAACAGAAAAAAAAAAAACCAAGTAATCGAAGAAGATAAATTTTGGTAGAGATTAGTGCTACAAAGAAAGTCAAAGTGCTATAAAGGAAGCAAGATTGACTGTTGTGAGAGATGGGATTGGGCAGTGGGACAAGCATATCAGATAAGTTGGTCAAGGAAAATACTCTGAGGAGGTGGCATTTGAGCTGAGATTAGAATAAGGAAAGCCAGTCATGTAGCTAGTAAGGAAAGAGCTACTCTAACAGAGGATAGGCCAGTTTAAGAACTCCAAATATACACACACCTCTGTGTTTCCTTTATTCTCACTCCAACTTATCATTCTAATTTAAATTGCTTGTTAGGTCTTACAAAGTGACCTTAATTTTGATCTCTCTTGCATCTATTTACTTTTGGCTTAAGCTCTGATTGCTTCTTGTTCCCCATCCATTTCCTGTTCCAGAGCATCTCTCATATCACTACGGAATTAATCTTTCTGAAGTGAAAGAAACTACAATATCATACTCTTGCTCCAAAGCCTCTAGTGATCCCCTGTTATTCACTGAACTAATATAAGCTTGGAACCCTAACATTTAAATTTGTTCAAGGTGTAACCTCAAAATATCTTTTTAAAAAATTTTTTTAATGTTTATTTATTTTTGATAGAGAGAGACAGAGAATGAGTTGGGGAGAGGAAGAAAGAGAGAGGGAGACACAGAATCCGAAGCAGGCTCTGGGCTCTGAGCTGTCAGCACAGAGCCTGATGCAGGACTCGAACTCACAGACCACGAGATCATGACCTGAGCTGAAGGTGGACGCTCAACCGACTGAGCCACCCAGGCGTCCCTCAAAATATCTTTCAATTCTTTTCTTCAATAATGCTAGCCAGAATCCTATCCAAAATTGTATGTGGAACATACCTTAAACATTTCTGCATCCAAAGTTGCCCATCGTGTCCCCTCTGCTTGGACTATCACCTCCTCACACTCATGTGGACCAGTCACAGCCCTCCTAGTTCTCTAAGCCCTATCTCAAATCACTTTTTCCTTGAAGACCCTTCAAATGTCTCTCCATTTTTAACCCACAAAGAACTTTATCCCTTTCTTGCAGCATTTGTCATGCTTTGTGCTAGAGTGTGGTTATGTGCACAACTATCTTCTCTCTCTGCATCTTGTCCTTTATCACAGATGTTTTAAGACAGTGACCACATGTTATTTTCCCTTGTACTAGTATAGTACTTCATACAAGGATGGCATTGAGCAGTTTTTGTTGTATGAATGAATGAATGAATGAATGACTCTGTCAAATCTGTGTTTAACTAATACTTATTTCATGAGGACCCCAGTGGTTTCCCTTTTATCATTCCTCTTATTGGTTCTCGAGACACTTAGATGTGAAACGTCAGAAAGCAGAAAAGAAATACAGTGTCCCTGTTTTGAAACAGCCTAGTTAGTTATAATCTGGCCAGGCGATTCAAAGTTTATATTGAGGAGAATTAAAGGTATGTATTTTAAAAGGCTGCATCATCAGTATAGTGTGAGAAAAATAACTCTTTGAAATACTAATTGATTGCTTGTTCAGAATACATAAAACTGCTTGGCATTATTCAGTTCTTAAAATGATACATGATCATAACCGCAGAAGCAGAACCTCAGTACTTACCACATTACTGCATGTTCTATATCGGATATTTCTTCCCTCACAGCTCCTAGGTCACACACACACACAGAAGAAAAAAAAAAAAAAAAAAAAAAAAAAAGAAAAAAAAAGAAAAAAAAGAAGAAAAAAGAGGAAAAAAAAGAAAAAAGAAAAAAAAACTCATTACTACCTGTGACAGGCTCAAAATTGAAACTATTTTGTCACGAGAACAATTTTCTCTTAATACTAATGTACGAGTCTCTTTCTTTTCTTCCAAATGACAATGTTCTTATAGAAATTACTATCAATACTAAACAAAGCAGTTCTCAAGAAGTTGTATATATAAACTGATTTCTCCATGAGAGCTGAAACTAAGCATTCATTTTCCTTCAAAATTTTTCAAGATAAGTACTTATACTTTGTGATTATTAACCAAATAAATATTAATACAAGATTTTCTGAAAAATGAATCCTGTCTTCTTAATTATTTCTGGTATTAGACTGAAGAGATATTTCACTGAAAAAACTTAGATCTGGAACATGGTAAAAATGAGACAATATTCAACATGTCTTTAAATTACATATCTAAGGACATTAAAACTTATAGTTCTTAAAGAATTATTTTTACTTCTAAAATACACGCTCATTGGAGAGGTTTTGGAAAAGAAAGATTACAAAAACAAAATCCCCCATAGTTGCCTTATCTAAAGATAATCACTGTTATTTTGACTTACTGATTTCTTCTCAGTGTGGAAGAAATTACGTCACCTATACCATTTTGTGGTTTGGGTTTTCTTTTCCCACTTCAGCTTTTTGGGAAGCATTTTCCCACACTATGAAATAATTTAAAGATACGGTTTTGAGAGCTACATAATATTCCGTTAAATGAGATAAAGTAATTTGTATAACCATTCTTTCATGACTTGCCATTTAAGTAATTTCCAATGAGGGGGTTGATAAATGATGGTGTGATAAACTATGTCTATATAAAAGTTTTATCCAAGTTTCTGACCGTGGCTGTAGGACAGATAAATTTCTAGAAGGGGAATTACTGGAGTAAAGGGAATGAACTTTTATAAGACTTTTGATAAATACTGCTAAATTGCATTCCATAAAAGTTGTACCATTCCTTACTCCCATTAGCAATACATGGGAGTTTCCATTTTACTGAATTTCTGTGACAAAACAATTTTTAATTAAATATTCAATGGTGACACTTAAAACAGGGACAAGTGGTACTCTGCCCTTTGCAACATAAGTCATACCTTTTACAAAACGAGTAAAAATACAATACAAAATGCTAAGAGAATTATTATACTAATAACTAACAGTTTGAAATTCCAGGTACATTTCTAAGTTTGGTATATGTATTAATTTAATCTTTTCAGGAACCGTGGGAGACAGGGTACAATTATACTCTTTTTAAAGATGAAAAACGGAAGCTCAGGGACTTTGAGTAACTTGCCAAAACCACACAAGTGTTAAGTCGTAGAGCTGAGATTTGAAACCAGACCATGCAGTCTCAGAGCTTACACTCCTAACCATGATGATTTTCTACCTCCTCATTTACTTGTTTATTCAGGAAACAACCACTGAGCTCCTGTTATGTGCTGCACAATGTGTTTACTTCTGGGAATACAAAAAAGAATGGCTATAACTTTGTCTTTGGTATTAATAAAACCACTCATGTAGTTACAATTCAGTGTAGGAAAAGCTAGATAGTATTTGTGTTAGGTCTTGAAGATGTCATCAAAAAGAAAATAGCATCTGAAAATACAATTGCACTAAGCCTGTCTTAAAGAGATAGAAAGGTCCCAGGCCTGAAGACTTGACTGTGACCAGATTGAGAATATTAACACACATTAACAATAGAACATGGGAAAGGAAAGGAAGGGTTGGCCAGGTATTATAATCCTAGAAAAGAAGAGAATCACGGAGATATATGGTTGTCGGTGCCCAGCCAAGCAGTGTCCCAGGCAAAAGACCTATGAGTTTCATGTCCTCCAGGTCCCATTGGCAAGGCTGTTACAATCACAATACTGATGCATCATGATAACTTAGCTGATGCCAATGAATGTTCTGTTTATCCCAGGGATACTCCTCCTTAGGATGCCATGTTGACCAAGCAACTTGCCAAGAGTGATCTGGTTTCTTAGGACTGCTGAGAGGCAGAGTGTGCTTGTCATGCTGACGTGGGTGTTTTGGTCCATGTGATAGTTCTATTTTTCATTGTAAGTTAATAAATAAACTAGCATTCTAGTTTGAAACATTAATCTCATGGGCCAAGTCATTGTCCACCTCCAAGAGAAGGATCTGTTCTTGCTTTGATTACTGAAAAATACCATATTTCTGAGTCTAAAAAGATAATAAGTAGGTTCCAGTTGATGGTACATTTACAAGGTAATGAATTCTACAACCCAGAGGCCTTTGGTGGCATGCCATTTAGACCTTGGTCTCGGTTGAATGTGGTAAGTTTTTCAGTTGTGAAATTCTAAGTACACATGTGACATGGTGTAATGGTTCAGAGTACCCACTTTGAAACCAGAATCCTCATTCTGGAATCTTGAGTCTCTTCTGCAGTTTAAATATCTCAGTTTTATCATCTGTAAAATGGGATAATATTACTTATTTCCTGGAATTATCATGGGGATTAACTGACTTAATATTTGTGGAGCACTTCTAACAGTGCCTGGCACCTTATATAAACATTTGGTAAATTAATTGTGTAACAGAAATAAAAACATAATAGATATTGAAAGAGGGCTAAGGATATATATATATATATAAAGGAAACCACAGGAAAGGCACAGAGGTATAAAAAGATATGGTTTTGTTTTGCTGGAGTTTGGGATTTATGTGGGGAATCACAGATGAGAGAAATACCTTCTAATTTTGAACTTGGCAACAGACAAAGAGGAACCACTGAATGTTTTAAAAACAAGAAGATACAATGATGACTTCTCACTTTAAAAAAGTGAACTCTGGTGTTAATCATTAAGACCTTAAAGTTCTATGTTTTTCACCTCTTTTTATTTTTTTTTCCCAACCTTATCTCCCTGAAGGAATAATGAAAACAATACTAAATTAGGAGTTTGAGGATGTAGGTCGTAAACTTGTTTTTCTCCTTGCATAAGCCTGTTGCCCTCTCAGGGTCTTACCCTTCTCATCTGTCAAATGTATATTGGAATGGTTGGGCACAAAGTTGTGATCACTAACTGAGATAATTTACAAAAGCTCTGTTCAAATGCCAAACGATTATTATAGAGATATCATTTGCTAAAAACCAAACCAAACCAAACAAAACAAAGGCAGAAAAATACCTGCTTCAATAACTTAAATGAGCCTTTCCCCATATATTTTCAATTACGAACACACATTTTAAAAGCATCCTTGAAAGATAGATGTGAGCACATAATATCAAACATTGATTTAAATCCTTCTTATTTAGCAAAAATAAAACAACACAGAAAGATTTGCTGCAATTTCCAAAGAATATCCTATAATTGTCAAACACCTTGTCTTGATTTACACATAATTTGTTTCCCTGGATTAAGCCTTCCCTCTACTAAATAGTATTACTTATTTACTGAAAGCTTATTTCATTTAATCAACTGAAATATGACATTAAAGTGGTAATGCTGGATTTTGGAAATGTCCTCATTATTGAAAGTCATTATCAGATTGTGGCTAACAAATGTAATTCTAGCCTCCATGATATACTGAGTGCCTTCTATAGGTATTTGGTCCAGGGTTACATATTCTGTGTACATTATCAATAAGCTTCCAACAACTCTGAAAGGTTTTATTACTCCCATTTAATAGATGAGAAGATTGAGGCTAATAGAGATTAGGAGGCTTAATGAAATATCCACAGGAAAGAAAGAGCCAGGGATTGGAACTCAGATTTGTTTAAGACAATTAAAAAAAAAAAAAAAGGAACAAGATATGCTTAAGATGTGTAAAATATTAATACTAGATTAAATGTGAGAAACCAAGCATAGTGTTGGTCTGGGTAACAGTAAGGTAACAACCTTATTGTTACCGTATCAATTTATGAGCTACTCTTCAGTTCTGGTAAATTCACTTCTAGTAAGTAAAGGATACCTAGACTCACATCGTATATTGGGAACATCTCCAAGAAAACCACACTCCTCTATAAAATGTAACATGAAAGAACTTCAATGCAGAGAAGCTTACACTTTTTAAAAGTTCAAATTTATTATACCTGCATATAAATTTCATTTAAGTTAATGAAGTGACTATTCCACCATAAGGATTTAATTTGTGCCAAGTATGAATTTCTTCATCTGAAGCATTTATCTGGGCACAAAAGCCTCATTTGAGCATCATGCAGTAAAGAATATTTTCTTCCTTTCTTAACAGTTCATTGGTATAAAACAGCCAAATGGTTTCTTTCACATTTAAACAAAATAAAATTCACCCCTGGGAATGAAAACAAACAGAAATTTCAATCCAAAATGGGTTCCAAAGCAAGTTATAGGCCACTGATAACAGAGATTTTTAAGTAAATGCATTTTCTCATTGCAAACAATAGAATGTTTTCAGGACTGTGTTTAGTGAGCTAAGGACGGTACCAATTAAGGACTCAGAACTGGTTCAAATATGAAGGAACAAAATATAAATATTCAAATACATTCCAAAATGAATTTGTACACACAATTCCTTATTTATTCATTTAAGCACTTCACTCCTAGCTAGTCATTTATTAATTTTGACTTAATTCCTTCTGTAAAAAATGGTAATCACCTCAATCACAAGCTAGTATTTGTGAATTATTCAGATTTTAACTCACTTATAATGAGATTAGTGTAAGCTTAAGGCACACTTTTTTGGTTTCTCATTAACACATAACAAGCCATCCAAACTCTTCCAGTTCTTAAAACCCTGATAATATCTTAGTTTCAACTGCCATAATTTAACAACCATAGAAGAAATGAATTACCATGGAAAATTAAAAGTTCTCTTTCCAGGCGTTAGCAATTTGTTGGTTCCCCACTTCCCCACCCTCCCACTTATATAATTTAAGTCCTTAAAAGAGGGAGGCATATTCAACTTATCTCTCATTAAGAATTAAAAAATTGGGCAAAACATCAATTTTTACCTCAAGGTTCTCCTCATTTTCCTCCCTAGGCAAACAGATTCTTCTGGAGACATAACGAGACTCGTTCCTGGTGTCAGTGAACAAGTTTTGGGAAAATGTGGTAACTGTGTATTTAAGACTCCATAGTTCTTAAGGACAACCACTCAGGAAGCTTTGCCTTTGATTTTGAAAAAGCAGAGTGCTGTTCAGTAAAAACAGGTTACTGTATTTCTTGGAATACCTCTTGTCTTTCAAATACGGACTCATGGGCAAAGAATTTTAAAATATGAGCATTCATCTCCTTATGTCTCTCTCTTTTTTTTAATTATTCAAAAGGAAACCATGAGCTCTTCACAAGAGAACAGGTATAAACCATATCAACAATTCAAGCTGACAGAAAGACTCTGGGTCCTTTAGATTTTGGATCCTAAAGTGAGTATAGATTAGACAAGACAAGCAGATTTACAGCTGAAAACACGACGTCATGTACTATTGGTGCACGGTTTTCCTCTCTTGCTTCAATTTGAGCATTTCAGTATTCACTGGAGCTATCTTGCGGAAAGATGTCCCCAAGAAGCTAGTGAAAGCATTTCTACATTTCAGGGACTTTTTACAAAGACCTCAAGAGGAATAACAAATTCTGAGAACACTTAAGAGGACCAAGTATAAATGCATTGTTGGGCTGCTTTTCATTTTCCACAGACACATTAGTGTAAGAGGTTCTTTCAGGAAACAACACTTGATACCAATCAACTTGCCATTAAAAAGGAAGTTACGTGAACCTCTGGACCCTGCTGTCCTCAGATGCTCACTGTCCTCATCCCTGGGTCAAAATGGATGCTAAAAACCTACGATCTAGAACTGGAGTCTGTGCATCATCGGTGGTTGGTGGGGATCTTGTCTGGCATGGGGGAGAAAATTAGAGGACTGGCCACCATAGTGGGCTTCCTAAGTTCCACGTTGTTTTTCCTTTAGCTCTGTTACACTCTTTTGCTTAAAAAAGCAATTCTAGGGGTGCCTGGGTGGCTCAGTCGGTTAAGCGTCTGACTTTGGCTCAGGTCATGATCTCACGGTCCGTGGGTTCGAGTCTCGCGTCGGGTTCTGTGCTGACAGCTCAGAGCCTGGAGCCTGTTTCAGATTCTGTGTCTCCCTCTTTCTCTGACCCTCCCCTGTTCATGCTCTCTCTCTGTCTCAAAAATAAATAAACATTAAAAAAAAAGCAATTCTATGCATTTTATTCCATGTTTATATAATTATTATTTAATTCTTATTTAGAGTGTTTTTCATGACAATAAAAATGAGCCTTGTTGATGTGGAAACTTTATTTGTAGGTGCTTGGTCCCAGCAAGAGGAGTCAGTTCAGCACCTTCCTCAAAAAATATCTACAGGGGTGTCTGGTGGCTCAGTCAGTTAAGTGTCGGACGCTTGATTTCAGCTCAGGTCATGATCTCATGGTTTGTGAGTTTGAGACCCCTCATTGGGCTTTGCATTGACAGCATGGAGCTTGTTTGGGATTCTCTCTTTCCCTCTCTCTCTGCCCCCTCTCCTCTCTCTCTCTCTCTCTCTCTCTCTCTCTCTCTCAAAATAAATAAATAAACTTTAAAAAATATCTACATAAAAACAAAGTAGAATGGTAGTTATCAGAGACTTGGGGGTGCGGGAATTGGGGAGATGTTATTTAAGTGTACAAACTTGTAATTAGTTGATAAATAAGTCCTGGAAATCTAATACACAGTATAGCAATTATAGACAAAAACACTGTATCATAAACTTCAAAGTTTCTAAGAGAGATCTTAATTGTTCCCACCACAGAAAAGAAATGATAACTAGGGCACATGTTAGAGGTATAAGCTAACAGAAAGTGGTATCATATTGCAATGTATAGATGCATCAAATCAATTAACTTGTTTTATTCCTTAAAATTTTTATGATATATCTGATAAAGAGTTAATATCAAAAATATATGATGAATTTATACAACTAAACACCAAAAGCAAGAAAGCAAAAAAAAAAAAAAAAAAAAAACAAAGAAAGAAAGAAAGAAAGAAAGAACCCCCCCCCCAAATCTGAGTAAAACATGGGCAGAGGACCTGAATAGACATTTTCCAAAGAAGACATATAAATGGCCAACAGAAGAGATACATGAAAAGATTTTCAGGGAAATGCAAATCAAAACCACGGTGAGATATCACCTCACAACCATCATAATAACTAAAATAAAAAAGACAAAAAATAACAAGTATTGGTGAGAATGTGGAGAAAAAAGGACGCTTGTACACTGTTAGTGGGAAATGTAAATTGGTACAGCCACTATAAAAAACAGTAGGAAGTTTCCTCAAAATAGTAAAAAATAGAACTACTGAATGATCCAGTAATTCCACTACTAGGTATTTACCCAAAGAAAATGAAAACACTATATCAAAAAGACATGTCTCCCTATGTTTATTGCAGCATTATTGATAATAACCAAGATACAGAAGCAGCCTAAGTGTCCAATGATAGGTGAATGGATAAAGAAGATGTGATACACACACACACACACACACACACACACACACACACACACGATAGAATATTACACAGTCATAACGAAGGACGAGATCTTGCCATCTGGAACGTGGATGGACCTAGAAGGTATTATGTTATGAAAAATAAGTCAGACTGACAAGGGCAAATACCATATGATTTCACTTATATGTGGAATCTAAAAAGCTAAACAATGAAATAAACAAACAAAAAGTAGAATCAGACCTATAAATAAAGAGAATGAGCTGATGATTAACAAAGGGAAGGGGTGGGAAAAATGAGGAAAAAACAACATATCAATACATTGTATACCTTTAATTTGTATGATGTTCTATGTCGATATATCTCAATAAAAACATATCTACAGATAACCATGTTTATATTGTATATTCATTATATACTATATTTTGGAATAATTGAAGATGTTCTAGTATGCATATCTAGTGAATGCTTTATTAACATTAATAGGTTTGAAGTATTTTAAACAAACATTTTCTGAGTATATGTTTTCTCTGGATAAAGATTCTGAATCCCAGCTTCAAACAGTCTTGAGCTCCCAGACAACCACCTATCTTGCTTATAAGGTTCTCCACAACAAGTGATGTTTAATCTGGTGATACCTGCCAATGAAAAATCCATCTTAAACATTAAGAGTGTCTTTGACCTTCTTTGTGGCAAATTTCAGTGTTTTCCCTCCAAAATTCTAGGAATAAGGCATCTGCAACAAACACAACCACCCATGGAAAAGTACCCTTGAAACAAGGCGGGGACAGGTCTTTGGTGCTCTGGGACTTTCAAATGCATACATAAAAAAAATACCTCTTCCTTTAATCATTTAGTTGAAAGGTCCCTGAATCTCATGCAGAATGGCCTTTTCATTTTGCACTGCCTCTTCTGCACGTGATGCATCATGTGGCTCCAACAGATTAGTGCTAAGAGAGAGATTTATTTTTTTTTCTGAGTAGATAGATATACAAGCCAAACTATTATGACAACTTGATAAATGTAGCTTTTGAAAATGCTTTCTGTCGTAATAATACAACAAACAACAAGGAGGCATGCTGCCAAGCATCATCCATCAGTAGGTGAGCTGGCTGGGAACAGACACAGCCCTGGTGTCACACTAGTTCTTCTCAATCTGCCAGAGGCTCTAATGCGGCCAAAGGAGCCAAAAGAACAGTTGGCCTAAAACCTGAATTTTCAAAGCAATTTTAAACAGACTAGGGGGTAGCGGAGGCCCAAATTTTAAAACAGTGCCATAAATCGACGCTTTGGCTTAAAAGTGTTTCTTTGGCATAGGTAACATATTTTTGTAACCTTAGTTTTATAATTCAACACTTCTCTATACTAATCTCTCGTTATAAAAACATTCTGAATGCTGTGCCAGCTTGGAGACCCTGGTTTGTGTATACAGAGAGGGTTACTAAAACTTCATGTAGAGAACAAATTCACTATGAATGGAAATGAGGTAGGTTTGGGGAAAACGTTCTGAGAAGACATGCCCTCTGGTTGTTTGATCTTCTCTCTACCATAGGGAACTAAGGAAGTCTTCTCTGTTACAGATTCTCTAGCAGCGGCTAAGCAGCTACAGAGCTGTTAAATTAAAATGTAGACCCACATGAGGATATTATAGACTGAATTTGGGAGTTTGTCTTGTGAGTGTCAAATCGGTTTATTTGCTATTATGAGTGTTTGGTATGTTCTAAATTACAACCAGAAAAATCACTGCCAATTTTTTTCCCCAAACAAGTATGATTTTACATATCTCTGTCTGTTCTTCAAAGACTGACATGTTACAACAAAGCATTGAGTTCTCACAAATATGGGCTGAGGTTATGAAAATGAGGAGTATGCTCATGCAATCAACAAAGAAAAAAGCAAGAACAATGACAATATAAACCATCATGATCATGCCCAACTTCTAATGAAGCCAGAAACTGCTCCAAGCATACTGTTCAGAAAATCTAATGAGGAAAATGTACAATAAGCAGTCTCACAGTGAAAATGAGCCCCCGTGCAGGATTTCTGGTTAGCAAGCTTCTGTATAATGCTTTCAGATTTATAGTCACTTAACACATTTATTGAGCATCCAGTCTGAACCAGTACTATGCAAGGAACTGTGAAAGATAGAAAAATGATGGCCTTTTTTGATCCTTTCAAAGTTATAATTTAGTTGGAAAACAATCTACATCCATCCACGTAAAACACACAACAGTATAATGCATAGTCAACTACTAATGGGCATGGTCTGGATACTAAATACAAAAGGAACTGGACAAAGGGACAAGCTGGTGAGAAGAAAGTACTTAAGAAGGCAATATCTTAGGTAGAATGTCCCATATGGGCCATAAGTATCCCAAGAATGTGATGGGAGAAAGGGTTACTCAAGAAACAGTCCTACAGTAGGTTCCTGGCCCTAATATTCTATTCCGCGAATTCATCCAACACTGAACTGAGCACCTACTATGTGCATGGCAGTAAAATATAAAACAAGAAAGATAAAACCTGTGCTCATAGATGATAGTATTGGGGATACAGTGCCATACAAGAAACCGTAACACATGCCAGTCTGTGTAAAGGTAATTCAAAGTGGTGTGAAGAGAAATGACTTATAAGTATATCAAAATGAGGTTGAAGACCACTGCTGAGTGTGTGATGAATTTTACTAGCTGGGCATGGGTGTAGAGGAACATTGAAGGCAAGAAGCTCATTAGAACAAGAGGCAGAGAGACAACAATGTGGTCAGTATTTTAAAGGATCAGGACAGTCCTGTAGCTGGCCAGGACTGTTTTCACTTTTAAAAAACCTATTTTTGGTTTCTTTTATTTGCTTTTCTCCCCTGCAGTCTATGTTTTGATCTCTGAGCCCCAGTGCCTAGTGAAGTGCCTCGTTTATGGTTAGTACTCCATAAGCATTTCTTGAGAAGAGAAAAGAAGGAAGGAAGGAGGGAGGGAAGAAAGGAGCGAAGGAAGGGTGGGTGGGTCAAAGTTAAAGAGAAGGCGTAGAACAGAAGGAAATGCTATCAGGATAATTTCAGGCCATGAAGAACTTTTGGTCTAATATTTGCTCTAAGTTGTGAACCCTGAAACCTGACTAAAATCTTTCTATAATAAAGTGAAGGTGAAAAGCATAAAAGGAAATGAAATAGCTACCAGAGGAAAGAAACTGCATTTTTTTTACAGACATGTTTATTTCCACATATTTATTCTAAGTTGTATTTGTCACTGCGATGCATTTGCTCCCTCTGAAATATGCTGGGGTGTGGGGCAGGGGGATTGCTGCCCTTGGCTTGAGATCCGCTAGCAGGAAGGACATGCACTTTATTATACATACACACATGCCATAAGGTTTGCAAATGATCTTACATTTGCTCAGTAGCCAAAAGAGGCAAAGAATGAGAATAAAAACAAATGTGTTTTAGCAACATCAAGTCCAACTTTTCCATCTTCCCCATGAGGAAAATGTATATTATGAAACTCTAGGACTCTCACAACCTCACCCGATACAACCCTGGAGCTGGGAATTTATGAATTATTTTGGCTAGAGACAAAAGTTCTTCAATCCGCCCGTATCACCCAGATGTCCGTTGTAAGATGGGGGCCTGGAGAATAACAACATTTTTCTTTAAAACCATTCATATTAAGAGCAGCTTTTGTTCCTCTTCCTATCTGGCAGCAAAATGGGTTTTGACTGCACATGTGGAGGAGAAAAGCTCTCTGTCTCAGGGTCACACATTCAATTTTAGAGTTGAAGGGCACCTTAGACATTCACTGAATATAAATATTTACTGAACACCTATTCTGTTCCAGGAACTGCCCACTTGACATCATAGATGCGACAAATTGAATCCCAGAAAAACTAAAAACCCGGTGCAGTGTCACCTGGCTAGAAAATAATGGGACCAAGATTCAAAATTAGTAGTTTGATAAAAAAATAAATAAATAAAAGGGATAGTCCACAAAATAGGTTAAAGACTCTCTCAGAGACAGTGAAATGCACTGTTATGGGAGCCAGGCTCCCAAACATGTGACTCTCTCACTAGGAAAAGATCCCAATCTTGACCTGTGAGTCCTACCCCAAAACCCAGAGGTAGGGATTGGTTATGCAGCTATTTAAGGTTGACATATGTAGTTATGGGTTTCAGCTGATGGTCAAACATGACTATGATGTTACTTAGCATTCTATACTTATTCTTTCTGTCTCCAGGTAAAGCATCCTTCCCCCAATGTATGTAATTCTGGTATCCCTTGTCTTTAGCTGTTAATATCTGGTGTCCCTTTAATTTCTCTTAATCTCTTTCTCTTCTCCTTTATCATTCCCTCCTTCCTCCTTCCTTCCCACCACCTCCCTCTCCCCCAGTGGTTGAAACTAAGCAAAAACAGTTAGGGTTAGATAAACTCCTCTTTTCTGTTGCACAAATTGGACCCAAACAGAGAAATAAAAGACCTCAAGTACTATTAGGAAGCATTTCTTTCCACATAATGATAAATGCGGAATTGAAGGTAGAAAGTTAAACTCCGCTCAATGGATAAGAAATTTAAGAAAATATAAGAAAAATTAAAGACCTCAAGTACTATTAGGAAGCCTTTCTTTCCGCATAATGATAAATGCGGAATTGAAGGTAGAAAGATAAACTCCACTCAACGGATAAGAAATTTAATGAATTTGAAGGCAGGTGGATCCTAGAGAATTTGCATAAAATATCCCAGGCTCGGGGCATTAACTTAGTCATTCACTAACAACCTGGAGGCATTTTAAAGGGTCATACTTGTAAGCTTAATAATGGAATGGAAGAAAACTTCAGAAATCACTTAGTCCATTTGTCAATCTGGGCAAGGCTGACCTTAGCTATACTGACAACTGTATAACCACTCAGAAAAGTTATTCCTTTAGCTCACAGTAGTATGGGGACAATCACCACTTTTACATCCTGATATGCTGGTGCCCAGGGCTTTCCTCCAATGCTGTAGATTGGGTCATTTCACAGAAACCTGAGTGAGGAATTTAACCATAAACAAATCTCTTTTACCAGAAAATTCCTTCTTTTATTCATTACCCTAACTTCCAAAAAATCCCAGGGAGCTGAATCATTCCACTATCATCTCCTTTAATAGAGCAGCAGGGTTTTTTAAATTTATTTTTAAATTTACATCCAAGTTAGTTAGGATATAGTGCAATAATGATTTCAGAAATAGATTCCAGTGATACATTCCCTATGTATAACACCCAGTGCTCATCCCAAAAAGGGTCTTCC
This sequence comes from Leopardus geoffroyi, assembly GCF_018350155.1. NCBI lineage: Eukaryota > Metazoa > Chordata > Mammalia > Carnivora > Felidae > Leopardus > Leopardus geoffroyi. Next base: position 43,481,770 of record NC_059342.1, on the reverse strand, counting down.
TTAATGCTTCTTACCCATTTAGCCCATCCCCCCTCCCACAACCCCTCCAGTAACCTTCAGTTTGTTCTCTATATTTAAGAGGCTCTTATGTTTTGTCCCCTCCCTGTTTTTATATTATTTTTGCTTCCCTTCCCTTATGTTCATCTATTTTGTATCTTCCCTTTATCATATGGGTGAAGTCACATATTTGTCTTTCTCTGACTAACTTCGCTGAGCATAATACCCTCTAGTTCCATCCATGTACTTGCAAATGGCAAGATTTCATTCTTTTTGATTGCCCAGTAATATTCCATTGTACCGCATCTTCTTTATCCATTCATTCGTCAATGGACATTTGGGCTCCTCCCATACTTTGGCTACTGTCAACAGTGAATACAGCAGCAGTTTTAACACTGGTTATACATTAAAATCATTTGGAGAGCTTTTGAAAGATGTATTGATATCAGAGTTCCAGCTCTAGAGATTTGTATTTAATTGGCTTTCAGTGGGATATATATATATATATATATATATATATATATATATATATATACAGGTGATTCTTAAGTACAGCTAAGATTAAGAACCATTGCTACATATATATTACCTATTTACATAACTGGGAGGAAATTCTCTTCTTAAAATATTATGTAACTACAATCAGTAGAAATTCAGTATAATCAGCAAAAACTTAATAATTTGTTAAATCCCCCAAAGCAGATGCTTGACTCCTGGGTCTTTTATCCTTAGTTATACCTAGCAACTTGCCTGATACATGATAGATATTCAGTGTATATTTATTTAATGAATGAATGAAAATTGATGAGATTCACCCTTAGAAGGTTATATGTTTCTTAGAATTTACTCATTTCTTCTAGGTTACCCAATTTATTGGTATAATTGTTCATAATAGTTCCTTATGGTCCTTTTGATTTCTGAGGCATTTATTATAATGTCTTCTTGTTTATTTCTGGTTTTATTTTCATCTTTTCTCTTTTTTTCTTAGTCTAGCCAAGCATTTGTTGATCTTATCTTTTCAAAAAAAAAAAAACCAACTCTTAGTTTAGTTGAATTTTTTCTATTGTTTTCCTAACCTCTATTTGATCCATTTTTTTTTTATAATCTTTATTATCTTCTTTTTTTCAGGATAACTGCGGGCTTGTTTTGTTCTTTTTCTAGTTCAGACCAGTAACAAAGAAAATTGAATCGATAATCAAATACCTCCCAAGAAAGAAAAGCCAGGACCTAACGGTTTCACTGGTGAATTTTACTAAACATTTAAAAAATAGTAATACCAATCCTTCTTAAAGTCTTCCAAAAAGTAGGAAAGAGAACACTTCCAAATGAATCTTATAAGGCCAATATTGCTCTGAAACCACAGCCAGACAAATAAACTGTAAGAAAAGAAAACCATAGGCCAATATCCCTAATGAACATGGTTGCAAAAATCATCAATACAATTCTACCCAATTGGATTCAATAGCACATTAAAAGCACTGTACCTATGACCAAGTAGGACTTCTCTGTGAGGTGTAAGGGTGGTACAGCATATGCAAATCAATCAAAGTCATATATCACATTGACAGAATGAAAGATAAAAACCACATGATAAGCTCAACAGATGCAGGAAAAGGAGTGTAAAAAAATTCAATATCTGTTCATGACTTAAAAAACACCATTAAAAATAGGTATAAAAAGAACTTACCTCAACGCAATGAAGGTCATATTTGAATAACCACAGCTAACATCATAATCAATGGGGAAAAACTGAAAACTTTTCCTCTAAGATCCAATGTAAGCAAGAATACTCATTTCACTACTTCTATTTAACACAGTACCAAAAGTTCTAGTCGAAGCAATTAGACAAGAAATAAAAGGCATCCAAATTAAATTGGAAAAGAATAAAATCATCTTTGCAGATGACATGATCATATATGTAGAAAAATTTAAAGATTCAACAACAACAAACTGTTAGAACTAATAAATGAATTCAGCAAAGTTTCAGGATACAAAATTAACATATAAAAATTGGTGGCTTTTCTACACATTAACAACAAACCATCTGAAAATGAAATTAAGTAAATCCCACTTGCAACTGCATCAAAAATAATAAAATGTTTAGGAATAAACTTAACCAATTAGGTGAAAGACTTATACCCTGAAAACTATAAAACAATGATGAAGGAAATTAAAGAAGACACAGACAAATGGAAAGATAACCCTTGCTCACAGATTGGAAGAATTAATATTGTTAAAATGTCCATAGTACCCAAAGTGGTCTACAGATTCAACACACTCCATATCAAAATCCCAATGGCATTCTTTTTTTTTTTTTTTTTCAACGTTTATTTATTTTTGGGACAGAGAGAGACAGAGCATGAACGGGGGAGGGGCAGAGAGAGAGGGAGACACAGAATCGGAAACAGGCTCCAGGCTCTGAGCCATCAGCCCAGAGCCTGACGCGGGGCTCGAACTCACGGACCGCGAGATCGTGACCTGGCTGAAGTCGGACGCTTAACCGACTGCGCCACCCAGGCGCCCCCCAATGGCATTCTTTACATAAATAGAGAAACAATCCTAAAATTTATGTGGAACTTCAAAAGATCCCAAATAGCCAATGAAATCCTGAGGCAGAAGAACAAAGCTAGAGGCATCACACTTCCTGATTTCAAACTATACTGCAAAGTTATAGTAATCAAACCATTATAGTACTGCATAAAAACAGACATTTAGACCAACAGAACAAAACAAGGAGCTCAGAAATATACCCACACATATATAGTCAACCAATCTTTGACAAGAGTGCCACAATGGTGAACTCACAATGATAGTGAAAAGATACTCTCTTCAATAAATGGCATTAGGAAAACTGGTTATCTACATGCACAAGAATAAAACTGGGCCCTTATTCTCACAGTGAATTAAAAAAAAAAAAAACTCAAAATGGATGAAAGACTTAACTATAAGACCTGGGACGATAAAATTTCTAAAAGAAAAGAGGGAAAAAAACTTTTAACATTGGTGTTGGCAATGATTTTTGGTCATGACACCAAAACTGCCTGTAACAAAAGCAAAAATAGGTAAGTGGGACTAGATGAAACTAAAAAGCTTCTGTACACCAAAGGAAATGATCAACAAAGTTAAAAGGCAATCTATTAATTGCCTTTGATTGGAGAAGTTACTTGCAAACCATCTATCTGATAAAGGGTTAATATCTAAAATATATGACTCTTACAACACAATTGTGAAAAAACAAATAATCCAATAAAAAAATGGGCAACAAACCTGAATTGACATTTCTTAAAAGAAGAAATAGAAATGGCCAACAGGTACACGAAAAGGTGCCCAACATCACCAATCATCAGGGAAGTGAAAATCAAAACCATAATGAGATATCTGCTCATACCTGTTAGAATGGCTATTATCAAAAAGACAAAAGTAACAAGTGTTGGCAAGGACATAAAGAAAAGGGAACCTTTGTACACTGTTGGTAGGAACAGAAAATGGTAAAACTATTATATAACAGTATGGAGGTTCCTCAAAAAATTAAAAATATAACTACTATATGATCTAGCAATATCACTTCTGAGTATATATATCCAAAGGATATGAAATCTGGAATTTGAAAAGATATCTGCACCCATTTTCACTGCAGCATTATTCATAATAGTGAAGACATGGGAACCATCTAAATGTCCACTGACAGAGGGATGGGTGAAGAAAATGTGGTATATACATACAATGGAATATTATTTAGTCTTAACAAGAAGGAAGTCCTGCCATTTGTGACATCATGGAAGAATCTGGTGGACATTATGCTAAGTGAAATAAGCCAGACAAAAAAAGACAAACACTGAATGATCTCACTTATAAGTGGAATCTAAAATAGTTAAAGTCATAAAAGCAGAGAGTAAGTATAATGGTGTTTTGCCAGGAGCAGGAGAGAAGGGAAAATGAGGAGATGTTAGTTAAAGGGTACAAAGTTTCTGTTATGCAAGATGAATCACTTTGGGAAATCTAATGTACAGTATGGTGATGATAGTTAACAATACTGTATTGTATGCTTGAAAGTTGAAACAGGGTATCTCTTAAATCTTCTCAACACATATGCACTATGTAACTATGTACATATACACAATATGTAACTATATAGGTGTGTTGGATAAATTATTTAGCTTCATGGTAGTGATCCTTCCACAATATATAAATACATTGAAACAGTAAGTTGTAAACCTTAAATATATGTAGTTTTTACATGTCAAAGATATCCTTATAAAGCAGTTTAAAAAAAAAAAGAAAATTGAAAAGAAATAATGACTTCACAAGGGCTATTGAACTAGCCAAATAAAGAATTTTTAAATAAACAGAAAAAGACAGCCAAGAATTATAAATTCCCAGCATGGCTAGTAAAGGTTATGGACACCAAACACATTTCCAACCATTTTTTATTCTAATAAACAGGTTTATGGGATAAAACGGTTCCAAACATTCAGTCTTTCGACTTATTCTCCTCCCGAAAGGAGATCAGAGCTTAGGGGTGCAGGGGAGGACCACATCCCTCTAAGATATATGACCTGGACTATTAGAAGTCCTGGTAATACATTTAGACTAGGCTTTAACCCAGAAAGTAAAAGGAAGGCAACCACAAACTCTTAAACACCCTAAAATGTGAAATCTTTCCTAACACAATGAAAAGACTTCCTCATATAAATGACAGAGTAGTCAGACCCATTCTGAACTTGTATATCTTTCTTTTAAACAAAAACTCAAGCATTTCCAATGAAAACAAGACTGATAACATATAACACCAGATGAAGAATAACAGATAAATCTTGCTTTGGGGTTCACTTTAGCTGAAAGTTCTAAAATGTCTTAAAACAGGTCCTATGAAACTTAATTGGTTGTTTTGATAAAGATGAAATGACTTTAAAGGGAAAAAATATTTGTTTAAGAAGTCAAATCTTAATGTTAAAATTTTTCTTTTGGTATTTATTATTATATGGCGTAGAAATTACTTGCTAACTAAAGCTTATATTGCTGTAGTATCAATATTTTTATGGGAGAAAAATTGTGTTTGCAATTAAAAAATCTGAAGAGTTAGCTTAATTTCACTTAGCACAATTATTATGAAATGACAAGTTTGAATGATCTTTCCAATTACTGTGAGATAAGACTCCTTGAGGATGTTTATTTTAATTTTTCTGTATTTATATTGACAACATTCTGGCAGCCACATCCCTTTGGAACAATATCATAATCTTTTTTTAGGCACCTCCACAGTGTGATGATTTTATTTCTTGTTCATCTAATAATTTTATTCAGCTCCAAAAAATTCTATTCAACTAAAGAATTCAATGCAAAATTTATTAACTTTAAAAAATGCTTTCATCCTTTATAAGTAAGGCTTTTGAAAAAAATTTTTTATTACTATTTTTGCTACTTGAGTACATATAGGTATGACAAGCCCTTCATTTAATCAGTTGGGATTTAACAAAATATTCTTACTCTTAATGTATTAATCTATTAATCCATACTATTTATTAGTCTGGAGATTAATTGGCCTTGCAGAAGATAAAAAATGTCACAAGAGACCTTTAAGTCTTCTTCAGGCACCAATATAAAGGTTGACACCACACTTAAGAGCATCCAGCTATCTGACTCATTGCCATTTCAAATGAACTGCAGTTTACCTCTTTGACCTTGATTTTGGCACAGACCTAATACAGTGGTACATATGACGTTACACACAGTATTCTTAAGTGCCTTATGCATCTGGAACTCCTTATGGGAAAAGTTAAATTAACCGGCTGAAGACAAAGCTAGAACTCTCAGAGACAGATCTTTAGTATCAAATTTAAAACTATATGCTTAAGTAATTTAGGTCGAAGAAGGATAGTTTCCACTAAACAACACACAATCCTAGATAAATGAGAAAAACACATTTGTTAAAAATATTACTTCAGAATATCTAATGGAGGATGTGAAGAACTGGACAGAAGCAGCAGCTTCTCAAGGTAGTTGGTACATTGTCTAATTCACTTGAAATGAAGAGCCATCATAAAGTACAAGTATGCATAGTCCATTTTCTAATTAGAAAAAAAAATAAGAGCAGACATCATGATGCAAAAATCAAAGCAGACTTAGTGATGCAAGATTAGCAATAGTTGTATTATCAGAGTTGCTCAATGAAACCTAACACAATCTTACAGAAATTAGTAAATGTTGTAGAAAAAAAGTGTATACGGTGCCTTCCCTTGTTGCTCAAACCAGGGTTGCAAGGAAAGGCAATTATCAATAGTCTAATATCAGAAATTGGGAAAATGAAGCACTGCTTACTTTCTGTGAGCCTAGAAAAAGGATGGGGGAGAAGGCAAAGGAAGGATTCTGCTCAGTATCTCCCTGGGTCAGGGCATTTTCTCCAGCACCAAGCACTGCCAGTGAGAAGGATGAGTTTTATATTTAATGCTTATTTATATTTTCACCCTGCTTTCCCTCCACTGATTTTTATTTTCCTGCACTCTTCAAAAGATCACTCAGAGAAGATGTTCTCAAACTCATAAAGTTAACCAAGCCTCTTCCCAGTCTCCCCGTCCATCACAGAACATAATTAACTCCAGAAGTTGAGTAGTTGTCATTTATTCCATAAAATCTGAGTATTTTAGCTCCTTTTTACAGTTCTATCATATTTGGAACAGAGTAATTATTAGCTGACAGACTTAAAAATATCAGAGCTAAAAGTGAGAACAGGACTGGAAAATCAGTCTGGAAAATTAATTCAGCAGGTCAATGGGATTCATTTAGGCTGAATTTGAGTGCTTACCGTTAGACTACAACACACATTCCAGTTACTTGTTGGGCCTCTAAGGACATATACATTCATAACCTGTGATCTTTCTCAAGAGTATAAGGTGCCCACATTAAATGTGGAGTGGAGATGAGAGAAAACCCATTAAGTTCATTAGCCATTAAAAAATGAACAAGAGGGGCACCTGGGTGGCTCAGTCGGTTAAGCGTCCGACTTCGGCTCAGGTCATGATCTCACGGTCCATGAGTTCAAGCCCCGCGTTGGGCTCTGTGCTGACAGCTTAGAGCCTGGAGCCTGCTTCAAATTCTGTGTCTCCCTCTCTCTCTGACCCTCCCCCATTCATTCTCTGTCTCTCTCTGTCTCAAAAATAAATAAACACTAAAAAAAAAATTTAAAAAAAAATGAACAAGAGGGCCACAGATAACCACTCATGGTAGGTTGGTGGTCCTGCCCCTCTCCCCATTGTTTTAGCTTCTTCTCCAGCCTAGTATGAGTTTACCTAATGTATTTTTTTCAATATTTGAAATTCAAATAGGGACATATAGTCTATATGTTTATAATTTTAGATTTTACATTTTACTTTTCCAATTCATTATGAGTAGATGATAGATGGTAACTTCTATAGTATCTTAATAAAATCCTAACAATTGGAGCCTTAATTTACTAGATGACAAAACTGGTAAGTGTGAATTTCACATAACTGATGTTATATGATGTTATAATATATTTGATGCTTTGCCGAATGACAGAGTTCTACCTGTGATTGTACTTATCCCTTAAGTTGCTTGTCAGTCTCTTACTCCATACAAGATTCTCACAATGTAGCATTCACATCAACGAGCCAGTATGAAAGTTCCCATACACTCCTTACCAGCTTTGTGAGACACATGTTTTGGCTCACCTCTATAGCATATTCAAGCACGGTAATTCGAGAAAACTGTATAATAGGAACATTTCAAATCTGTACATTTTGGCTTTACTGATGTATGTTTGTTATCAGTTATATCTTGCAGTGCTATCACCATGCAGTATCATGTAGTACAGATGTAGGGAGGTTTTGATATTTGAGACTAAGAGAAGAGGTGAATCATAAAAATGAAAGGTCTAGTTTTTTCTGGTCAGCTCGGGGACCTAGTTTGTTATGACGCTGGCCTCCAAAGATGACAAACAAACTTGCTAGTGGATGTAATCCAATAGCTCCATCTTCTGAGTAGAACCAAACACCGGAATGGCTAAGTAACATAATTAATCTGGTTTCTTGCAAGATATGCCCTTTGGCCAGGTTTCCCAGGGTACACCATTTCCATTAGGATCTGCCTGGAACCAAAATGGTCTCTAGTTATCATGGATTCAGTGAAGGAAAATCTATCTGTCAGACCATGTGCGGGACTGCGGGGCACAGAAAAGAGTAAGACGTTGACCCTGATTTCAAGAAATTCTCTCATTAGAGTAAGCTGACATTTTTCTGAACCTGTATCTCACCACTTTGTGCTGTTTCATTATGAAAAGTCTAGAAGAATCAGCAGATATATATAGATAGATATTTTCTTCTTCTGTTCCATGTTCTATAGTATATAGTAATTTTGATCAAACCTCTTACTTGTCACATGTAACACTCTTCAGTGTCAAATAAAAATCTCTCATTAAAAATATTACTATCGTACTTTGTATTTTACAGTTTGAAGAAAAATCTAGTCATAGACCACACAGATCAAGACACAGTTCTGACTTATTATTATTTGAAGTAGACTGCCATTTTAATGCCTCAGGCCTTTACTTTCAGCTTAGAAACCATTAACCACTCTCCACCTTCACCACTGCTCTCATTCCCATGCCAGGTTCCCAAGAAGTTTCTGTTTTCCAAACCTCCTTATATGCAAACTTCATCATTCATTGAACTGAATAATCTCAGGAAACTTCCAGACATCCAAGAAACCCAAACCAATATACCACTTATTTGCAAAGTGCTTGATAACATTGGAATCCAACATAAACTTAATATGTTGTTAATGTTAATATTGTTGCTATTCTTGTCACTAAAATTTAAGGGGATCCAAAAAGTGCCATATATTATGGTCCATTTCTACTTATAAATCAACCTTCTAGTTCTAATACGAAAATAGACAACATTTCCTCTGTAAATGAGATAAATTCTATATCACTTATCATATAAGAGTATATAAATAACCTAGCTGGAGATGCACATGTTTAATTCTTTGTACCTTTCTTCCATCCAGATTTGTGTGCAACAAAATGGTCTTAATAACCCCAACCACAAAAGTATGCATTGAACCTACTACATATGGGCCTTACAAACTCCCTACCATCTGGGATGCAGGACTTACTTGTTGCTGAGGCAGCGTCTCAGAGAGTAGGAGGCCCCTCCACCACAGGTGCGTGAGCATTCACTCCATGGGCCCCAAGCGTCCCACAAGCCATCCCGGTCCTCCTCAGAGCGTGCTGTCCTGGAGCTCTGTGAGGAAAAAGAGAATGGTCAGTATCATGTCCCCATTGAACCCTGAAACATGTGTCCTAAAGTGTGGGCCTTTTGTATGTCTGAATATGATAGCCTTGCTGGAGATGAAAACATTTATCAGATTCTTTCCAGTTGAATAATGTGTTTGGGGAGAGGACTATTTGAGTTTAGAGACCCTGGGCCATGACTGAAAGGAACAAGGGATCTGCATAATGGAGCAAATAGAAAAGGGGGCAAGAATAAGGAATCTGGGTGAGGGGAAGTTAAATTGAAGTCACATTTTGCACTGAAGTCATGATTTTGCCTTGGGTTCATAAGTCTACTCATCTACTACGTCTTTGTGAAAACAGAGAAACTTCTCTCAGAGATGCTTCTGCTCTGAGAAGCTTGTAATGTGCATATCAGCATTACCTTCCAAAATTTAACATTTTATACAATTGACAATTTTTTTAATCAAGCAACCTCATTTCCAGATTTCAGACTTGTTAATTACAACAACTGCATGAAGTAACTTCAGTAATGCAGGGATTGCCTCTTGACAAATAGATCTGCTTGTTACTGAAAGGCTTCCTAGTGAAATCTGTACCTACTGTATAGAAAATTGGTATATGCGGGTCTCCATGTTGAACTTCACATTTCTCATAAGAGTCAAAGATAAAATATGTGCCATAGTTCATAGAATAATCTCTAGAATTAGAAATTGCCTGGGTTGGATATGGATTTTACTAGGTGTCCCTGAAAAATTAAATTACCACCTGCCTACACTAAAATTTCTCTTTCTATAAAATGGGGATAATATTATAACCATGACACTACATGCACACACACACACACACACACATATACACACTATAGAAGAAGATAAGTTAAATGAACTTAGCCTAGGATAAGTTTCAGAGTAAAGCACTAATAAATATTACCAATAATTATGTTATGATAAATCGAGAATGTCATATATACGTAATAATACAGTGGTATTAATAATAATATACGTAATAATACAGTTGTATTAGTCTGCTTAAGCTGCCATAACAAAATACCAGACTGGGTGGCTTAAAAAACAAAAATTTATTTTCTCATAGTTCTGGAAGCTGAAAGTCAGAGAACAGGGTGCCAGCATGGGTAGCTGCTGGTGTGAGCTTTTCCCTTGGGTTGCAGAAGGCAGCCTTCTTACTGTGTGCTCACACGACCTCCACTTTGTATGAGCATGGACAGACAGAGAGAAGACAGTAGCTCTCTGGTGTCTCTTCTTCTAAGGACATGAATCCCATCATGAGAGACCTCTTTCATGACCTTATCTAAACTGATTATCTCCCAAACGCCTCATCTCCATATACCATCACATTGGGGGTTAGGACTTTAATGTATGAATTGCGGTGCAGGGCACAATTCAGTCCATAGCAACAGTTCTACAAATAGCTAATGTGAACTGGGGCCAAATTATTTTACTGAGTAAATCAAGCACAATATTCAAACATTACAGATGGTATCTTCTCGGGGCTGCCTGGGTGGCTTAGTTGGTTAAGCCTCCGACTTCGGCCCAGGTCACGATTTCACGGTTCCTGAGTTTGAGCTCTGCTTCAGGCTCTCTGTTGTCAGTGCACAGCCCACTTCAGAACCTCTGTCTCCCTCTCTCTCTGTACCACCCCCCACCTCTCTCTCAAAAATAAACATTAACAAAAAGATGGTATCTTCTTATATCAATCAAGGACATACTTCTGAAAAAATTAAAATTTCAAATTTAAATTTGGAAAAAACAAACCTGAAAGAAAATAGGCATGTTAGACAATATGACAATGTCACCTTCACTTTTGTCTCTGAAGAGAGAGCACAGGGGATGTGGAATGCCGGGAAAGGTTGGGATGTGAAGGCAACAGGAAGGTAACCTCTTACAAAGCATTGTGGGAACTTGAGATAATGTAAATGAGGTCACCAGTGTATATGAGGTCTACAATGATAACTCAGATTGTTATTGCTGTTGTTATTATTTTTATTTTTAATTACTTTCTCATGCCCTACCTAGTTATACTCAAGGTTATATCATCCACACAGGAGGGGCTCCTGAAAAAGAAGAGAACATCCTCTAGCCCTTCAGAAAACTGTTTATTTTGTAGTAACGAGCATCTTTGTAGATCAGTTGCTATGGTGCTCTGTTGTCACACTGGCGACTCCTTGGACCTTTTAAATGTTTTTTTAGTTTTTTTTTTATTTGAGAGAGAGAGAGAGAGAGAGAGAGAGAGTGAGCACATGTGAGTGGGGAGGAGGAGCAGAAGGGGAAAGAGAGAGAGAGAGAGAGAGAGAGAGAGAGAGAATCCTAAGCAGGCTCCACATTTAGCACAGAGCCTGACCTGGAGCTCGATCCCACAACTCTGTGATCATGACCTGAACTGAAATCAAGAGTTGGAAGCTCAAACTGACTGAGCCATGAAGGTGCCCCTCCTTGGGCCTTTTAAAATCTGGTCAAGTTAAGTCAGAAACCTCACCTCAGAGTGTTGTATCAAGGCTTATGTAAGTGATGGAAGCTTTATTTAAATTCATAAATCATTTGCAAAGGGCTAGCACAGGCTAGCATAGTAGTAAAGAGAAGGGACTGAAGGACCTACTCAACATGGAGTAGAATCCTGGCTCCAGAGCTTCTTAGCTGTGACCTCCTTATCCTTCAGTCTTCTAATCAGAAAATAAGGATAATAAACACTAGTATTGTGAGAATTAAAATAATCAAATATAAAAATCACGTAAGGTTGTAACAACCCAAATGTCCATCAGTGGATGAATGGATAACTAGAATGTGATATATACACACAACAAAATATTATCCAGCCTTAAAGGGATGGAAGTTCTGACCCATGCTACAACATGAACGAACACTGAAGATATCATACTAAGAGAAATAAGGCAGATACAAAAGGACAAATATTGTGTGGTTCCACTTAGATGAGGTGTGTGGAGTAGCCAGATCCATAGAGACAGAACGTAGAATGGTGGTTGCCAGGGATAGGGGGACAGGAGGAATGGGCAATTATTTTTAATGAGTACAGAGTTCCAGTTCGGGAAAATGAAGAGATTTCTGGAGATGGATTGTGGTGATGGTTGTACAATGGCGTGAATATACTTAATGTCACTGAACAGTATACTTAAAAATGATTAAAATGGTAAATTTTATAAATTTTATCACAATAATATATACATACACTAAGCATTAACGGCTTTTATTGATACTATTAATTGTTACCATAATTTATAAACATAGATGTACTCTGAAAGGTTACAGGAGGTACTCTGGGAAGGTACTAGTGCTTTTTCCTGCTGAGTTTAGTGGAGACTCTAGACTCTTAAGGCATCATCTCCCTGAAAACTCTGACTTTCCCACAGCAGAACCTTCCAGCCACCTGCCATATTACATTTGCCTGGTGATATGATCTGTCAGTAGTTAGAGGCTCCTCTAAAATGTGGAATAGAATGGGTAACAGAAACACACTGGTTACCCCAAAGTATGTTCTTTCTAAAGGAAGCATTTACTGAGCTCCAAAGCCTGGTTTTTAGGATTAATAAAATCAACCTCTAATCAAGGCAATATGGGGCACTCTGTTTCCAGAGCTTAATTAAATACTGAAGGAGAAAAGACTCTTTGGCAATGAAGTATACATTGTCCGTACACCCATTAAATTCATTCTTCAGATTTTTGAACAGTTTACTGTGCATCTTCTGGCTCCCTTTTAGTTTTCTCTGTATGACTGGAAGAAGTTCTGTTGAGAGAGTTATGGTATTTGCTGGATGCGGTAATGACTTGTGTGACAAACATACATTTGTACAATACCATGTCCCTCATTTTATTCAAATTAAATAAGTCTGAGATGAAAAGCAAAATCACAAATGCTAGGATTCATGAAATAATTAAGAGCAAGATGAGTGATTACAAATTATGATACCATCCAGTTACTACAACCGAAAAAAATAAATACACACACGGTATTCACATGTGAACTCCATTTCCGTGTGAGATAAGAACACCAGAATGCCAAATCCTTGGGAGGTTTCCCTCTGGCTGCTCTCTGGATAAGCTGTTTTGGAAATAATATATAGTTGAGAATTTGTTTTTCTAGAGAAGTAAATTGTTCCAAACTCTGTGCTAAAGTTGTTTGGTATTTTTCACGTACCTTTTCCATCTAAAGTGAGGTTGTATCTTACCTCATCACAAGTTACAAGTTTCAGCACAACTAGACATAGGAAGAGCCCACAGTGCTCTGAAAGAGATCACACGCAGACTCAGAAGCAAGTCATGGGCCTTTTTTCTCAAACTGGAACCATCTCCAAGGTGTCTTTTAGCAAGTGGAATAAACATAATTCATGTCAACTGAATCAATGTTTAATGTTAGAGACAGTAAAGTGATTTTCCCCCCTCTTTTACTGTGCCAGATTTTTACATCTATAACCAGAAATGACAATTCAGCAATGCCTTTCGGGTCATTTAAGACCTACCAGCATTTGCTTATTATGGTTTTTAAGAAGGCCTTCAGTATAAACAACTTTTGTGCCTGGTCCAGATGGGACTCGAGCCTATTTTCTCTTATTTTGAAATGTGCATTCCTCTCCACAGTAGCATTTTGTTTTTAAAGTGTTAGCTTTGAGTTGCATCTAGCAAGAGAAAATGAGGCAAAAATAATAAGGTCTAGATAATGAGTTGCCTAAAAGCAACGATGATTGCTTCTGAAACCAAAATTCTAAGCTTTTAAAATATACCCCAGTCAATGCTTTCCAATTTGATTTCTGTCACATAAGTGTAGTGTTTCAATCTCAGTATCTCAGAAGCAAGATCATGGATGCTGTGAAACACAGTGACCAAGGGATTACCCATGACCCCACTTCGGGGAATTGCAGCAACAGTGTCAGGTGAGATGATGGTCATTTACTATGAATTGACTGAGAACTGAAGAATGGCTATTAAATTCTGTATTTAAGCCAGTGTTTCACCAGTGGACTTATCCGAAATGGTCAATACTGCATCTGATATTAAACTTGAGGGAAAAGTCCATTACAAATCCTATCTTTTTTGTAGCACTTAGTTTACTTTGTAGTTATTGGATGGGTTAAAATGGACAATCAGCACTTTTCTTGAGCCAACATTTCAGAAATCCAGTGAACACTGAGAGAAAAAAGGACTGAGTTTTGGCTCTATAATTCTTGAAAATTGAGTATTTGTCTTGAGTTATTCAATTTAGAAAAAGACTAGCTCGGGGCGCCTGGGTGGCGCAGTCGGTTAAGCGTCCGACTTCAGCCAGGTCACGATCTCGCGGTCCATGAGTTCGAGCCCCGCGTCAGGCTCTGGGCTGATGGCTCAGAGCCTGGAGCCTGTTTCCGATTCTGTGTCTCCCTCTCTCTCTGCCCCTCCCCCGTTCATGCTCTGTCTCTCTCTGTCCCAAAAAAAATAAATAAACGTTGAAAAAAAAATTAAAAAAAAAAAAAAAAGAAAAAGACTAGCTATTTCTAGATCTTTGATGCCACATGATGACCTTTGAATGTAACATTGACGACGACTCTTAAATCAACTCTTTCTTGTAAGAAAATTCAGCAATCGATTCCCCGGGCCCATCCACCCATTGTTCTGTCCAGTTAAGAGGTGCCAAGCCTCAGTCAATGACAACGGCATGGAAGGCAGGCTGTGGCCACAGATCATCATATACGTCCTAGGGATATTAGAAAAGGATTAGAATAGCTTCCATAAATTCATCAACCTAGAATGGTGTCATTTCCTCATCATTGCTGGTTTACCTAAATGTGGTTTTCACCTGATAGTTTTGTGGTTGATTTCAGAGCCAATTGCTTTAAGATCAATAACCAAGTCCCAGGTGAACAGCTTTAAACCTGAAAGCTATAAGTAGTTAAGCAGTTGGAGTAATCACATAAAGTAAGAGTTCCCTGCATCTCACCATCTAATAGATGAACCTTAGAATGACCACCTATGTACCACTTTATCCAGAAGCCTCTTTCACCGGACAGGTTATCAGGGACTTATGAACAATGTTGTAAGGTGAAGCACAAATTAGCAATCAAAAGACTCTGGAGTTCTGAGGGTGTCTGGGTGGCTCAGTTGGCCAACTGCAGGACTCGGTTTTGGCTCAGGTCATGATCTCGCAGTTCATGATTCCAAGCCCTGCAATGGGTTCCGTACTAACAGTCTGGAGACTGCTTCAAATTCTCTCTCTCTCTGCCCCTCCCCTGCTCATGCTGTCTTTCTCTCTCTCTCTCTCTCTCTCTCTCTCTCTCTCTCTCAAAATAAATAAACTTAAAAAAAATTTTTTAAAGACTCTGGAGTTCTATTAACATACATACAGAGGCCTTGGAAAATATTTTTTTCTAAACGTTGTAATAAGAGGTCAAGCTGTATGGAAGTAAATAAAAATGGAAATAGGTCCTGAGGAAATGGGTGATAGGTTTTTGTAAACTTGAAGTTATATAACAGATGAAGTTACATTATAAGCGAAGTGTTTTTCAGAATCAACAGATCTTCAAATGTAGCAAAGTGGGTTATGGGATGAGGCAAAGAGCCCTTCTTACTATTTCAAGATCAGCAAAAAGTCACCTGAGTCTCTGGTTTTCCTCTCCTCTGCGACAGCATTTAGCTTAAGCCATCTGGAGCTGTGCATGTGACTGTACAAATGGATGTCACATCCCTCTAAATTAGAAAGAGGGGCAGCCCCCCCAGTGATGAGAGGACCATTTTTCTGTGGTGAGCCCATGCAAAATGGAGAAGTCTATACACGGAAACATCCTGTCCACGTACCAAGCTTTGGAAATGAATCTGCGGATTCCATTTTTAACTCCTCTATACATATCAGGTCTCTCTAAATCTTATCTAATCTTTGGCTTCTTTAATAATTTGGAATACTGGTTCTGCCACCAACTTTACATGGTAGGGGTTGTGATTCCCTGATCTGAGAGCTTATAGATATTAAGCTGTAACTGGGCTCTTGTAAAAGTCCATTAGCTTTTTGATGTACTTTCTTAAAAAGCAGAGCGTGTGGATACTGAGGCATGCGCTTTCCCAGATATTTGCTGCTGGCTTTACTTAGGAAATTCAGATCATCTGGTTCTTATCATAGCTGCACTGCTGGGGGATATGATGAACTGCCAGTGACACAGTGCACAGTCTTTCAGAGGCCACTGCATGAAGTCTGTCCCTTGCTACCGAGGAGAAAAGTCAGTTCACATGGTGTAAAAGCTATGCAGACCTCGGAAAGACTTTTGGGTACCTGTCTTCCTCTTTCTTCCACTGTGCACGTGCGCTCATGGGCACACCCTTTTCACATTCCTATGAGGGCACCTAATTGTACCTAAGCCTGGAGGGTTACTGGTGAGGGAAAAAATGCTGGCTGGGATTTATTAAGTACCTATGTGCCAGGAAGTATGCCAGAATTTACCCAAATTATCGTATTTAATCCTCCCATTGAGCCATGTCAGTTTGGATTTTTCCCCCTTATGTTACTAACAAGTAAATTGAGGCTTAGAGAGGTTGAACAACCTCTATCATTGTGTAGAAGAAAGAACTTGGCTGTGGGTCTCAGACAGACTTTACTAGTCGTATATTGGTCAACTTGCCTTCAGCACATTGTCAGATCTCTTTGAGCAGAGTTTCTTCATCTGTAAAAGGGCAACATTGATACTTCTCTTACTAGGGTGACTGCGAAGGCTAACCGAGAGAATGTACACAAAGTACTGGATATAGTTTCTGACATGTTAGTGTTAATTATTTCATCTCTGCCACGAATATACACATCGCTCCCCTGACAAGTCACACAGTCAGTACCTGATCCAGCCAGGCTTTACACCTGTTATCTGACCACCTTTTGTTCTGCCTAGCTTCACATTCTGACCTTCCTTTCCATTTTTAAACGGTGTCTCTCAGTACATAAAAATTTTTTTTTATAGAATGACAAGAACTGATGTTGCTTTTCTTTTAAAAAATTATTATGTCCTCAGAATTGTTTCTCAATCTTGGAATAACAGCTTGGAGATAGAATTAAGACAGCTTCATTACTTTTTAGGAAACAAAAACCTGACTCTGCTCGATGTCAAATGCTTCAGTGCGATTTTCATTTCAGAGCTACGGTAACTTGATTTTTTTTGTATTCTATCCAAGGACAAGGCCAGATTACAGCTCATCTAAGAAACTGCTGCAGAAACCTCTGGGCATTTTGGAGAGCTCCACCCGAACACAATTTCACAGCCAGCTGAATTAAAATCAATAATTGTTGATTTGAGCAAAGATCAGTATTCAGGAAATTTGCAACTGGTCATTGAGTGTTTTGAATCGGCTCATCTCAAGAAAAAGCATAGTAAAATATTCTATCACTGTCAGTTTCTATTACTTTAAAAGCATAAACTTAGCAAATAGAAATGCTCTGCTTTGTTTTAATACTCTGCTTTGTTTAATACATGTACATACATGTACATGTGTGTATATATCTATATAATAGAATATTATGTATGTGTATATTATATCTATATTATATATCTATAATAAATAGATTATATATACATAAGATTATATATAGATATATAGTATCTATTATCCACATTATATATAATATATACTATATAGTATATATTATAGATATATAGTATATATTATAGAAATATAATATAGATATGATATATAGTATATATTATAGAAATATAATATAGATATGATATATAGTATATATTATAGGTAAATAATATATATAATACATATCTATATAATATAGATAGAGCATATATTATATATAGATATATAATATTTAATATATGTTCTATAATAATATTCTTTAATTTAGTAGCCTCTGAACCTAGAGGCAGCTCAGTTAAGAGCAGAAGGCTGAAACGAGTAACTCCATGTCTTTCACAAAGGAAAATCAGACAATAGGAGAATTGTATCCTGTACAAACTGTAGTAATTTTAAAAAACCACTTATGCCCAAGTTTGTGCTGACAGTCATCACATTCTTGACCCTTTGCATTTGTGGGGATATTTCAAAGCCTTTATACTGTTTCACCTCAACTGTGAAAAAAGGCCATTTTACCTGGAATTCTGAAAATAAAGCAGTTCGTCTTGGTTGCTGTTTTTTCTATACTTAGAAAATAAAAATCTCCAGTGGAAAATAATATGCAGGCCAAGCACCAAGGAAAACAGGGAAGAATCATCTCCTGGGCTTCCACACCCCTCCACTCCCCAAAATAGGCATATTTGAAACACCCCCTGAAATGGAATTCCTTCTCCACTCTTTTTGTGGATTCCTGACTTCCTGGTGAGCCAGTTAGAAGTTTCGGTTTCCGGTTCCATCTCATCTAACTCGAGCCCTGTCCAAATTGTGACTCTAATCAGCCATAGATTCTTTCTGCAGCCCTGGCAAATTCTGCTGAAATGCATTTACAAAACATCTGTAGAACTAACGAAACATCTGAGGCTCTGGAAAGCACATGTTGGGGTTTGGAATCATGGAGAAAGAATTCCTGACAGAGAAAAGGCTCACTTTGTGACTCGTTGCGGAAACTGGAAAGTTAGTAAGTTAATATGGCTTGGAGTCTGATGAACAAAAACTCAAATTGTAGTTGATAATAGAGAAGCTGGAAAAAAATGATCAGTTCTTACCAATATCAAGTCTCTGATTTTAGAACTTCCCTCACTCTTCCTTGGTTGACCATGGTGTCATCTGGGCCAAGAAAAAAATGTGCTGCCTTGATTCTGAATGAAGCTTCATAGGACTTGGAGTGTCATTTAGGTTCTGTTTCTACGCTCACCATTGGGTGCTCTCTCATGTGCCATTTGGATATTGCAGGATGAGTGTTTGGAATTGGAATCTAAAACATTGTCCTTACTCAATATTACATGTTTTTTTCTTTTCTACCTTCTTGTTTCTACTTTTGCTTGCATTCACTTCCCATATCCACAAACTATAAAAGAATGCCAAGCTCTCCACTATCTCAATATCCTGCTTAATCTGCAGTTAGTTGATATCCCATCCAGGCATTGTCAATTGGCAAGAATTAGTACGGAATGAATTACATTTGAAACAAGATGTGGTAGCTCTTCAGGATTATCATTTTACACACCCATTATCTTCCCAATTAGACTGCAAATTCTTTGAGGCAGGGACTGTGCTTTCCTTTGTGAGCTGCTTACAGTGATCAGTGAAATAATTATTATGCATGTCATTTAGAAGAAAGTGTAAGACATTTCGACAAATATTTCATAATGGTGAAAGGCTTTGGAAGTATGTTCTGTTTCAAATCCTAGATTACTCGTTTACTTGTCATCGTTTCTCAAAAATATACGTAGGGCATGGCATAAGCATGGGGCGCGGCGGGGTATAAAAGAAGGGGAACAAAAATGGGGGCAGAGAGAAAAGACCTGGTTACTTAAAATTTCCAAGTGGTGTCGAATTCTGGGACTTCTTTTCTCCAGTTCAAATAAGTGCCACCACCCCAGCTCTTCCACACAAATAAATGAATTTTGTCAAAAACACTACACCTGTAACTCAGATACACTTTTTAAAAAGCAACAGCTATCTCAATGACCATACCTCTGAATCTTCAATTGATAGCATTCCCCTCTGGTTTTAACCTGTAGCCATAGGTAAAAGCTTGAATAACTGGAATAGTTTCACAAGTTTTGGTATTTGACAATAAATCAAATTGAGGGTCTACTTATGGTCCTGATAATATTTTCCCATAACCAATGTAAGGCAAATCAAGCATCCCAGCCATCCAGAAGCATCATAATTGCTTAATATAGACTTAGGCTGATAGTCAACAGATTTCTTCAGTGTCTATACTCCACTACATGCTCCGGGGGTAGGAAGTCTTGTAAGGAAGGCACAGATGACAACCAGCAAGTTGACTTGCTGCTCTGACATGATTGTCTCCCATCCAGATTTGTCAATTTCAACAGGTCCTTCCCTGCTTCTCAGTGTCTACCAGCAATTGTCCATCAGTCCCAGAGCTCACTACCCCATACACCTCTGCCTCCCGCTTGGTGGAGGGACTTGTTTTCTCATGAAATGTTAAGTTTTAATCCTACATGTTCATGTTTCTGCTTCTGCTCACTCCCAGGTCCAGCCTGGTGCAGCGACACCTTTCAGAGGATTTATGCTTTAGTGTGGAAGTAAGATAAACGCAAGCAATAACCAAATACTTGATGCTCAACATCTACCTTTAATCAGACACCAAACCTTATCAATTCCATTTATGAAGTGCCTTTGTTTCCATTCCTATGCTCTCCATCCTTCCCTGCACTGCCTTCATTCTGGTTCTAGGGCCTTATGCCTGGCATTTTGCAACAGGCTTCTCATCGGATGTTTTGACCTCCATCTAGTCTGTACTCCACACTGCAGCTAGTTCTTTCGAGAACACAAAACTAGACTGTTCACTCTCTGCTAAGAGACTTTCTGTGGTTCCATGCCTGTAGCCGGTGGTGTCCAGTAATGGATTCCAGATGTGCTATGAGGACTGAGAAACTGTATGTGACATTCTGGGTATATGTTCGTTATTATCATACTTCTGAAAAGAGGATTCCTAGCTTTCACTGGACTCTCCAAAAAGGGTTAAGAACCACTGCGTATGGGATAAAGGCCAAATTATTAGTGTAGCACATAACACTCTTCCTAACTTGACCCTAAATCAATGTGCTAGACTGATTTCTGCTGTTCCTGGTCATGTGTGTCCTCTGCACTCTGGGGATTGGGCACTGCTGCCCTGTTGGACAAGCTGCTTGAGGACCTCTAATACTCTGTTTGTGGTCCTGCTACAGCCTAGCCCTCCCTCCTCTCCATCTTCCTCACCTCTTTTTACTTTCTCTGACTTGTGCACACCTGCTCCTGCTTTGAGATGCAGCTCTGGTGCCATCTTCCCGTGAAACGTTCTCTGATCTCCAGTAGAATCAATCACTGTGTTAACTGGAGCACGTTGCTAGGACTTTATACACATGGCTGTTTTAGCATTTATCAGCCACTGTGCTGTAGTCACTTGTTTACACATCCATTCCCAGGAAGGGATTGTATGTTTCTTAAGGGCTGTGACAAAGATGAATATGCCTTTGTACTTCCAGTACACCAGATATGTAATCGGCCTCTGTGCATATTCGTTGAATGAATAATTAACACAAGACAGGCTAGGACAAGTTGTAGTTGAGTGTCTAATTCATAACGGCTGTCAGCTTTTACTCTCATTCATATACATTTAGATTCTCTAAAGACAGAGGAGGAAATGTGTGTGTGTGTGTGTGTGTGTGTGTGTGTGTGTGTGTGTGGATACATAACCTGCAGACAGGCAAGGGAATGAAAGAGAAAAAAAATCATATGACCCATGGAAAAGTAAAGACAGTCACATTTCTTCTTATTAGTATGTCTTTTTATGCTAACTTTAAATTTATCCAAAATGTGTAAAGGTGAAAGATGATTAACCTGTCACATCTTGCCTTAATCTGGCCTAACCCAAGTGCTAGATGCCTATCTGCCAAAGCACCCTCATCACTGAGGACACATTAGTCAGCCTTTCTGCAGGACTCAGGCAGTAAGGCTTTGTGAAGACTAGTGTACCAGGAGGAGGAGGGAGGGAAGAAAGGTGGGTGAAGGGGTCCTGACTTGATTAAAAGCATAGGCTTTTACCTATAAAAAAATAAAGACTATTTATTAAATCATATTTTCACAAAGGCAAAACTTAGCACACCAGCGATAACCACAGATCACAGAAAAATTTAATGTTGACCAGAATTAATCAGGGAAAATGATCTGATAGAAGCAGAATTCAATACAAATTTTAAAGTAAGTGTTCTGGACGGGGAAGAACATGTTTCCATTAGATCCCATGTAAAAATAAATCTAAACATTTAAATTACAGAGCTCTGACATTTAAAAGAAACTAATAGAGGCAAAATACTGATATGAACTCACAAAGGTAGGGAGTATGTGATACTTAGCCCCACACCCCTAATGTCTAACACAGGGCTTGACACAGATATCAACATTCAGTGAGTGCTTAGTGGTTAACTGATTTTTTTGGTAAGCACTTTTATTTTTAAAATATTTCAGAGAATGGACATGAGCAATACCAATGGCAAAATTTCTAAAGAGGGACAGAGGCTTAATATAGGATTCAGGTCTTAGCCATTGCACTATTTTTGACACGCTTTGACTTTGCCATTGTGGCATTTTAGGTAACTTAGCTCTCGGTGCCTCAGTTTCAGTCATTTCTACACGAAGAAATTTTGGCCATTTTCTAAGACATCCCTAGCCAGAAAAATGTCTGTGATTCTAAACTAGACTATCTTATTTAAGCATATTTACAAATCAATTTTCTACCTTGTAAAATAAGACATGAACGTTTGCATGATTTAACTCATAGAGTTGATGTCAAGATTATTTTCAAAATAAAAGTGCTACATTATGAAACTCTTGACCAGTACAATTGTTAAATGAAATTCAAGTAGAGATGATGCTACTGCTTCAGCTGTAAGAATTGTTTTACTAAAAAGTAACCAATTCTTTAAAGAGAGACTCTCTATTTGCGACTCCTTTTCTTTGCTAACAAAGCATCCGGAACCTATGCCAAATCCTTAAAGTGACTTTTCAATAATGAAAGAAATGATAAATTATACTCTGTACTTTCTATTAATGTGTACTATTTAGCTTTTAAAAATCAATAAATACAAGTAAGCAAAAGTTTCCCGAACGATGAGATAAAAGTTAGCTTTGATAGTTTTTAGTTTCTTTAAAAATTGTTTTTTAAGTGTATTCATTGATTTTGCGAGAGAAAAGGGCAAGGGCAGATAGAATGGGGAGAGAGAATCATAAGCAGGCTCCAAGCTGTCAGCACAGAGCTCAATGCAGTGGGGGGAGGGCTTGAACCCAGGAACCAAGACATCATGTCCTGAGTCGAAATCATGAGTCAGATGCTTAACCGACTGAACCACCCAGGCACCACAATAGTTTTTAGTTTCTGTATTGACCTATTCCCCAACCAAGTGTTATGGAATAATGTTTTCTTCTTATAATGTTTCTACTATACTGGCTATCTGGGTAATTTTCATGACATAGTTTCTATTAGAATAAGAACTCTGTTATTGTGGTTCTCTACTGGTATAACTCATAGTGGCTATTTTTTTTAAGTATTTAGATTTACATATATAGTTTCAATATATTAGGTTCTTTATCAAAGCAATAGAGTCAGTTGCTATGGCCTTGATATAGGTTTTGTTGTATCTATAGCAATCAGGGCAAGCATTCTCTAGTTAAATAATCATTTATTTTATAAACATAATAGTCTGTAATTTTTCTTTAATATTGTGCATAGTAAATTGATTGCAGAAGTTCCTTATTTTAAATCACTGTAAGAAAAACTTTTGTTTTCTAAAAGGATTTGTCTTTGTCAATTATAATTTGTCATTATTATCTATAAACAGTATAGACCTCCTTGTACTGAGACAGAAAATAATATTGGTGATTAGAGACATCAACACGCCAGTTTCTCTTCCTATCTCCCAGTCAAGTTCGTGAAAGGTATTTATCCCTGTACTGTTAGCATTTTTAAATCATAATTGAAAAACATCATTCAGTATTGTACATATGGGAGATAATACAACCTTCCATTCATTTGTAAATTAAATGACAATGTCAAGGAGCCATTCACAAAGCCACTTATTAAAGGTTCATTAGCATATGAAACATAATACAAGTTTTTATGATTCTTGTGAGCTCCTCTCTGACCCTCAAGGCTCAATAAGGCAGAAGCAAATACTGTTTCTCTGAGAATCTGTAAAACTTCTCTATTGCTTTCAACGTGCAAGCATTTTGAGCCTGTCATCTTTTGGTTTCCAGCAAGAATAATTCTTTCTCCCTCCGCACATTATTTAATGGTAGAAATAATATGTGTATGCAGTGCATTAACCATGTTTAGCATTGTGAAAAGTTAATAGACTGATGTCTAAAGAAATGTTATAATCGCTAAAATGCCTCAGGAATATATTAAAATGGATCCTGGCCACAGACAATATCAAGATTGCTGAGGCACACCACAGGCATCTTTTTTTTAAAGCCTGTTTTGTAATAAGCGCAGAAAGTGAAGGTGCTAAATCATGGTTTACTACCCCATTTGCCTCACAGCCTCTCTGTCTCTGGTGCGCGGCCTCAGAAATCAATTTCACACACGGCTGCTATCAGCATTCTTTGAGCTATAAGACTAAAGCGCTTTCTCTTCTTTTTATTAAAACCAAGCTCACTTTTATCTGAGGGCTCCTGCTTTTTGTTTTCTGCCTTTACTTTCCGCTGTGTCCGTGGTGAGAGTTAAACTGTCTCCTGCCTCCTTCTCTTTCACTTCTAAACTTCTTGAAAGGCTAATCCATGTCCAAGGCACCGCTTCCTCAATACCCCCGAATTCCTTAACGCTTTGCGATCTGGCGTCTGCCCCACCACTTGAGTGACGTGGCTCCTCTGAAATTCATCAGGATCCCGTAATTCACCACATCCCCTGGCCTTCTCTCAGACCTTGCTGGGGGATATGCTCCCCTGGCTTCTTTGGCAGTGACTACTGGCCTGTTCCTCCCCTGTCTTTTCTTACTCATCCTGACTGGTAAACGCTGGAATCCTCAGGGTTCTTTTCTCTCTCCCCTCCTATTGATCTCGCCCACTTTCCCTCCCTTGAACTGTCTTCTCTTTGTAGGTGATATACAAAAACTCCTCTTCCCTAGTCTCCAGGATTCCATTTCCACTTAACCTGGATGCCTTGTTAGTACCTTAAAGTCAACATGTCCAAAACCAAACTCAACTATCTGGGTCCTCAATCCTTCCTCTTAGCACACTTAAGTATATAAATATTTCTATGCATCACAGAAATAATGCACCAACCTCTCTGTGCTGCACCTTATCCCACCCCCCCCCCATCCACACACACATACCCAAACAATTGCCTGTACTATATATTTTATTTCTGCAATGTATCTCCTTTCTGTTCCCTCTTTTCTGTGCCATCTGCTGGTACCGTAAATTGGACTTGTCTTATCATCATCTCTACATGTCACATAACTGGTGTCTCAGTGTGCTTCCAGCTTTGCCCAGGTCAGTTCCTCTGTGGCACGGCTCTCAGTGAGTCAAAACAACTGTAGATACAGTTGGAGTGGTGGTAGGGATGGGGCCTTGAGTTCCCGGTGAGGGACTGACTGATCCTTGAGTCGGCTGACAGCTAAGCCAACGAAGGCTTTCAGCCAGCGCATGATATGATTGAAGTTTCACAGTTTCAAAGTACTTACACATATTCATTTGATCCTCATTATACTCCTACGAGGCACAAAGGTTTATGGGCATTTTAGAAAAAAGGAACTACCGGGGTTGGTGGATGGAGAGTTGCTGTAAAAGATTAGAAAGAAATCCACCTTACATCGAGGAATTTCGAAGCTTCATGTCTAATTAAGGATGGGTATGTTATCTGGATAGAAATTAAACTTGGTTGTCAGGAGAGCAGTGGAAATAAGACCAAATACTTAATCTAACACAATAGCCATCCAGAGAGAGGAAAATAAAGAAAATAAAAAATCGGGTGACTAGTATATGCAGAAGAAGAACTATCCTCAGAGTGTCTGTTTTGTCTCCTCAAATCAGACTCGGATAGGTTCTAATTTCTATCTTGTATAAAATATTTATGGTTCCCATTTTTGAATAGTTTATACATTCAAATGACTGGTAGATGATCCTTCAGATTATACAACGTCCTATTGACCAGCAGGGTTCTGGGTCCCTCTGTGCATTCTATATGACATTACAGGACACTCTTCACAGTATGCATCATAATTCACTCTGCTTCTCCCTCCCCGTCTTTCTCTCTCTCTCTCTCTCTCTCTCTCTCACACACACACACACACACACACACACACAGTTACAATTTACAAAGGGCATTCACGTCAATTAGGAGTTATTTGAACTGATATAGCATCCCTAATTTAGGGAAAAGGGGCTCCTAAATTTTGTTTTATTTTGTTTTAGGCGAGGAGAGTTCTATAAAGCATCTTCAAAGATCAGAAACAAATCCCCTAACAGGTGCGAGGTGTTTAGAACCTTTAAAATATTCAATTAGATTAGTGGTTATCGACTCTGGCTACATGTTTAAATTACCTGGGAACTCAGGAAAAATGGCCAATGACTAGGCCCCTCCCCAGACCAGTTGAATCTGCCTTGGGGAGAGAGGCTGGTGGCTGCCCAGCCATTTTTAGTTCTAGGTTCCTACGGTGACTGATGCAGAGGAGGGTTAGAATCCTGAATTTGGCAAGCATCTATGAGTGAATTCACAGGATGACTTTCTTCAGTCAACCTTTATCTTTTTTCTTTTTTTTTAAACAATTTTTTTTAAACGTTTATTTATTTTTGAGACAGAGAGAGACAGTATGAACGGGGTAGGGTCAGAGAGAGAGTCAGAATCTGAAACAGGCTCCAGGCTCTGAGCTGTCAGCAAAGAGCCCGACGCGGGGCTCGAACTCACAGACCACAAGATCATGACCTGAGCCGAAGTCGGCCGCTTAACCGACTGAGCCACCCGCTTTATCTTTTTTCTGTTTGAAATTCCCTGGCTTCAGTGGGCTTCAGAACCCCTCATTTCCACCTCCAAATTAAAAGGGATCTCAGTTTTGTTTTGTTTTTTTCTCAGCCTCTTTCTTTGAGATTGTACAGGAGACTAGTTACCAGGCAAAGCTGTCAGCTGCCTTGAAACCAGGAAAAGATGAGATTGGTTTCTAGGAGTGAGATAGAGGAATTTCAGCCTGTAGGTGGAAAGTAATAATAACTGCTGATGTTTACTGGGCACTTATTTAATGTCTGAGGTATTGTGCTAAGCATGTCTCATGAACTGTTTTGTTAAACGTCACGATAATCCTTTGAGGTACATGCTACTATTGATTGCTGTTTTGCAGGCAAGGAAACTGAGACCAGATAAAAACAGAAGTGTCACACTGGTGGGGCCCGGATTTGAATCCAAGCAGTCTAGCTCAAGAGTTCCTGCTTGTTAACAACTACACCAATTGTCTCAAACTAGGGTGTATCAGAACCACCTGGAGCCCAGGCTCCCTGAAGGAGGAGGCGTCTGGGCCTTCATAACTTTAGCAAGTACTCAGCTGATTCAGATACTGACCAAACATCAGGAAATACTACTCCATCTCAAGTCATTGCTTACAGTGAAGACAGCTGACGCCTACGTATATTAAGAAGAAAGGAAGACCTAGTCAAGAGGTTGTTGTCCTGGGTATGGAAAGCTAGCTCAATATACAAACTCTCACCTCCTCAGATTGGCAAGCAAAGACAGGAATTACCTGTCTTTGGTGAATGGATGGTGAATGGGAGGGAAGGGAAGGGAAGGGTACAAAATCATGTTTCTGCATCTGAATCTCAAGCCTAGCTTTGCTCCCACCAGTTAAATCTTGGAAAGACCCTGATACAGTATACCATCGAATTCAACATGGTATAGACTGAAGTCACATTATTATTTTATGTACCATTTAGAATAAAAAAGCCACTCATGAAACTGTTAACCGCTATCAATTATGAGAGGCTACTAAGTTTCTAAAATCAGACAAGAATTGTGTATCTTAGGATCGATGAAATACGGTACAAGCAATGAACTCTAATGAACTTGGTTCTGAAACTGTGGAAATCACTCAGCACGTTGGGGAGGCTCCTGCTGGCAGAGTGCAGATAACAGAGTTCCAACAACACGGAAAATAGTCTGTACTGCAGATTTTAATAGGATTTTTTTTTTTTTGCTAGAAGAATTGAATACACATACACTAAAAGCAGAAGTCACAGCACTCTTTAGGTTTTAGCACTCAGATTTCTTATCTGTGAAATGGGTTGTGGTACGGCTTACTGAGGTAACATATGCAAACAAACACCACAGTACGTGGTGCATAGGAGACTGAAAATCACGTTTTTCTCCCTTTGCTAAGTCTGACGATATTTTTATGTTGCTTGAAGTCTGTTTTGAGAGGAGGAAGGAAAGTAAAAGTGGTAGATGTCCAAAATCAGAATGGAAGTCAGAAGGGCCATGCGATTTACAACAAATACCTGCTGAATGCTGTTTCAAAGCATATCTACTTTATGAGGTGAGGTCAAGCCATAATCAATTTTGTACTAATACTGAGTAAAGAGCTGTGTGCACACGGGAGGCTCTTCATATTTAGAAGAAGAAGAAATTATAGTCCCACAGGACTCCCAATGCCTGACTTAAAATCCAATGCCTTTGCAATTAGACTCCTAAAGAAAAAAAATACCAAGAATGTATGTGGCATTTAACTCACACTTTAATAAAACTTGTGGGTTACTTTTTTCAGTCATATTATGTTTTTAGTATAAAATGATGAGTTTATGAACTTCAGACATGGCTTGATTATTTTCTGAGGACCACAATTAATATTTAATCAGGGCAGATAACTTAAATTTAGATCCTTAATGCTGCCTCGTTTACTAGAGTTTCAGCTGCGTCCAAAGGGAACTTCACATGTGGGGCCCATATTTGATAACGTGGAGAGCTGCAAGAATTAGGGCAAAGAGATTTGCTGGCTTTCCGTGGAAAGATTCAGAACTGTGACATGAATCTGAAGAGTTGAATGGGGCATTGTTTGGTGAGGAAGCAGGTAAATAACTCACAGGGAAATACTGCAGTCTCTGAATACAATAACCACCCAAGGTACAAAAATGATGCCATCTTATGGGCTTTGTGTTATGTGAGGGCATAAAGCTTCCAAAAAGCCAGCAGCTCCCCCTCCCCCTTTGAAATCGGCTCTATTTGGAAAGGTTCACTGAGAGTGAATAAAGGGTTAAGTTACCACAGTGTGGCAATTTCTGCAGAGAGGTTGAGCCTAGATTTCATTCTTTCCTGAGAGAGTGATGGAAAGTTCTTGACCTTTTGGGATACTGCTACATTTGTTGCTTTGGAAGGCCTTCCATAATCTGGGGGTAAAAAAATCTCTGAGTGTAGGCCAGAATTTTGAAAACAGGGATGCCATGAATAAAATGGTTCACTCTTTCCCACATTCATTCAGAACTTTTTAAGCACCTGCTTAGCGCCAGGCTATAGCCTGTCTGCGAAGCCATGGGACCTAAAGAGCCTAGCACACAGCTGGGGCTTTAAGAGCCTCTGAGGCCTCAAGATATAAGGCGAGGGAGATCACAGGTTTTCCTGCAAATAGCTATGCAGCCATATAACTAGGTACATCCCTCTCTTTTCTACCACTGCTCCTGCCTTAGGGCCCCCCACCAGGAGACAAGCCACAGTCTTCTACAGGCCTTTAGGCCAGGCCTCTTCACTCCATGTGGCCCCTGCCGCTATCTTTCTAAACCGCAAACTTGGGACAACGTTCCGGCCACAGCGCACAAGGCCTCGCATGAGCTGGTTATGCTCCAGCCACTGGCATTTACGCACCAATCCTGCAACTCACCTTCCTTTTCTTTCCTCTGTGCCTCTACCCATGCAGGTCCCTCTGCCTGACACGCACTCCTTCCTTCTTGTGTCTACCTGGTGGACTTTTACCGATCCCTTAAGATTCACTTTAAACATCTGTTCTTTCATGTTCACCTTCATTGACCCTCAAAGCCTAGTTACTGTCTGCTTTGCACAGAGCCTGGGAACTTCAGACAATAAATGTCAGCTTCCTTGTCTCATGTCCTTCTTGGAGCTATGGCAGCACCTTATATCCTGCACTCAGGCTCTGTGGTATCTTTTTCGAACTTTGTCTAGAATCTGTGAGTTTTCTGGGCGAGTATGACTGTATTTGGTTTATCTCTGTGTCCCAAGGAAAGCGTCTGGCCTAGAGCAGCCCAGTCCATTGTGAAGTTTTCAGTGATACAGAAGAATTAAAAAGATAAATCAGGAAAAAAAAAAAAAAGGATAAATCTGGACACCAGTTAGCTTTCCATAAAGCTAAATGTGTTTACTTAGATTTTCTTATGAAAGTATGGACTTAGAACTTCTGGCTTATTCAAAGAACCTTTCATTTCTTGTACTGCTGAAAACAATGGCAGAGTTCGTGCAAGAATGAACTGTGCCTGAGTCTGAATCTGTGCTCTGCCACTACTAATGTTATATGACCCCCTGTGCCTCAGTTTCCTCACCTGGAAACTGGGGAAAATGGAATATAATTGTAACCAGTCCATAATTGGTATGAATGTTAGATAGCTAGATATGTGCAAAGTGCTTCTCACACTGAAGCTAACACTACTGGCCTATGAAACTAAGGTGATAGAGGTTTATTTTTTAATGTCCTTACTAAAGAAAATGAAAAAAAATTAGAAATGTTGTATTTGCTTTCCAGACTTCCTACCTACCTTCAAAGATGTGCAAACACATCTTTATTTACTTTTGAGAAATCCAAAAGTCTGGGGAATTATTGTTTTCAGTTATGTAGAACTCAAAAACAGACACGAACCACGGGATGGGTTTCTTAAAACCGAGATCCTGGAGTCTACAGGGACATGACAGAGGTACTGGAAAATCAGAATCCCTCCCAGGAGAGAACTGAGAACATGCCAGAGTGATGCCTAAAGATTTATAAAGTTCCTGCATACAAACAGTTTCTGCAGAGCAAGCTAACCCTTTTGAGGAAAAATCTACCATCATTAGTGCTCTATATGCCACTGATTGGCTTTTTATTCACTTGAATGAGGGCCTACTTTAAGCACGCTTCTAACATGGAGAAGACAGGTGTTTATGTATCAATAAACACAGAGACAAAGTAATACATTCATTAAGCTTAGGTTTCAGTATTACTAAAAAAGAGAATTCCAGAAAATAAAAAAAGCGTAACTCAAAGAGGTGACCTTAAGTATAAATCTGTAGAGTTTTAGAGTTTTTCTACACATTCTTTCTTGAATCACAATAAATAATGAATTAATGTGTCTATTTCTTTAGGCAGAGACCCCCTTACATCAGCAAGAGTTAAATACACAGTTTAAAGAAAATAATATCATGACAGCAACATAAAACCAATGGAAAGTACTGGCCAATTATTTCCTGCCCTCCCTGCTCCCCATCTCAATCCTTTCTCACATTATATGTAGAAAGACCCATCTTTAGAACCATGTCTGTTTTGTTCAACACAGTATACCCAGGACTTAGCACAGTGGCTGTCATTCAGCAGCCTTTCAATGAATATGCTAGTTTGCACCAAGGGAAGGGATGGAACTAACATTTCTTGGCCACTTACTATGTGCAAGGTCCCACATAAAGTTATTTTCACATATACATCACCAAAGTTTTCACATGTTTCATTGATATGGAAAGCAAGAGAAATGATGCAGACCTAGGGAGGGAGACAAGTTTTATAGGCTTCAAGCCTCCCTCCCTGCCCTTCTTTCCAGGTTACCCTGATGTTTATAAACCAACAGTGATCCTTAAGTTTTTATTCAAGATGATTTTCCAGCAGTTTTGTTGATTCCTAGGTTTCTTCTGCATATGACATCTCAACATTTCAACCCTTCTCAACCAAGGCCAGCTTGGCTGGCTCTTATTTAAGGGTCCCAGAAGCTATAATAGAAAGGGAACGAACTCTTCTCAAATACGGACTCAAAGGAAAGAGATCCAGATTCCAGGATCTGGATTTCACCTACTAGGTTTTCCCGGCAAATATGTCTCAAATCTCTCTGCAAACGTTTATATTTTACATTCAACTATCTGCAAAATGAAAGGGTTGGGACAGGTGATTAATTCATTTATTCAAACAACAAACTTACACCGAACATTTTATAGATATCAAACTCTTTATCTGGTGCCGGGGATACAAATATATCCAAGACAAAGTAAAACCAAACCTGCCTTCAAAGAGATCCCAATCGATTAAGGTCACATTAGATGCCATCTTAAAGATTCTTTTAGTTCTCAAGTGCTAATAATCTATGTCCTGGGAATCTAAATATCAGTTTAACTCACTCTTAACAGTAATTTCAAAGCATGTTTGTTATCTCAGACTGGATACAAGCCCAAAGGTAAAAATAAAAGTGTGTGGCACATCAGGGAAATGATATTCTGTCTCAGTGTCAAATGGTTATGGCAACTTTAATGAAAAAACAGACTGTTAAAAAAAAAAAAAAAGACTCTGCCTTAAATCTCACTTCAGCACCTGAACAGTAGGAATTCTTATTGTTTCCATTGTGCTTTTTCATTTCTGGGTCTACTGATGAAGTACAATACTTGAACAATACTCTGGCAGACTTCAAATGGTGCCTGAGCAGCCGGCGAAGTAAGCTGAGAAATTGGACACCCTACCCTACCTTACGATGGGAACCCAGTGAGGTATATTTATTTTATTGGACAGTTTGAATTTATTATAGGTTGCTCATAATTTCCTGTCTCATTTCTTTAGTGCTCTTGGAATTTATGTCAGGATGTCTTAGGTTATCACACTCCTTCCCTCCTTTGTCCCAACATTTATGCCAACAGACTGAACTGACTTAGAGAAAGTCCCCGGACAAAAATCGAAGGGGAAAATACCCAAAGCTTTAGTTGGAGAATGGCAGAAGCTTTGGAAAAAAATCTGAAAAAGCAATGAAGATGAAAATGGAAACTCTGTGAAAATTAATGTAGTGTAGAATTGGCGAACATACCACTTATTTCTTTAAACAAATAGAAGAAAGAACCCGCTTATGAGGTGCACCCAAATAATTCACAGGTGGTGAAACTATTAGAGTCTTGCAATTTCTTGCCTCAGAAGTGGAATAAATCTCCTATATTATAAATGGTGTATGCTCACACATGTGATTTTTCTGTTAGTCCCTTTATTTCAACTATCCCCCTTTCCACGCACAAGGCCTTTTTGGTTTTATTGTAATTAATTTATTTTAGTGGAATTGTAGAGAAAAGTCTAGTGAAGGAGGGAGATGCAACCTACTAAAGCAATAGCACTTTAGAAATATGATTCCAAATGGAATATGCTTGTGTTTTCCATGGATGATCTTTTGGTTATTATAAAGTAAGCACAATGTAGTAGAAACTACATCAGACTTCAGTCTACCAGCATGATACCCCAATTGTGGGGCAGATGAAAATGCCCTAGACACTGGTAACCCCTAATTAATGGTAATTCTCACAATGATAAGAATTTGTTTTGAGGACAGTTTTTTTTTCCTAAAGAATTTATCTTAACTAAAAAATTGTTCTAGTGTGTTCTGTTACACAAATTGATATTCTCAACTATGGAAATTGGAAACAAGTTTCAATGTTTGAAGTCAAATACTGATAATATCCAGAAAGATAATACATATGAATAATCTGTGGGAAGCCATAATTTACATTTATACATGGATAGGATTAAACAGATAGTGTCTATGCAGGTACAGAAGAGTCCCTTTTAAGATGAGCCAGCTTGGGGGGGGCCGGCAATTGAAAACAGTGATACCCATCACAGAACTATTCCCTACAGGAGAGTGTTTTGAAAACTTTTAAAAATAACTCTACAACAAAATGTCCAATGAACTACCAAACTCATTGTAAGGACAGTGTCTTTATCTTCCACAGAGCCTGGCTCTGTGTTGGCCACACAGTTGGTGACAGACAAATGCTATCAATGAAAGTATAATCACTTGATGTTTCATGGTACTGTGGAATTTACAAA
This sequence comes from Leopardus geoffroyi, assembly GCF_018350155.1. Lineage (NCBI taxonomy): Eukaryota > Metazoa > Chordata > Mammalia > Carnivora > Felidae > Leopardus > Leopardus geoffroyi. Next base: position 43,447,898 of record NC_059342.1, on the reverse strand, counting down.
ACAGCTCAACGTCTGATGCCATATTTGCCTCTAATGACATTCTGGAGAGTTAGGTGGGATGGGCAATAATAGCACATAGATGAGGAGACAGCGCTGAAGTAAGTTCTGTGACTAGACCGAGATCACAGAAGTAGAATCCGTGCTACAGACCAGATGGTTACACTCTAAAACCAGTGTTGTTCCATGACATCTGAGACATGTACAAGAAACACATATCAAAGATGGTTGAGACTAGGTATGCTCAAGAGGCGTGTTTCACTTTGGATGCTGCTGTGCGAAACATTTGGGATTTTTGCATTTATGAGTCTGTTCCCCTTTCTGTCACTTGTTTACTCCTTTGTCTACCGACATTCTGTCCTGAGAGCAGCATTGGTGTTGTGCCTTAGTTTCTGCTTCTCCATATCTCTTTCTGTTTTCTTTGCCTTTCCTTTGGGTCTGCATGGTTCTATGTCCTTGGCTGGGTTGGCTGGTCTGCTCTACTCTAGGAGATTCCAACTGTTTACCACAGCCCTGCCTCTCTTGGTTCCTTTTCTCACTTACTGTGCCGTTCATTCCTGGATTCTGTTTGAAAAATGAACATGGACCCATTTTCCTACTTTTCCTTCAGTCTTTGTGGTGTGCAGGTTGTTACAAATGTAGAGCATGTTAAGTACTTGGGGGCCCGCAGTAAGTTGCACATCACAAAGATTAAACCATCATTAGGATGACATGCAATCTTCTTGTTTCAAATTTTCCATATAATAAATGGAAAGTAGAATTAACACTGACTTATAAGTGAGTGCTAGCATGCATGGCATCTAAATTTGAAGCACAGTTCATTTTAAAAAGGTGTTCAGTATAATAAATAACACCTTTCCTCCAATCTCAGTGTTTTAACACAAAAAAAAGGTTGGGGGCACCTGGGTGGCTCAGTCGGTTGAGCGCCCGACTTCGGCTCAGGTCATGATCTTGCAGTTTGTGAGTTTGGGCCCCATGTCGGGATCACTGCTATCAGTGCAGAGCCCATTTCAGATCCTCTGTCCCACTCTCTCTGCCCTTCCCCTGCTTGTGCTGTCTCAAAAACAGATAAAACATTAAAAAAAAAAGGTTTATTTCTTGGTAGTGGGTGAATGGATTTCAGAAAAGGAATTCTGTGAGAGTGGTGGCGTGGGGTTCTGCCCCACGAAGTCATTCAGGGACCCAGGCCTTGCGCTTAGTGCCTTTGTCATTCCCTAAGGTCTTGAAGTTCCCTGCTGGAGGCTCTGTGTCCAGGAGGCAGGTAAAGAGAGAGTGCTGAGTGTTTGCATGATTACGTGGCAGATGTGAGGGCTAGAAGTGCCATCTATAACTTCTAACTCTGTTCCATTGACTCACAATCAGTGAGTGATTGTGACCATCCAATCACAGAAAAGGCTGGGAAATACAGTTTATCTTTACGTCCTGCCAGAAAAAGAAGCGAGTTATGGTGAACCCATAGCATCATCTCTGCTAAAATGAGAGTTTATAGCTACCCTCCATTTTTATAAGACTGCAGCAAATATAAGTATCATTTTCCTCCTGAGAGCAAATTTCATAAAAGGAAAATACTTGAGAACCAAGTGGGTTAAGCAAGATATGAAACATGCAAAATTCATTCTAATTATCAACAGCAAAAGGGATTGTTCTTCAATTGTTATTCATTGTATAGACATATATGTTTAAGAAAGAGAGAGAAAAACAAGATATTTATCTTCCCTTTAAAATTTGTTAGCTTGCTCACTTGGTCTTACTAAAACCAGAATGAGTGAAATGCTTCAAAGGTGAAACGGATGTTCACATTTTCCTGTCCTATTTGTGCCTTACCATCTTTCCAACTTTTTTTTTACCAAGTCATTCTTATCCATCCATTTACTCATTCATTCAACAACATTCACTGAGATCTAATTCCCAGGCATCTGACAGAGGTAGGAGGGACAAGTCACTCCTGCTGTCACCCACAATGTCACGGAGTGGACAGAAATGTAAGCACAGTATGAGAAGTACAGTGACAGACATCAATGCAAAGAAGCCCAAGAACTAGAAGAAAGGACATCTTAAAGTACTGTAGAGATTACAGTTACTTACACATGTCTCTGACAAACAATTACTAAAAGCTAATTCTACATTGGTAGAATTTGTGGTATGGGTAGCCCAACAGAAATTATGGTATTTCTTCTGCAGAGAGTTTCAGTAGTTAATGAGATACGATATATATCTATGACTGAAACAGAGACCATTAAAAAATACAGGGAAATATCCAGACTTCTTTATAAACACCAAGCCTCTGGAAATCCACAAATAACAAGCCAGAGGTCACTGGTGGAGCCAGACTACTACCATTGGGACATCTTGACGTGGCCAGAAAACTCCTAACTGCTCTCCATGCTGGGTGCTCTCATTGGCAAAATCCCCAGGAGGAGAAGCCGGAACAGTTAAGCTTTATTCAATGTAGGTTTTAATCTTGACGTTCGGGAATTGGGGAGATTTAGTCATTTACTTTTGAGCTCATGGAAAGAAGGGGTTGATAGCAACAGCTTACCCCAGTTAGCAGGCAGGCTCCCCACACAGCTGTGCTGGCCTATTTCAATTAGGATCCTTTAGGGCTTACATCACCTCTGGTATGCCAGTCCTAAGCCGCTCATGAGCCAGTACTGCCAATCAAGCCAAAATTCAACCACATGGTATAGTTTTTATGATGTAGACAGAAAATGACACGAACTTGTCTTATTCTGGTGAAAACACAAAGTTGGAAGCCAGCTCTCTAGAAGAAGAAAATTAGTAAAAGCAGCAAGCCTGTAAAACTTGATTTAGACACATTTTCCTGTGATTATCTCAACACACTTAACTAGTAGGTTATTCATGATGATTCAAGGAATGCTCTCACTCAAGAAAAGACGAGGGCCCTCATGCTACGAGAGGTCACTTCTGGGTCACTGTACTCATGAGACCACAAGAAACAGTAGAATATGCAGAATGAGGGAAGCGTAGAATGAAACAAACAATTCTATGTGAGAAACTTCAATGATTAAGGCCTGGAACCTGAAACAGACAAATTAAAAGCAGAGCTGTCACTTGACCAGAGAAACTGGACTCTGTACATGAAGTTAGGAAACACCAAGAATGTGGAGAATTAGCAAACCAGGTGATAGCCTCTGTAAGTCCTTTCCTCCCTTAAATTAGTTCACAAACAGCTATGATGCCTGTATATAAAAGGCATTCTACCAGGTGCTACAGGAAATGCAGACATTAAGAGGACACTATATTTTTTTCTGGAAGAGTTTAAAATTGTATTTTGATTAAACCATAAGAAGGAGCAGGACCAAATTACCAGACGTGTCTTATCCAAACAATTCCTGTGCAAAACGCAACAACATCAACTAGTTTTTTTTTTAATGAGTAACAGGTACAGTGGTTAACCACACTTTACTGATTAAAATTACACAAACCCTGACCTTAACTTTGTTATTATTTGAGCTTCGTGCAGCATCTGAGGTAGGTACTAGCCTACCCCATGGTGTGCTAGGGGATGGCTTTCCACCTTATTCGTACACACTGATAAAGCAGAATCAATATGTATTAACACTCATATAAAGGCACAAACAAATATGTTCACTTATCCATTTTCTCTCTTTTTCTCAAGTCTTTAATATCCATGTGGTCTTTCAAGGAAAAGTGGGGGCAGAAAGTGGTCCTGAACAGACCTAAACACTAAAACAGGAGTCTGAGGAAACAAAATTGTAGCTGACCATGTCCAGACAAGAAACTTCACAAAAACAGTTAGAAAATAGCATATAAATAAATGCCTCATTATGTTCTGTAGATTTAGGTGAAAAGTCCTGAGGCTTGATTTAAAGAGAATGTAGGCATGAAAATAAGAAATAGATATAGAGGGAACAGTGATAGAAAGGTACTTGTGTATGTGCACACACGCATGCATGCACACGTGCGTGCACACACACACACACACATACACACACTCACACACTCACCACTTATTGGAGCAGCCCACAATCTGCTGCAAATAAGGGATTTAACATTCATTCCACAAGCTAATGGTGCTTCTCGCCATCCAAGATAGATCCACTTAGATAATAGTGGAGGACAGTGCCAGAGCGACTGAAGGGAATGGGCTATTGTGTTTGACTAGTTTCCATGTATAAATTAGTGCAGAGAAGAAAAAGAAATTCAACAGAAAAACACATGTACTTTATTATAATTCTGAGTGTTACTCTCACAACTCCCACAATAGCAGGCGAAAGAGCTTAAAACCACTCAAAAGAAACAAAAAGCAAATGCAAATTTGATTAAATGCCTTTCTGACAAGAAGTGATTTGACTTCAAGTTTGGATGGACACATATGTCAATGGCCGGTCATGGTTTTTGCCACATTCCTTTGGAGCTACACAGTTGGGACAAAGGAGGGGGAATGAAAAAGGGGAACAGAGTGGGAAGACTGGGGAAGCTGGGTGATGTGACTAAATATGACCTGAATATCAGGATGAAATCTCTTAATCAGAAGTACTGTCCTATTGTGCCCAGAGTAAAATAGATATCCATGATGTATGAGCTTTGCATGAACATATGATACAGAGACACAGGGACCTCATTTTCCCAGAAAGCGTCCTCCAAGGGTAAAGGATTTTGACAAAACTGAGGGTCAATATTTGATATTCTCACATCCTCAAGAATCAATACAGGGGATTCAGCTGTCAGTGACAACGAACACTGTTTTGAAGTAGAAATCTGACTCACCACTAAACAAATGGGATATTTTCGGATCAAGTTAAAGGGATCTTCAAAAATCACCTAAATTAATTCTAAGAGTAGATAGACTCTTATAATGTATAAAATAATTATGGGGAAAACAAGCTACTTTGTTCCATTTCTCCATTCAGACTGAAGGCTGAGCTGAAACTGTCACACTTCTAGTTCTAAGCCAACTGCTGATGAGGCTCATGGGCTCATAGGTCAGTAATGTAATTTTGGTCACAAAGCTGTTGGGGGCAGTTAACAAGCAAGTGTAACAAGTGCCCACAATCCTGTACATAACTTCAATGGTCAAGATGAGACAAAACCCCTAAATATCCAACAACGACTACAGACCAACTTACACCATTGCTTCCATCATTGCTAAACATTTTCCAACCATAGTATAAAGCAAACAAGTGATTTTCTCTCCATTATTTGACTTTCGTATTCAAATATAAGCTTGTTTCCCTATCTGTAAAATAGGTTTAAAAATGCCTATTTGCGGGGCACCTGGGTGGCTCAGTAGGTTGAGCATCCTACTTCAGCTCAGGACATGATCTCACAGTCCGTGAGTTCGAGCCCCACGTCGGGCTCTGTGCTGACAGCTCAGAGCCTGTAGCCCACTTCGGATTCTGTGTCTCCCTCTCTCTGACCCTCCCCCGTTCATGCTCTGCCTCTGTCTCAAAAATAAATAAACATTGAAAAAAATTTAAAAATGCCTATTTGCAAGCTGATTGTGCAGATTCCTTGTAACACGTTTCAAACAACTGGCCTAATATTTGGCACATTCAGGCACACAATACGTGGCAGGTATTAATAATACTGTTATTACTCTGCCCAGGGATGTATCTTGTTGTTCACAAGTCAGTTCTTTCTTGTGACTCTCAGAATCCCAATTCATTTAAATACAGACCTGAAACAAACCTGAGTTTGATTTCATTTTATCCTCACAATACAATTACTGTAATTTAAACAAAATATGTTTTATGTTTGAAATCTGATATAAAGAAACACTTCTTTTTTCCACATCAGTCTAATTATATGCTCAAGTACATATATGAATATTCAAGATGTCAAAGGGGGAATAATGCAATTTGCCAAATGGGTAGCTAAGCAGTCTACTCCTGAATAAGACAGTTTTTCCAAAATATAACAAAATCATATTTTCATATGAAGATAGCAAAAAAGTAATGTGGACTGGTAACTGAACTTGTGATTTAATTAAATTAGGGAAATAACACACGCTTGTTGAAAATCACAAAGAAGGAAAGATGAGGCAAACTAATGGTGTGTATATAAGTAACACGTCCCATATGGAAAAAATGAGACACCTTTCATAAATTGCTTGCTCCACTAGTCATAAAGCACACCTAAACATTCTGCTTTTTATATTCCTCACAACAGCTTAAAGTTATAGTCTATTCATGCTTAAAATTCAGTTGGCCTTTAAATGTCTGAAAACCTGAAAATACATTTCTATATTTATAGCATTTGCAGTGCAGCAGTATGATTTCTTGGCTACAATGATGCAAATGAGAGGTGGGAATGTATAAAATATTTAAACACTGTCTGATTACTCTATCTGATGAATCTTTTTGGAGTTTTTCAATTTATACCAAATGGCTTGCTTCCTCTGTTCAAAATTATAGCTCAGATGAAATTTGTCAGAGTCTAATCAGAACAAAACATTCCTTTAGCATCAACGAATCAATGCAACCTATATATTCGTTACATTTTTACCTTGTTCCCTTCTTGCCTTATTGAGGAAGCGCTGGCATGCTATAAATGTGACAAGGAGAGCTACAATCACGTTTGTTTGGAATCAGTGTGTGCAAATTTTGGAATCAAACCTTCAGATGAGGTTTATGAAGCTGCCTGCCCAGAACACTCTGGTTTAAAAAAATGTGCATTGCTATTAATATTTTGAGTGTAGATTTTTTTTGGACAGTAAATGTTCATTTTCTGCCCATAAACCAAGTATGAGTCACAACGGAACATTTACTTTGAGTCAAAAATGCAATGTGTGCTGATGTTCAAGAGCAGAGCATCTTATCACTGTGATTATGGAAAGCAGACACACACAAAAAGTCAGCATTTTCTTCTTCTTTAAAAGCAGATCTGAGATCAAAGACCATAATCCTCAATTCATAAATACTAGCATTAACTTGTATCCATAGAGGACTTACAGTAATTATGAGCTATAATCTGGGCTGGCTGCAAAGGGGCTCTCATTCCCTCTTTTACCTGGTTCCCTAGCACATGTGCACAGCCAGAGAAGGATTCGTAAAAGGCAGTGGGGGAAAGCCCCTTACAGCCCATCCTTCAAAAATTCCAGGAACACCACAGTGAGTGAGTTTGATTTCAGGACGTCCCTTATTCAAATTCCAAGCATACACACCGCCATTTATACAGTCCCCAGCTCAGAACGCTAGGCAGTATATCCCAAAGTTTGAGTCTCAATATTATTATATATCTCTCACTATCCCACAGAGTCTTGCGGACCTTACTTAGCTTGGGAAGTTGGGGGTTAAAGTTCTGAAAGAAGTTTTTCCTTTTCTTAAAATCATGTAAATTATTTTACCTGGTGTTTGAAGATAAAGACACACACACACACACACACACACACACACACACACACACACTACCCCCAACAGCAACCAGGCTAAGTGGCAATAGCAACGTATTGAAATGAAAAGGCATTTACCAGGAGCAGGAAAGCCAGAAAGAGGAGCGGTGTGCCAGGAGTTGCCCGACGGCAGCATTCCATGCTTGGATCCTTGCCGGAATCCGAATCGGACACTGAATAAGCTGCTAAGTGCTCCTCTGCTTGCTGTCACATCCAGTACTGGTGCTAACACTCCAGCCCTGCCTATCAGCTTCCATCAGCCCTGCTCACATTTCCTGACCGAGAGTGGGTGGGTGGGTGGATGGGTGGGGGGTAAGCTGAATGGAATCTCTCTCCGAGCAGGCAGCCAGCCAATCAGGCTCCTGCTAATCAGACGTGCTGAATAACAAAGCCGGGGGGGGGGGGGGGTGGCGGACAGAGAAAGTGTAACAGTGCGAGCAAAAAAAGGGGAAACAGGATGAAAAAGAAAGGAGAGCAGAGCGCGCGCGGCAGAGGGGAAGAGAAATGCAAAAGGTGCAGAATTGCAAAAGATGAAGCAAAGCCCTCTACTTTTAACTAACCTGGTTGGTTCTTTGTGAGATACCTTTCTATTTGCCGTTTGCTTGTGCTGGTGCCTGCGGCTTTGGGAAGTACAGTAGCTCCCTGTGACTCTGTATTGTTGCATCCAGGAGAGAAACTTAATCCCTGTCAATATATAACATATGCCATAAAGGGAAAGAGCCATAGACAAAAACTGACTTAACGTGCCTTTTAAACGTGTTCTGCACAACTGCTTTAGTCCTCTTCCGTGAAGCTCCTCTTTATTTTCTCCCTTGACTCGGAAAGAGGCTATGTAAGTTTTTGGAAGTTCCTCACCAAACCTAAGTAGTGACATGAGTTACTTTTAGGCATTAATGACTTGAGCCGGGGGTGGGGAAAGAAAAAGCAAGTTGCTTCTTTGTAAAGTGACAATTTAAAATGTCTAAGGTTTACTACACTAATGGCACAATTAGAAATTTAGAGCCCCTGGTTTAAAAAAAAAAAAAAAAAAAAAAAAAGCCCTTTAACAAAGACTGGGATGAAAGGGGCTGAAATTTGGGGTTGAGGAGCAGCCTGGTTTTGACACAGTGCCAGCTCACAACTATCTACTGTGGCAGGGAGAGGGAAAGAAAGGATGAATTAAATCTTCAGTTAATCCTCAAACCTTTTAACCAGCAGTTTCAGCCTCGTCCTTATCCATGTCCTTTATCAGAGCTGCTATAACACAGCAGAAAAGGCTGAAGTGAGTTTTACCTCCTCTTGCCTTCTACTGTTGCAAGAGGCTTGGATGGGAGACGCTCTGGAGGAAGTGCTAATGAGCAGTGAAATGACTGCAAGGCCAGCAACAGCAAAGAGAAGGTCAGGAAGCTTCTAAGTCTGGTTAATCCACCAGCAATCAAGATTTGACTCTACCAGAGGAGGATTTTATTACAGTTTTAGAAAAGTGTCAAGTGTCAAACAAGGACGTCTTTCTCCTTATCTGCTAAGAAAATCATGGAGTGTTTGAAAGAATGAAACAGCGAACTTGGCCTTCCATTTCCATAGGTGCGTCACCAGGAAGTTTTTCCTTTGTAGATTTCTTGAGAGCCCAGAAATGTATATGGTGGAGGGAGAAGATGATGAGAATTAAAGTCCTTTCCTCGTGCTAATAAAAAATACCCACAAGGTATGAAATGCAAAAATATGGAAAAGCTGCTCTACGCATAATGGGCGTGTGAGTACAGGCAGGTCCGTCTACATACATACCTGCAGCACTGCTTTTCAGCAAGGTAAAGAAACGCAGCTAGCTTGTTTAACATCAAGTTACTTACTTCATATGGCATGCCAATTAAAGACAGAAGAGCTTTGAAATGCCCATTTTCAACCTGTTAGGAGAGTCAGGGCATATAAGGATCTACCTTGTCCCTTTAGAAAAATGGATAGGACAAATCCATAGCAAAGAGGTCCTGTTTTGAAGCATGTTGTTCCCTTTCAGAGAGATCAGTTTTACAAATCTATAAAAAAACCAGCTAATAATGTTCACAAGCTGAAGAGTACCCATGAGTAGATGTAAAAAAGCTTGACTGATGGGCCATCTGGGTGGCTCAGTCGGTTAAGCATCTGACTCTTGATTGCGGCTCAGGTCACTATCTCATGGGTTGTGAGTCTGAGCCCCGCATCAGGCTCTGCACTGACAGCGTGGAGCCTGCTTAGATTCTGTCTCTCTATCCTTCCTTGCCTCTCTCGCTCTCTTTTTTTCAAAATAAAAAAAAAATAAACATTTTAAAACAAGCCTTGACTGGTGTTATCTGAAATCATTATATTAAAGAAATGAACTGATTGAAATAAACTTTCATTCCTAAAGCTATCTCTCTCGGGGCGCCTGGGTGGCTCAGTCGGCTAAGTGTCCAACTTCAGCTCAGGTCACTATCTCGTGGCCAGTGAGTTCGAGCCCCGCGTCGGGCTCTGTGCTGACAGCTCAGATCCTGGAGCCTGTCTCGGATTCTTTGTCTCCCTCTCTCCCTGACCCACCCCGTTCATGCTCTATCTCTCTCTGTCTCAAAAATAAATAAACGTTAAAAAAAAAAAAAAAAAAGTTATCTCTCTCTTACAAGTTGGAGCTTTCTGAGGCAGGGATTTTTATTCTATTAATTAGCTAAAGAGTTCCAACTGGTTCTACAAAATGGAATATTTTATTGAACACCACTTCTTCCTTCCCTCTTCACGCATAACCATCACTTAATAGGCAGATCCAAAGGCATGAACAGGTGGTAGGAAAAGGAAGAGAAGCAACAGTGGTCATGATATGATACAATTTGCAGAAGAAGAGCTACTAGTATGCTTTTCTAGATTCCTTCCTACTTTGGAAATAAATATTATCTAGATATTTTAAGTCAGCAATTTCTGCCTTGAAGTTCTGATGGGCACGTTGACATATAACATGATGGTCCCCTTCGCCTCAATAAAGTTGCTGGATGTCACAATATTCTTAAGTCAAACCCTCAATTACCCATTGAATGTCTGGAGGACAAGCACCACAATATCTCACGCTTCTGGTCCCCGTGCTCATAGCATTTCCTTTCCTGTTGGGGATGCCCAGAGAAACTAGGAAAAGCGATTGTGTTGTCAAACATTACACAGTGCACGGCAAGCTCCAAGCTTACTGTAATGTTAGAAAAAGGAGAACAAAATCAAGTTGCGTGAGGGTGACTAGAGTAAGTTTTGGGGATGAGGCAATTTTGATAATTACCAGATTTTATGTCATTATCCTTAAAGGCTGCAAATGGTTTTACACTCGCAATCGCATTTTTATGACTACTCCTCGACGTTGGTTAAGTACTCACTCCATTTTATATATGTGGAAAATCAGGCTCAGAGGAATTAAATGACTTGCCCCAGGACCCACTGGCTAGAACTGGCCTTTGACTAGGATTTTCTGACCCGAAATCACTCTTCTCTCATCTATACATATCTGCATATGTATGTGCACCTATGTATACACACATGTATGTCTATATATGTGTGTGTGTCTACACACACCTACACACCCACATAGACACTTTCAGATGCTGGCAGTGGTGTCATACTGGCTGGAGGGTAATGTTTATAATGAAGGTAAAGGAGTAGAGGGCAGGCTACCCAGGTTTTCCTATAGATATATGTTACCTGACAATGGAAAGTATCTCATCGAAATCTACGGTGTCTCTATCTCCCACCTTTATCACTTCTAAAACTTTTTCCAGTACCAAGGAAAAATAACATAAAACCCTAGGTAATCTAGATGCTTACTAATGGCGGCCTGGGGAAGGCCCCTTATGGCATGGGAGCAGGGCGTTGGCCGAGCTCCTTTTCCCTCTTCAGGTATCTACATTAAAGCCGTCTCACCAGTGTCTGAGCAGCAGCAGGGGCCACAGCTGCCATAATACTGGTGGCTGGCTCCCTGTACAATATATTAGGTGAAATGAAAGCAGAAGCAAGAGAGAGAGAGTGTCAGGGCTGTCTGAAGCATCATTCCAAATGGTATGGATTTAACAATACTTAATTTAAAAAACACCAGCTTGGACAGGAGCAAGCTGTTAACATTCAGTGTGCTTTATGGCAGGAAAGAGTGAGCTAAACTCTCCGAATTTCTCTCCCTGGGGAGAATGCATTACAGTGTCCGCGCCAGAGCCACCTGTCTCTTCCTGAGGTTGGGCCTCCTCACTTGGCCCTCCAGTTGCAGTTCGTGGAGTGGAGAGGGCAAAGGGTCTTCTGGAAAGAACTCAGGGGTGGGGGACCTTGGTGAGCTCGGTAGAACCCCATCTCCCCTCTTGCAGGAGGTGGTAATAGCAGCGTCTGAGACTTTCTAGCCTCACAGGCATGTATGAAAGTGGTTTAGTTTCCCTAGCTAATTCTGAAAATTAAAAAGAGGAAAACATAGCGTGGGGATGAAGAAGATGAAACTATAGGAAGCTGACTGCTACTCTCAGGGGCACAGCTGCAATCTGACCAGGAGTTTGTAGCTCTCCATTTCACCTAACATCCTTTCAACACCAAAGCAACTGGAACTTTTGTTACCGTTTTCAAATCATCTTTCACACATGACCTTATGTGATGTGAGCAGAAACTCTGTAAGGTAGAGAGTGATTATTATCCTCACTTTATAGGTAGCAACACTGGTGCTCTTCTCCGTTAAACACATTCATCCATATTACTTATTATCAGGTAGCAATTTGGGGCTCTATCTGAGGTCTTTCACCTGGCAACCCTTTGAGATGCTAACTCATGAAAATAGTTGCATTTATTGAGGTTCTCCCATGTGCCAGGTACTAACTACTTTATTATTTCATATAATCCTCACAATAACACTATGGGAGAGGTACATTTATTGTTCTCAAATGGATATGACTTATGGTCGATTCGTACTCAATATTGGTCCCAGCTAGTGCCTTCCTGAAATGCAGAAGCCAGAAACCTAGCAACTACATTTCCCAGACTCCCTTGCAGCTAGGGTACCAGAGGTAATTTAGATTTGGCTACTCAGGAGCAGTCCCACAAGATTTAAAAGAAGTGAGGCAGAGACCACACTTTGTTCTCTCTGCTTGTCAAAATGGCTAAAGAGTAAGGCAGTTTGTGTGCAACCATGACAACCAGTCATTACCTTTGTGGGTGATAAGAGGCAATCTTGGGGAATGCAGTTTATCAGCTGGATCAGAGAAGGTGGGAAGACTTTTTACATACAGCCCTTACATTTCCATCCAGCTGGTGTATGGAATAGAGTAGCATGGGAATCTTCAGAAATCTCAAACTAGTCTTTTTTTGTTGGCAATTCCAACTTTTTGTGAGTTAATGAATTCCTTTATAATGTAACACTTCCTGCTTTAATTAGCAAGAGGAAATTCTAGTCTCTGAAACAGAATCCTTGACTGATAATATCCCCTTTACCAGAGGAGAAAACTGAGGCATGGAGAATTCATTAATTTTCCAAGAATACATACCCACAGAGGGGAAGGGTCAGGATCTCAGGGGGAATCTGTGTTCTTAACCATTAATCTACCCTGCCTCTTTGTAGAGCAGAGGGCTATAGTTCAGAGATGGGAGAGATCATTGCTAGTTTGAGGACTCAGTAAGGGGGACTGAAATGGAAGAAACAGAAATTGAAAAACACCTTGAGATATAAAGAGACTTTTTTGCTTTTGTTGGTATTTTTCTTCTTTTTAAGAAAATTTTATTTAAATTCTAGTTGATTGAGTATAGTGTGATACTGGTTTCAGAAGTAGAATTCAGTGATTCATCACTTGCATACAACACCCAGTGCTCAACACAAGTGCCCTCCTTAATACCCATCACCCATTACCCATTTACCCATTCCCCACCCACCTCCCCTCCAGCAACCCTCAGTTTTTTCTTTACAGTTAAGAGTCTCTTATGGTTTGCTTCCCTTTCTTTTTCCCCCTTTCCCTATGTCCATCTGTTTTGTTTTTTAAATCCCACACATGAGTGAAATCATACGATACTTGTGTTTTTCTTACTGACTTATTTCGCTTAGCATAATACACTCTAGCTCCATCCACATTGTTGCAAATGGCAAGATGTCATTCTTTTTGATAGATGAGTAATATTCCATTGTGTATATATACCACATCTTTACCTATTCATCAACTGATGGACATTTGGGCTCTTTCCATTATTTGGCTATTGTTGATAATGCTGCTATAAACATTGGGGTTCACTTCAAACATTGGTGCCCCTTCAAACCAGTATTTTTGTATCATTTGGGTAAATACCTACTAATGCAATTGCTGGGTTGTAGGGTAGTTCTATTTTTTTATTTTTTTATTATTTGTTTATTTTTTTTAACGTTTATTTATTTTTGGGACAGAGAGAGACAGAGCATGAACGGGGGAGGGGCAGAGAGAGAGGGAGACACAGAATCGGAAGCAGGCTCCAGGCTCTGAGCCATTAGCCCAGAGCCCGACGCGGGGCTCGAACTCACGAACTGTGAGATCGTGACCTGAGCTGAAGTCAGATGCTTAACCTACTGAGCCACCTAGGCGCCCCAGGGTAGTTCTATTTTTAACCCTTTGAGGAAACTTCATACTGTTTTTCAGAGTGTCTGCACCAGTTGGCATTCCCACCAACAGCGTAAGAGCATTCCCCTTGCTCCACATTCTCGCCAACATCTGTTGTCTTTTGTGTTAAGATAAACAGAGAGACTTTCAAGAGATGATAAGAAAATGGGAAAAGTTTTGCAGGTGAGGAGGACAGAGTAAGCAGAGAGAAAGAGGAACATGTAAGGCCAAGGCTTTTACTCACCCTGATCCACTATTTCAGGCTGCTTAAAGAAGAAATATGTTTTTTACTTCTTTGTCCCACAGTCTCAGATCACATCCTCATTGATTTCTCCCTACAAAGTGTCAGGAACTCAATAAATTTTAAAATTTGATTTGATTCATCTTGAGTTGCCTAAAGTACTAAGAGCCTCAGCTTACATTTCTTCTCATTGCCTCCAGTGCTTAATTCAGGGCTTCTCACGTAGGTATTCAGTTAGCATCTGTGACCCTGGCCAGCATCAGAGAGGAATTCTGGAGGCTCTTCGTGCAGTGGACAGAACCCAGATTTTGAAACCAGAGTGTTCAGATTCTAGCTATTCCCTTTACTACCAGGAGAGCTTTAGGGAAATGAATTTCTGAATGTCACTGAGCCTAGCTTTTTTGTTTGTTTTTATTTTAAACTGTTATATGATGAGAATAATGGTCAGCACCACAGAGCAGTTGTGGGCAGTGGGGCAAGGGGTTTGTAGAGTATAGCTCAGTACAAGGTAAGAGATCAGTGAAACATTACCATGCTAGTTGGTGGGTATATGAGTATCCCCTGTACATGTCTTTCAACTTTTCTATGTATTTGAAAATTCTGATAAAATTCTGGGAAAAATTATTATCATAATCTAGATTCTTTTTTTTTTCCAACGTTTATTTATTTTTGGGACAGAGAGAGACAGAGCATGAACAGGGGAGGGGCAGAGAGAGAGGGAGACACAGAATCGGAAACAGGCTCCAGGCTCTGAGCCACCAACCCAGAGCCTGACGTGGGGCTCGAACTCACGGACCGCGAGATCGTGACCTGGCTGAAGTCGGACGCTTAACAGACTGCGCCACCCAGGCGCCCCTCTAGATTCTAATTCTAGGACTCCCTCCCCCTGCTCTGAAAAAAACAAACAAACATAAACAAACAAACTCATAGCAGAGCACTGAACTGCATCAGGAGGAAAGAATTATTCACTACTTTCAAACTGGCGGTCCTTCTTCCCCCCTTTTTCTCCATTGCTAGGGCTATGTTATGGATCACAGAGGTTTGAATTAGCTTCAACAAACACTTATTGAACACCTACTGTGTGCAATGCTTGATAAATAAATAATTCTGAAAACAGATAAACTGTCTCTTAGAGGCTTTTTGACATAGATACCAGTTTAATTGCTGAGGTTTGAATTATGGTTGTAATATCCACATATTAAACCCAAGTGTAATATATAAATCCTAGGCCCTTGATTCTTAGTTCAGTACTATTTCCATGACATCATTCTTCACAGATAAAATAATTATACCAGAGCCAGACAATACGGTGAAGGGGTGTTAACAGATTTATAGACAATACAGAGAGAGGGATTAAAAGGTAAAAGCCAGATTCCTCTGCTTGGCATTCAAGGACCTCCCTGATCTGTTTGTAGTCCCAGGATAATAGAAAGTCATGCTCCAGCTCAATTGAAATACCTGATATTACTCCAATACTCCAAGTCCTTCCACTCCTGTGTATTTATGCTTCCAGTCCCTCCTGCCTGTAAGGTCCTCCCTGCCATCTCTGTCTTGCTCAAATCCTTGTTAACCTTTGGGATGTAGCTCAGATAGCTCCCCCACAAAGCCTCATATATAATTGGCATTAGATAAATACTTGTCAAATTAAGCATGTGAATTGATGACCTCAGCTATGGCTATAGATACAGTGCCAGGAAAAAAGAAAAGAGGGAAAAAACCAAGCAGGAGAATGGCAAAAGAAAACAGAGTCTCCGAAAACTAAGGAAAAATGGAAATTAGATATAAAATCAAATTTGAATTTCAGAATAGCGATTAAACCATGGAAAATCAGAGTCCTCTTCCTCTAAAATAAAATAGATTATTGGGTATTCTTCAATTTTATTTCTGTTATATGCTGTTATATTTGCTCATACCAGCAGGATGAATGGTTTCTCTGTTAAGTTAGGAAGATTATCTCATATCACAATTATAAACATAGTCAAAGAAATTCGAAAAACTATGAAATAATGGAATGCTGAAAAAGAATCTATAATTAAAAATAATTTATAGTATAGTTTCTTTTTTAACTTTCTGAAAAGGGCATGGAATTTGTAGGTAAAACGGGATGTTTTATCTTTCCTACTTCAAAATGTGATGGGCTGTTCTTTCTTTTGAAAAGACTTTCGTGAAGGAATTTGGATCTTGGTAAGCGTGGCAAAAAGAGAAAACATTACATACGGTAATGACATAGAGAATTGAATACAAGCCAACAACAACAAAAAGTTACCAATCTGCAGGTGTCCTGAGGGGGAAATAGTGGGTGCAACTGGGAGAAATAGGTAAAAGAATCTACAGATTTATCTTTCTTGCCCATGCATTTTCTAGAAGTTAAAATCCAACATTGGTTCCCAGAACAGAAACTGTAGTTACGAGACAGTATAGGATTCTAAGGATAAAGGGGAGAACCCCCATTCCTTAGTTAGGATTGTAGGGTGGGACCTAGTCACAAACGCCCTTTGGAGAAGCTTGAGGGGACACAGGTCCTAGTCTTGAGGTTTCAAGGCCAGCAAGATAAGTTTGATGCATGTCACTTGATCTTACCTCTCGGAGGAATATAAATGGGGACATGTCTGGGCTGTGTAAAATAAAGAGGCAGCAAGACTCAAGGGATATGACTGTGAGGATTTGGGCAAGATCTGTTTGAGAGAGGCAGATTCCTCTCCGAATAGTCCTACAGGCCTAGCTTTTGGTTTGGGTGTTTGGTCACGTATCTTCTCTTTGCCCTCCCCACCTCCAACCTCACTCTGCATGTCTCCTTTGATTTCCTATCACTCAGACTGTAATAAAAATGCTCTGTCATCCTCAGATGACCCTGTAAGTAGAATATTTACTGTACTCAGAGGCATCTACTTTTTCTCTCAATACATTGGTTTTTAAAGTTATGCCTACATTTTAAGGGACAAAACACTAAATAGCATACCTGTGGCAGAAATATTAGCTGTCTCCCAATATCTTTTTCTGCCTTGCTAATAAACATACATGCCCAGCGAGAAGAGACATATTTCCTAGCCTCTCTTGCAGCTATATGTGGCCGTGTGACAAAATTCTAATTAAGGAAATGTAAGTAGGGGTTGTGGACGTAGTTCCAAGTGAGGTCCTTAAAGAGAGGGGCATCCCCTGCTTCACCATTTCCTCCTCTGTGTGGCTGGAATGATAATGGGAAGACTGGAACATGGACCATGAGGTGATCTGGAGGGGATACTATGCACCAGAAAGAGGGCCCTGGCTGCCTGACACTCTGAAGCATCATAGTGTTCCTAGACTGGCTACCTCCAGACTTTCATGAGAGGAAGAAATGCATTTAATACAACATGTGTGTTTTAACATAGTATCTTGGTGGCAGGACTATACAAAACCATTAAATATATAGGCAAGTTATATAGTCTTCTGTCAGCTTAGGATCTATGAATAAACATCATGCCTCTGGCTTTGACTAATGGCCATTATAGAAATGTGTATGTGTACCACTCCCGAGATCTTCTAAAATTACCTAGGACAGTTTTGCTTATGTAATCCAATTATATAAGAATCCCCCTGGCAAATTCTTGGAATATAATGGTCAAATACAAAAAGCATGTCTTTGACAGGTGAGAATGTTTCATTTTTTAGATAAAGAGAACTAAATAAAGGTGGGTATGTTTCCTTTTTTTAGATAAAGAGAACTATATAAACTTACGGAGTTTCTATCTTTGCTTTGGCTACTAGGAGGGTCAGAACGAAAATTTGTGCTCAATGGTTAGATATTTCCTCAGCCTATGGCTTTTAAACATTTTCTTACTCTTTCCTGATTTTTACATTCTATTATTCCATGTAAGTGGTTTGGTATTTTATCCATTGCAATTTTACTCTAAGCAACTTTTGGATTTGTTTGGAAGAGGTAGGGTAGAAGCATATAAAATAAACATTGTGATTGTAAAAAAGAAACCATCTACGGGGCACTTTATGGGAGGTGATGGAGTAAGAGAGTGATTTCATACAGATGAAAACAATGTTTTTCTTTATCCTTATGGCGATTAAACTCATTTTTGTTGCCTTCATGATTTATTAAACTTTCCAAGGCTATCCTACCCTTTCTAAGCTTCATGTTTTATTTTCTTTAGTCATTTGGAGAAACTTTAAAATTATTTAAGAAAATTTATTCAAACTCGATTATTATTTCTTATATGGTACTTCCACTGGTATAATGCCATTTGAATGAAAAAATTTGCTCCTCCATAATCAAATATAATACCTTAGAATTCATACAATGCTACTACATTTCATTTGTACAGGTTCCATTAATCTAATTTCTGATTTCGCTGAAATGATTATCTCCTGAAGCTACTATTACAGATAATGTATGTGGGGGAGGGGTTGGCAATGTCCTGATTCACCTGACATATGGGACAATGTACTATTCCCATCTGGTTCTAGTTGTCTAAGTTGCTCAAAGCCTCAAGTTAGTGAAGGTTGGGGTCATGAGGGCACTCTTGCCATATACTGTACAAATATATTACTGGTCTCAAGAAGCCTGGGAAAGAGTTAATGCATCAACTGTAAATTATTACCACCATCAAAAGAAAGAACAACAGCAAACCACTCAAACATTAGGCTGTCAGTCTTGAAGGCGGTGTTTGTGTCTTGTCTGTTCATTCCCAACTTTTGCCATGGCTACCTGGCACACAGTAAGAGTCTAATAAATGTTTGCTGAACATATGAATTATTATAAAAGCATAAGCCTGACTCCTCAAAAATTAAACATAGAATTATGATAGGATCCAGCCATCCCACTTCTGAATATATACCCCAAAGATATGAAAATAGACAAATATTTGTATACTCATGCTCACAGCAGCATTATTCAAAATAGCCAAAAAGTGCAAGCACGCAGGTTTCTATTGACAGATGAATGGATAAGCACACAGGGTATATACATACAATGGAATATGATTTAGTCTTAAAAAGGAAAGAAATTCTAGATCATGGATGAAAACTTGGATGAAACTACAACATGGATGAAACTTGAACACATGTGTGATTTCATTTATATGAAGTACTTAGAGCAGCTAAATTCATGGAGACAAAGTATCAGGAGCTGGGAAGGGGCAGATATAGGGAATTCATGTTTAATGGGTATAGAATTTCAGGTGAGAAAGATGAAGAATTCTGAAGATGGGTGGTAATAATGAACGCACAATAATTTGAATCTACTTAATGACAGAACTGCACTCTAAAAAGTATTTAAAATGGTATATTTTATGCGAGATATATTTACTATAACTTAAAAAAATTTTTTTGAATGTTTATTTATCTTTGAGAGGGAGAGGGAGACAGACAGACCTTGAGCGGGGAAGGGGCAGAGACAGAGGGAGACACAGAATTGGAAGCAGGCTCCAGGCTCTGAGCTGTCAGCACAGAGCCTGACACTGGGCTCAAACCCACAAACCGCGAGATCATGACTTGAGCCGACATCAGATGCTTAACCGAGTAAGCCACCCAGGAGCCCCTACTATAACATTTTTAATGAAGAGAAAAATAATATAAGATAAAATACTTATGAAAGTCTGTACACTTATGTATTATGTTTCTTAACAGTATGATTTATTTTGCTTATTCTTTATGCAACTTTCTTGTATTCACAATATTCCCTTTGGAAATGAGGTGTGGGAAAATAATCAAGACTTGCTTCAAAAATTACACTTATTAAAATTAGATTGGACACATGTATTTAATTTTCCATGCCAAATGACCATGTTTTGGTATCTTTAAATGGCTGCTACTGCTCACATGCCGATATAACGTTTTAATGAAGAGTCGTCAAAACGGCGAAAGTAATCTGTGGTGCCATTTGTTTTAGGATTCTGTAATTATTTCCCCTTCTTTTGGAGGGGTGATTTCCACTGAAACATGAGTTTGCTTATTATAGACAGGGATGTCATCCACTGTGTGTATCACGATAGAATAGGTCCACTGTGTGGACTTCCGAAGTGTTATCCTGGAGACTTCTTGTGGATGACCCAACAGAGTATTTTCACAGGTCTGTTCAAGGAAGAACTTATTTTTACAAAGAATGAGAGTCATGAAAAGAAGCTGGGGGTAACGATAGTACCCTGGTGTAAAACCTGCATGTACACCTAGTAAAATTTGGAAATTGAATTCACTCTGCTTCAGATTTCATTTTCTCCCCTATTAAATCAGAGTACGACACAGGCATCACAAAATCTGCCATAAATAATTCTTCACAACCGTCTGCTTCACTTTGAGTGCTCTGGACTCTCTCCAGCCATAAAACCTGGATCTACTTTTACCACTAAAGAGGATAGTCCCTCTCTTGGTTGGGGCTGAAGACACTAAAATTGAAAAGAAGCTTGTCATTCAAGCAGTTACTCTGCATGCTACGTCTTACACAGAAAACAGGGGTTTCACCATGGAGCTAGGCAAGTCCTTGAAAATCTTGACAAGATTTATAAATAAGATGTGTTGTTTATTTATTATTAAAAAAAACCCTTTCCATTGTGTTTTCCTTGGTAATGTAACAGTGATATGTATTTTTGCCAAGAATAGGGTGTGGTTGCTTCGAGGCTTAGCCGATCATGAAATGTCATGCTTAAGACTTGAGTCAGATCATCAAAACAATGTAATTCTGGAAAAAGAGTGCCAACAGTTTCTCCACTTCTGCTAGATTCAACTCTATTTGAGTTGTGAGCATTAGTAGGTTTCCTTGTGACTGTGTCCAGTCATGACTCTGAAAATATCATCAGCAAATCTCGAATTTCATACTTTCGTGCTTCATTCTGAGGGTATCTTCCTCCCCTGCTGCCTGACTTCCTCCTGCATTTCTTCTATCCCTCCCTTTCCTTCTCATTTCTTTGTCAATTTTTGTTGGTTAATAATAATGTACTTACAGGGATTAAAATAAAATGGAAGAATATTACTTAGGGATTGTACTTCAAAACACCCAGCAATGCAGGCTAATGAACTCACAACTTTTTAAATAGACAAATGAATCCAACTTCTTAAACACTTGTCTCCGTAGGACTACTGAAGATTTGAAAATCAATTTTTGTAAAAGTTGGCATAGTTCAATACTTTTCCAAAGAGTCTGGTTAACTCAGCCAGCTTGGGGGTTTCTCTACTCATGATAAGCCCCTTTGGTATGCAAGTTCCCTGAGTGCAGAGATTTGGTCTTTCTCATATACCTCTGTAACTACAGTGTCTATAATAGTGCTTGATTCATGTAAGGCATTCAATAAATATTTATTAATGAATAAAGTAACCAGTGAGATAGGGTCCTGGGTTCAACAGAGGACTTGAAAGATCTAGGTCCATATCAAGAAACTAGGATCCAGAGTGGTAGATTAAATATGTCTGATAAAATACCAATAAAGTCTGACCAATGAAATACACATTGTTTATGATGTATTATTTCCTTGGATAATATAATTTGTAATATAAAAAAACAAGCATTTTATATTTTACTATAAGATGCTTGAGAGTAGATAATAAGTTCTCAAATATTATCTGTTAAATGTCTAAATATTGAAAAAATCCACGCTCATCGGATAACTGTCTTAGGCAGATGTGTGGATCACGAACATAAAGCTTCTACAATTCAATTATTAAGGTGACTTCTAAAATATAGAGGTAAGATACCAATCCCCCCTTTAAATACTAGAAATAATAATTCCACTATTTATATAACATTAAAAAGCTAGTCCTGTGTGATTTCTGAAAACATAAAAGTTCTGTTTGTTCAAAATTTAACTGCTCATGGCAGCAAATGCTGTTTTTTAAAATACTGTTGATAAGGGAATGAGACCCATGCTCTGAACTTCTCAGGATGTGCATGGGAATATTTTTGTCATAAAATCAAAGGGCTGGACTAGATTTGCTAAAGTCTCTTTTACCTCTAAAATTTTATGACTCTGACTTTAAAAACAAATTACCCATGGGGAAGTAGTGTCTTTGTAACTCACTCAGAATTTTCATTGTCATTGGACAGAGACTCCTCACTGATTCACCATATTCTGGCTCAAGTCTTGTTTATAGCGTATTAGCTTTGAACAAGCCGTTTCTTTTAAGGGTGCTCTGAAAATCTTGTAGAAGCCATAGAGAGCCTATCATGAACCATAACTGAGTTTGGAGATTGATGCTCCAAAAAGAAAAGATACTAAATGTCATGGAAAGTTAGGGAAAAACTAGGCAAAGTGCTCAGATCTCACATTTGCCATTCTGCAAATGGTTAAAGCACTATTGTTCAACTGTGGGCAGTGATCCACCAGTAGGTCATGAAATCAACTTGGTGTGTAACAAGTAGCATTGAAAGTAAAAGTTAAAAGGAATAATTCAGAGTAGAAAAGAAAACATTTAATATATCTCCTATAGTTAGGATAAGTACTGTTGGATGACACTTATTTCAGGAGTGTGTGTGTGTGTGTGTGTGTGTGTGTGTGCGCATTTCAGTGGCATGTGATTTGGGTTACCATGTACAATGTACTTCTTCCTGTGGAGCACGTTAAAAAAAAGCTTGAAAACTATTGGTTTAAATGAAAAAAGTCATTCCAAGTCCAATAAAAACATATTCAAAGTCCTTTCAAATTCTGTAATTACTTCTATGAAATCCTGAAGATCTCATGAGCATCCTATGCAATCATAGCAAAGAGGTAGGGTGTAAATGGGAAGGTTTCTTTCCTCAAAGAAAAGCAGCACCAAACTCACTCATCAATTTTGAACACCAGAAGCCAAGATCACTGAACCCAAACTCTTCCATCTAATGGGTTTGATTGGAGACGGAGGCAGATCCCCACTCTGTCCCTGATGGACGGTGGATATCAGCTACACCCAAATGTGATTATATGTGAGCTCAGACAGAATATAGACCAGCCAAGGGATTCCTTAAAAACCTTTCTTATTGACATATATTATGTATACAGAAAAGTATAACTAGGAAATCTGTTTTCATCTTGAGGGAAAAAGAAAGACTTTGTAGCTTTCTTCATCTCTTCCTTCTCCTTTGGCATCTTGTATTTCTGCCTAAGAGATTTCTAAGAACCCATGGTGGCTTCTTGAGGACAGGGAAACATATTATAGAAGTGAAAACACCTCGTGTAGAAATTCTTGTCTTCATCTTGGTGTATATCTTACATAACTTTTTTTCCCCTGTAATATGATTTTACTTTAATTGGTGAGTCAGTATTTCCATCTCCTTTTATTTATCAAAACATTTTTTGGGTGTTTTTAAAAAGTAAAACCTCAAAGTTAGCTCAATAACTGGACAGTCCACAGCACTTTAACATAGTAAGTAATTATGCCATAAAGTACATGGAAAAATAGAAGTTTTTCATAAGGACATGGAATTTAATGATTGTGAAGTATGATAAATGTGGGACGAGACAGTTTCTTTTAAGACACATACAAAAATATATACATTTACTGAGAGGCTGGTATATGTCCGGGACTGTTCTACATGCTACAGGAATAAATGAGACAGCCAGGAAAATCCCTGGTTTTGCAGTGCTTACGCTAGTCAGGGGAAAATGTATGAAAAAAAATTAAATGGGTGAATAAACAGTATAATTTCAGATAGTGGCAAGTGCTTTGACAAAGAGAAAACAGGACTGACCTCATGGTAGAGCTGGGGTACAAGCTGAAATTGAAGTGGTCACTGAGGGGGTGACCTTTGAACCAGCATCTCAATGAATAAGGAGGTAGCCAAGGTTTCCAGGGAGATTAAAGCAAGGAGGTGTGAGCACTGGCATTTAGTTAGCAGTACTAAAACATCTTCCAACTTGAAAAGAAAATGAAATAGAGATGTGTTAACTGAAGAAAAGAAATCAAGTAGTAAAAGTTGTTCATATGTTATTTTAAATGGATCCATTAGGAACTAAGGGAAGGACCTCCCTTAACCTTGTTCAGGCTGTAAATAATGCCCCTGGAGTTCTGGAAATGGCTGAATAGTGCAGCTCACAACTTTGGCGGCCAAGGTAAAAAATATCATGTATCCCAAAAGGAAAATCTAGTAGATCAAGCAATCAAGAGTACCACTGATGAAATTTACAGCAATTTGTTAGCTTAGAACTTCCAACATGGCAGGAAAAGGGTACATCCACCATGCTCAGGACAGTTGGGTTATGCAAGGCTTGTTGAGCACTAAGGCCATTTACACAGACCTTTGCTATAGTCTGAGGAATAAGAGGCTCAATAATCTCAGAGGAGTATGGAAAACTTGAAGACTATTCAGAGGAAGTCAACAAAGATGATTAAGAATTGAATAATGGGGCCTCTGAGAAAAGGTATAGCCAAAATGGAATTACTTGGCTGGGATTATTTATCTTGGTGAGGGACGCATCCAAGGTGTGGCTTAATATGGCTTTAAGAGTATGAAAGGTAATGGTGACTAGCTGTTCTTTATGACCTCTATGAAGAGAACAAGTTGAAATGGGAGAGCTTTTAGTTAAAGATAAGACTTTTTGGATTATAAGGTATCCAAAACAGAGCAAGTTACCTAGCAAGCATTTTAGGTCTCTTTCTTTAAACTTTAAAACAGAAGCTATTAAAGATCTTTGAACCCCTTCCACATGGATGGTTTTGGTGATCTTTGCCAAGTTCAGTGCAACATTTTGTGGGCCTATGTACACTCATGCACACTTTTTTTCTGGGAAGAGGGTTGACAACTTGTATTAGATTAGGTTCATGCCTAAAAATTTTTAAAAGTCATTGCTTTTGAAAAACCAATTATATTCTCATTTGTTTGGATCAGTTGAAGAACACTTTGGTCTGAAAAAGGAGTGGACTATATATCCTCTCAAGTTTGCCTACCATCTTATAAGTTACTTATGAGATTTTGAGATCTGCATGGATGGCTGCTCTAAAGATTAAACATTAAAAAATTAAAGATTAAGAGACTAATGTTAGATTTTAAAAAATTATATTTAAGTGACAAATGCATTCATGAATGTGTATGTGTGTGTGTATATATATGCGTGTGTGTGTGTGTGTATACACACATACACACACACACACACACACATATATATATATATATATATATATATATATATATATATATAACGTATATATAGAGAGAGGGATACTTGCCATAAGACTGGAGGGTAAGTGGTACTCCTTGGGAAAAGTACCAGCTTAAAAAACATTTGCAACATACAAGCAAATGGGAGAAAGGTATTCTGTGGAATATTTAAAACATATGGTTTTTGTTTGTATTTCTTCCAAATGTTTGAGAAACGTGAACAACTTGTACCTGTATACAGTCGTGACTATGAATGCACTATTCTGTTTTAACAAAAAATGTATTTATAAGCAAGCAGTAAAACATTGAAAGAAATTATAATGTTAATAAGTAGGAGGCTATCAGGTTCCATATTAAATTTCTCATACCTAAAGCTTACTTTGCAAAGAACAGTAATTTTAACTTGATGGATTAAACAGTTTTCAATATAGTATAAATTTCAGAGATCCATAGGAAGTGATGTAATAAAAGTCCTAATCAATTGGGCATATAGATACCTTGCACACACAACCACTTCCTGTGAATTGTACAAAGAGGCAAAATTGCAGCATTAGTGAAATAGGTGAAACACAAAATTCTATTTTGTTCTTACCTCCATGTTGGAAGCATTAATGAAAGAAAGTTTAGGAGCCCTGAAAAGCTTGTGTGTATCTTTGAGTACACAGATATGTAACTGTGGTTGATGTTGTGTTAAGTTTGACATCATTTACCTTATTTGATCATAAATATCAATTTCCATCAAATTTCAATTTTGTGTGGGGTAATTATTTTATAAAACACAGTGAAATCTTAAATTCTCATTCGTTCTGGCTCCATTTATTTAAAAAGGAAGGGGAAAAGTACAAGGTAGTTGAAAAACTGAGAACCAGAGATAATGAGAGATAAAATAGGATTAGAGCATTTTTTTCTCTGGCTTCCTGGCCTGAGGCACAAAATGCAAGCCTGAGTTATCACTGAGAGAGATAGGTATGTATATTCCTGGGACGTATTTGGGACACTTACATCAGATCACTGGTCTCCATTTTTACAGGCTTGAAGAATTGCATGCAATGAAATGACAACTTCAGATACAGTAAATTAATAACACATGGAGCTGAAACTTGTAAGGTTTCTTTTCCGGGGAAGTTAGATAAACAAATATATTTACACAAGAGCTGTTTGAGTCATACAAATTTTAAGCTAGTACTTATGTAAGTGGCAATAGCTTTTCTGAAAGTTGCTCAAATCATAGTTTCAGTAATGTAATTACTGTTTTCTTTCCATTCATATCACCATAAAGGAGATATACATCAAGAACCTCACTTAGGTAGAGCTGCACTTCATTTTCCAGGTGTAAAATCAGAGGGAAAATACAAACATGAAATCATCTCTGAACCGATAATGAGGTAGGTTAAATATATACACACACATATATATACACAGCATATAATGACACCAGGTTATTATATGTGGTTCTCCTGCCATAAAAATCAATGTATGAGTTTGATCTTCATATTGAGTAGGCATGAAAGTACCCAAAGTCTTTCCAGGGAATATTTAAACATGATTAAGAGGAAGAATGTCCATATTCTCAACTTCTGTATATACTTTTTCCTAAAACTGAATATGGGAAAATGCACATACAGTTATGGTGTTCTAATAGCCTCCTATCCCAGTTCCCCATTTTAAAGCACATTTGACTTTTCAAAAGTACCTGAAACTTACAGTGGTATGTTACCCCAGGGTATAAAAATAGGATCACCAAACAAAAGAATGATTCAAAATATTGGCTTCAGGGAAACCTCCTTTAATGAAAGTACCAAAAACCCACACTTAGAGTCCGTGTCTTTCCCTGTTCTGTGCAGTTTTCTGCAAAGACAAAGTTTTAAAAAAGGATATTTTGGTCAATGCTAAGCTGTTTTGAATACAGATGTATTATATAGTGGGCAATGGGAATCATGAAAATTTTCATTTAACCATATTGCCTCTTCCATTCTTCAACTATTGTCAAAGAATAAATCACTTCAGAGGGCACTGAGTGAGAGCAAAGCAAAGAGAGTTTGGTAAGTTATATCATAGGGGCATCAACTTTTATCCAGGTCGCAGGAAATTCTTCATGGTGTGTTTGTTCGTATGTATGTATGTATATATGTATGGATAGATGGATAAACGAATGAATGAATCTTCTTAGGATTAAAAAGTGATATGGTTTGCACGTAGCTAAGTATTAACAAACATCCATTTCCACTAAAAAATGAAGTCAGACTTTCTCTGGCTGCTTTTAATGATTAAGTTATATGGCACATATTTTCCCATTAACTGAGTTAAATTTGTAGCTACAAATGTGGTTTGATTTCTTTGGTTCTTATTTTAAATTATAGATGTATAATTTATATACAGTAAAGCCCATCCATTTTAGGTACACAATTCTGTTAGTTTTGACATATATAAGTTGTGCAACCAGGATGAAAATCAAGACAAAGAATTATTTCCATCACCTCATAATGTTCTGTTATGTCCCTTTGTAGTGAATCCTCTCCCCTTTTAATCACTGAATATACATCTATTTTATGGATCTATGACAATTTGTTAATTCATTAACTGCTTGATGGACATTTGGGTTGTTTCCAGTTTTGAATGATAATAAAGCTGCAACAAACATTCCTATATATATAATTGCCTGGATATATATTGCCTGGATATATATTTTTATTTCTCTTATAAATACCTAGGAATGGGAGTAGTGAGTTTTATGGTTAAGTGGTTTTTTTTTTTTTTTTAACGTTTATTTATTTTTGAGACAGAGAGAGACAGAGCATGAACGGGGGAGGGGCAGAGAGAGAGGGACACACAGAATCGGAAGCAGGCTCCAAGCTCTGAGCCATCAGCCCAGAGCCCGACGCGGGACGGGAACTCATGGACCGCGAGATCGTGAACTGAGCTGAAGTCGGACGCTTAACCTACTGAGCCACACAGGCGCCCCTATGGTTAAGTGTTTTTTAACTTAATGTAAGCAACTGCCAAACTGTTCTCCAAAGTGCCCATCCCATTTCACATTCCCACAATAGTGTAAGAGAGTTTCAGTTTCTCTGCACTCTTGACAGCACTTGACATTGTCAGTTTTTAAAACGTTCGCCTTTCTACTGGGTCTGAAGTAGTGTATCAGTGTGGTTTTACTAATGATGTTGAACATCTTTTCATGTGCCAATTTGCCACCTGTATTTATTCTCTGGCAGAGTGTTTGTTTAGATCTTTTGTCCAATTTTTATTGGGTTGTTATTTTCTTCTTCTTTTTTAAATGTTTTTATTATTTATTTTTGAGAGAGAGAGACAGAGCGTGAGCAGTGGAGGGGCAGAGAGAGAGAGAGACAGAATCAGAAGTTAGCTCCAGGCTCCAAGCTGTCAGCACAGAGCCCGACGTGGGGCTTGAACTCACAAACTATCAGATCATGACCTGAGCTGAAGTCAGACGCTTAACTGACTGAGACACTCAGGTGCCCCAAGGGTTGTTGTTTTCTTATTACTGAGTTCTGAGAGGTCCTCATATATTCTCACATATACAAGTCCTATATCAGATATATGTTTTGCAACCATAAGGTTTTGACAATAATATATTTAAAACATGGGATGTGATAATACCATTTTTTCAAAATGTATTATACTAGCAAAGCTACATTAAATTAACGATATTTTAATTTTCCTAATTCTTCCTGAATATATTAAGTTAAACAAGGTGCCTCTAAGAAAAAGAGCAACAGATATGATTAGTAATCATTGGATAAGTATTGGTAAAGCAGAAACTGAGAAGGTAAATGGCTCTAGTGTTACAAATTATTTTTCCAGTCAAACCATTTATAATTCTTTGCTTTTAAATGATATAATTGAATTGTCATCTAATAAAATATTAAATATAAGTTTTGATGGTTAATTACTAAGTGATTTCTGGCATCTAATTCAGAAGGAGTTCAAAGAATTGAGTCACATTATTTACAAAATTCCTTCAACTCTCAAATTCATTCCTTTTGTGTAATCAGTGTTCTTTAGTGCTTATGTGAATAAATGTGAGTATTAGAAATAGGATTAATGAGTAACCCCATCTGATTCTAGCAATAAATGATACTTATCTGCTGATAGATGAACTATTCTGGAAAAGAAAAAGCTCCATATATCCCATTTAGAGCAGTATTTTCAATAAAACATATTACTTAACAAAATTTGTATTATTTGTGTTATTGTTGGAGTACTGTTAATGGAAATAATATCATTGCCCAGAAAAAGCTTTTTTAAGAGACTTGTGAACATAGAAAATTTAACAAAAACTAAATTTCATTTTATATACATATTTCTGTTTTTGTAGCACATATGATTATTGTTGATCATTAGTTCTTTTTCATTTTTTAGAAAGAGGAAAACTTTCAATCATTAAATATACTACATTAGGGTAATATGAGCTGAAAGAGAAAGAGAATGAAATAAATGGCCAGTATATATTTTTAATGGGCAGTTATGAGTCTAATTGGTATAGTACTAAGATTCCAGTAGAAACATCTAGAATTGTCAATATTTGTAATCCTCCAGATACCATAACTTTTGCAACTGTTTTACCTTCTGATGACAACTTTTAAATAATAACTTCAAAATGTGCCCGTGGTAGGTAATTTTTCTAAATTCGTTTAGGTAGTTGGAAATTAAAAATTTTGAAAGATAGGTCATGACCTTTATAATTCTTTCCCTTTTCTCCCTGGCCGTTGTGACATTTGGCCCTGGTCTCATTGTTCTAGTTTTCAAGCTTCTCAGTTTGCGATTACAATAGCAATAATTTTCCCTGGACACTGAGCGGATGACTAGCTCATTCAGTGCCCTGTGTCCTTCCCACATTGGCTGACAGCAGAGCCTTAACTGTCCATGCCAAGCTCCTTTCTCCAGGGCTCAGTCTTGACATTCTTCCTGAGCAGCTCAACAAAAGCATCATAAAAGAACAAAACAGCCAGAGTGATTCTTAACTGGGTATTCAGAAATTTATAAAAGGATTTATTATTGAGGCTTCGGGTTTTGTTTATTAATCGACTTTGGTTCTCTCTTGTTTTCTGGTCAAACGCTTTGTGTATATGGGAGAGAGGGAAGAAGGGAGGGAGAGGAGGAGGAAGGGAGAGAGAGAAAGAACGAGACAGAGACAGAGGGAGCGTAAAGCCTCTTGTTTTGTCGGAGTCCTGAAAAATGTTTTCCAACATTTTCAAAGCTTTGTGGATTGAAACCTAAAAACCAGACTGAACTGCTCACATCCCACAAGTGCAAAGTCATGTGTACCTGACACCTGCCATTTTTTACACATCAAAGTTTGGGCTCTTCTGCGTTTAAAGGGCTCCTGTCATCAGGCTCCTGAGGGGCACACATGTAGAGAAAGGAAGCCCACCCATTTGGCAGAGAGGTGTGTCAGACTCTGAGGAGGAAGGTGCCCTCTTTCAAGAAGGAATGTACAGAAAGACATTCAGAGAGCTCCACGAGGGCACATCCACTGTGTGTGCTGCTGAGCCCCCAAGCACACACTTAAAATTGTGGGACATTTTGTTTCACATCAGGTGAAACAAACAGCCCGATTCCCCTGTTAATGATTCTTGGGACAACGCCATTGCTTTTCTTGCTTTTAAATACTGAACTGAGGTCTGTGTGGCGTCTCCCTCCCTCCTCTCCTCCCCATAGGTTTGGCACTCATTTTCCCCATTATTTCAATGAGTAATGACACCAAGGGCATGACGCCAATCCTACCGGCGCTTTACACTTTCCCCTTTCTACAAAATAAAGGAGAACCAAACCAAACAGGCTAGGGCATTCGGCTTTGGGGATTGTGACTAATTTCTCAGCTCTCTTTGCTCTGTCGTAAAATGCTGGCTGTCATTCGACATTTGGCTTTTTTTCACAGAGCCCTTGAGCAAACTTTATTTACAGTGCATGCTGACTTTTATTACTACATAATACAGAAAATATTTGCTTCATTATGAAGCCAACTGAATATTTATTTTGATTTTTGTTACTTGTGGTAAACAGAGTTCAAAACACTCTCCACTACCATTGTTCCAAACTGGGCAAAAACTATGTAAACAATCAGCATAGTGATTGTGTGGCCCAGACTCTGATTGCCCCACCTCCCTTTCCAGCAAAAGGAAAGTTTTAATCTAAAAAAAAAAAAAAAAGTGTTTATGTTAATTTTAAATTTTAAAGCAACCTTTGCCCCTCAAGACTGTCTTTAGTCCATCCTGGTGGTTGCCTTTTATAGGAAGTCACCTCACAATGAAGTCTTTTCAAGGCACTTTTAACTAAGCCTTCTTTTTGGATAAAGTCCAAGGTAGGCCTGATTCTAAGACAAACATTATTGCCCTAAACATCAAGAGTGCTATTTTTTAGATGACATAGGTAAGAACGTGAGTGTTGGAAATATATGTCTGTACCCAAATGCATTTTGTCTATATTTAGATATATGATACTGGCTTTGCTGATTCCATTCAGTTCCAGTTCCGACCTGTCTAGTGTACCTCAGTTGGCTTTGAACGATTGTCCAGACTTGAAATGGACCCATTTGGCCTCCTATATGGTCTAGTCCCTTCATATCCACATTATGATAAACATGGCAGTCCAGACTGGCTGCATCTGCTTCCTTGTTCTTTGACTTTTTATGATTAATTCTTTTTGTAATTTGGTAGACTTTTGAATGGCTTTAAGTCCTACTTATAAACTCCATACCAGTTTACTTCTGCATCTTAAAGAAAAATAAATCCAGGATAGCCGAACATTTTTAGTTCATATCTTTAAATGCTGAGAAAATCATATATGCTAGCATGAATCCAGACTAATATTTATGTCAACATTTTTTCCAACCCTGGATATACCTTCCCACTGAGAATTTGGGAGTGAGATTTAGTTTCTGTCTTACACTTAAGCCCACATCTAGAGTTTCTGAAACTTCCATCTTAACAGATCACTTTGGAGTTGCTTTTTCCTTTCTGTGCTTTATAGGACATTTATAAAACTTCTGCCTTCTTGCTAGAGGTGCTCACACAATTGGGCCAATGTGAATGTTGTACAATAAAAGAAAAACCTTGTGCTCTGGGATCAGATCTGGAATCAAACCTTGGCTCTATCACCTCCTGGATGTATGACCTTGAGCAAGTTACTAATCTTCCCAAACCGTATTTTCTTCGTTAAAATAAGGAACATAATACCTATATCACAAGATTACTATAAAGATTAAACATAATAATGTGTGAAAAGCATTTGACACAGTATTATGTGTAGAGTAAGCATTGGCTCATAGAAAATTGTTCTGTTTATTCTAATAAGAGTAACTTTTTAAAAATATAGGTTTTGAAAAAATTTGGATTTTCTACATACACGCAAATAAAGGTCAACAAAAGATGTTTTATAAAATTTCGCCTGGGTGAAAAATTTTTAGGACATCTAAGTAGGGCGTCAAATACTTTCAGTATTTTTGTATATGAGTCTTAGCTAGTATTTTCTTCTTTGGTATCATTTGGTAAAATGTGTTGTTAGCAAATCTCTTAAATCTTCAGTTTCCCCATCAATAAAATGGAATGACAAAACTTTGAAAAGTTAGAATAAAGGAAATACTAAAGATTACCATTATCAGCCCATTTTGTAAATAATGGGATGTTGAAGAACTATTTTACATATACTGTGATTAAAATATGTGCCACAAGGTTATAACTTTTATATTTAGGAATGTAGATAAACAATGAGGATTTCATCTTATCAAGTCCAACATTTAATTTATTTTTGCATGCTTGAGAAGCATGGTCAAAACCTTTGTTATTGATGAACTATTTCTTTCTTTTTTCTGAAGATAAAACATATATTTGATGCATAATGGTAGTGATAGATTGGTGAACTTTGGAACCAAAGTTTGTTTTTAGACACCATCAAACCGAGCTGGTGAAGAGAGAGTCTGGTTATCACTATCAGAATAATCCCATAAGAACTGCAATCTTGACAAGGAACCAACCCTACCATGGAAAATAAGTCCATACATTTAGTTTATTGAAGAATAGCACAGGGTTTAAGAATTTTAACTTTGGAATCTAAGTGACTGGGTGTGAATCCTGGATCTAGAACATTCTATTTGACCTTAGGCAAGTTACCTGAACTCTATGGATTTCAGTTTCCTCACCTATAAAATGAGGTTAATCATAGTACCTACCCTACTGAATTATTTTGAAAAATTAAATAAGTCTAGTAAATAAGCCTTCCCTGTAGAGAAGTACCTGGAATAAAGAAAGGGCTTGCTAACATTAGTGGTTGCTGATATTATTAGTATCTTGGTAAATCTGCAGACTTTTTCCTTAATCAGTAAGGGGCATAACATTAATATGGCATTTTTTCATTTAGGTGAAAATTTGAAGGATATTTGTCTATCCTTATGCCTGTGGACACTGCTTGGCCCTCACTCATGCTACTATTATCATCTGCATTTGTTCTCCTTTTGCCAGATATTTAAGGTAAAACAAGATATAACCTTGTCTTCAAGAAGTGAATATTCTTTCAACGGAGAAAAGGAATGCACAGGTGAAATACTGGGAATCTTCTTGAAACCTAATCCTTAAAGCTTGTTTTTCTGTATTTTAAGGCTAAAATTCAAAATAGTGAAGACTGGTAGAATTTTACATACACATAATATGAATTTTTTCCTTTTGTTTGCATTTAAGTCAATGTTGGAGAAGCATGGATTTTGGAATCTGAAAGACCTGAGTTCAAATCCCATCTCCACCATTTAGTAGCCGCATGAATTTGGGCAAGTTCATTAGTCATTCTGAGCTCCAATTTCCTCATCTGCAAATGGAAAATATTACCCGTTAGCTCAAAAAAATCAGTGGGAGGATGAAAAGGAATGGCATTTACAAAGCATCCAACACAGTGCCTGACTCTTAGTCGGTTCTCCATAATTTTTCTTCTCTCATTAACTGCAATAAAATAAGAAAATGAACATTCTAAAAATTCTCTAAAACCAAGAAGCCATTCTCATGTTTTCTTGATTCCATGGCAAACCCCTATAAGCTTTCTTTTTTTAAAAAAATAAAGTTGATTTATTTATTTTTGGGAGAGAGAGATAGAGAGAGAGAGCAAGTGGGGTAGGAGCAGAGAGAGAATCCCAATCAGGCTCCACACTGTGCAGAGTCTGATATGGGGCTCAAACTCACGAACCATGAGATCGTGACCTGAGTTGAAGTCAGACCCTTAACCGACTGAGCCACCCAGGCGCTGCCCCCACCCCCACCCCGCCCCATAAGCTTTCTTTGGTTCATTTTTACCTACATAGGAAATGGCTTCCAGGTATTGTTGCACAAGAACACTATCACATCTATAGTAGACGCTACCCAATTGTTCTTATTTAAATTTGAAAATAATCTACGTCTCTGTCATCAGAACACAAAATGATCTCCCTTTTGCAGCTATTTATTTCTACTCCACACTTGATCAATGAATAGAAAGTTTGCTGCTTTATACTTTCGTTCCATTTTTGCTCTTGGCATACAGAGACAATCTATTCAAATAAATTCTGGCAATGTTTAAAAATCTATACACAGAGATAGCCCTAGCTTTTCCCTCTAAGATGGGAGTTCCCCCTCTGATGATATGAAGCTGTAAGCCATGCACACTGAATCTATGAATTGGACCACAAGTATACAGCAGCTCTTTCCATACCTTATCAAGAAATGAAAAATCAGTACACACCTAGCCTGAAGATCTTCAAATTAACCAGACCTTTGATTCACTCCAAACTGATTTATGAAGTAATTTGCTCTCCTATAATCTCCAGCCTTCATTTGCTTACATACCATCCCTCCAGCCCACCTTACAACTTCCACCTACCTATAACCTCTGTTGCTGATTATGGAACCAAAGATAAAACCCTGGGAAGACTACCTCGCTGGCTTTGCCTGTCAATTTACTTCTAAGAAGAGTCAGTTTTCTTTTGCAGATAATTGTTTAACATTTCTGGAAGCACTGGTATTCATTATACAGTGAAGGAGAAAGACAAAATTAATGCACGCTCAGCTAGACCATAAAAGGTTGTCAGCTCATCAATGACTTCCTATGATGTCATCAGCAACAGTTAAGCTCCAAAGAAACTAAAGATGAAATTACAACTTTGGTGTTGACTCAGTTATGTGGCCTCGCGTGTAGAGCAGAGCGGACTTTACTATATGTTTCCTTATCCCTATAAAATACATCAAAGGCCAGATTTTCAAAGCATGGCTGGCCATTTGGAAAGAGGTATATCCAGGCCCCCAAAGCCTTCATTTTAAGCAGATGGCAGTGGGAATGGTGAGGTTAGAAATTGCAAGCGCAGGCATGTCAAGGCATTAACACCAGCCCTGACTAAGGAGGGGCTAGCATGCAGGGCACTGGAACCACCGTTCAGTTCTATAAAACCAGGTATTGTGCTGACTTGTGGCAGGTAGCAGAAGGCCTAGCACAAACTCATTTCCTATTTGCTTTTCCCTGGCCCTATGCTCCCCTGGTGGACATCACCAACCCAACGACTGGCGCGCCACGAGGTGGCGCTGTCTTGTACTACCAAGTTTATATGTGATGGCAAAGCCACCTGTCAGGAGCTCCATATTATTAAAAAGTTTAAAGGGAAAAAAATAAAGTATCAGGTTCTCCTCCTTATCACAGCAGCTGGAGGTAAATTATTAAACCCGTTTTGAAATCCTGTAGTTAGGCTCTTCCTCTGAGATTGTAAAAACAAATATCTAGCATAATTGAAAGAATTAACATATATCAAAAAAAAATGATAACTAAATTGAGAATTGTTCTTCCTTTCGGGAGTGCACAAAACACACATTCCACCGAGCTGCTAATGTCTAGGCTCATTTGAAAAGACAGTGTCTCCCAATTTGGAATTTTAATAACTCCTTTTGAAAATCTCCATAGAAGATATCACTTAAATCTTTAATAATCACTTGGCAAAATTTCAAGGAATGGAAAATTATATTCATTTTCTCTCACTCGTGTTGTCCTCAAACTTTGGAAAACTTACTACAGGAATATGGAAGTGTGGAGTGTGCAGATTAAAATGCACATTTATTACCATCCTAACAGGTATAATGTTCTTGGCAAAACAAACCAAGCTCTTGGATACAATGGTTCTTTTAGAATAAGACTCTAGCTTATGTCTTCAGAAGATATTTTGAGTCCTATTGTGTGAAAGGTGTTAATGAAAAGCCAGCAGCTTTTTTCCTGTAGCTAAAACTTTATTCATGATTGGTGTGTAGATTAGCATACTATCCATTATTGTCCAGCCATTCCAAAGTAGCCACCTACTGTATTCAGGGCCTTTTGGCATCAAAATTTATTATTGTGTTTTTTTTTTTCCTTTTACAGATTTGTATACTTGTGTAGCACCAAAACTTTCATTAAAAATTGAACTGAGGGCCTTTTGTTCCAGGTAACATAGCTCAAAACTTTACGTTCAACCATTTGGAGAAACTGTATTTCAAAATGTTATCCCTCCCAGGCTGAGAGCATTACATTTTAAGCCTCCAGGGACACACATATCTCAAGTTTTTTGTCTCCTTAGCATTTCCTATTATAGGAAAAAAAATGGATTCCTTTCACGAACCCAGCAGGTCTTTGAAGAGGCATCATGCCATTCTTCATCTTCTGACAGTACACATGAGGCTTTAGCTTTGTTTGTATTTTCTGTGGTGAATTCTTTTCCTTCTCGTTCCTGTCCATGGTGAATTTCCCAGATCTTCCTTTCCATCCCCGACAGAAAGAAAACACTGCATCTGAAATCCCGTCTTATTTTAAAACTGATTAGAAGTAAGACGTGTATAGCAGCCTTGAGACTAAGAACTAATAAGTGCCAGCTCACACAAATCTCTCACTAGGCTGGATTTCTCCAGAGTTTCAGCTATTAGAGAAATGGAGGGAGTGACCACTTTCCCTTTTTTTCTTAAATGGAGAATACACATACTATAAAATCCACTGTACAATTCAGTAGTTTTGACTATGTTCACAGAGTTTTGCAACGATCACCACCTTGAATTCCAGAACATTTCCATCACCCCCCAAAAAAGCCTCAGATAAGTGAACTCCCCATTCCTTCCACCTCCCACCTCCTTCCAACCTTTAATCCACTTTTTGTCTCTATGGATTTGTCTGTTGTGGACATGCAACATAAATAGAATTACATACTATGTTGCCTTTTATGCCTGGTTTGTTTCACTTAGCATGTTTTCAGGGTTCACCTATTCTGTAGCACAATCAACACTTTAGTGTTGTCCCCTTTAGGACTAAATAATATTTCAACATATTCATTTCTAATTGATCATGATAAATTATTGTCCATCATGGTTGAGTAGCTAATTTGGGTCTTTGTTGAATTATAAAACTAAAATATTTATAAATAAATATTTATAAAGCTATACATTTTTTAATTTTTTAAATTTTTAAAAATATTTATTTTTGACAGAGAGAGTCAGAAACAGAGCATGAGTGGGGGAGGGACAGAGGGAGAGGGAGACACAGAATCTGAAACAGGCTCCAGGCTCTGAGCTGTCAGCACAGAGCCTGACACGTGGCTCCAACTCACAAACCGTGAGCTCATGACCTGAGCCGAAGTCGGACGCTCAACCGACTGGGCCACCCAGGCGCCCCTCAAATAGGTTTTGAAATCAAGAAATTCCTGATATTCCTGGTAAATAAAATTCCTGGTAAATAAAAATAAAACAAAATTCTTTTGATTTTCTCCTGTTTTCATGTCTCAATAGTGATTACTGGAAAAGATTTTAAAATATGATCATCTCTTCAAGTGGTATGAATAATACAATTTTTGGGACAATATTAAGGAAAGCCTACATATAAAATAAGAATGAAGCATTTGGCTTTGAAATCAAGAGATATATATCTGAAACAGTCTATTGTTTATGAATATAAAATGTCACTTTCATTTATCCAAAAATGTAACTGAGAACGTTTTTTTGTGTGTGAAGTAAGCCTGTTGGACTGATAACTGTATCCTAATTCTTAGTGTGGTGCTGGCCCATAGTAGGCACTTGCTGAATACACTGATGGGTGGATAGATGGTAATGATTAAAAAATCAAACTATATCAAGGGGCACCTGGGTGGCTCAGTTGGTTAAACATCTGACTTCAGCTAAGGTCATGATCCCACGGTTCATGGGTTTGAGCCCTGCATCAGGCTCTGTGCTGACAGCTCGGAGCTTGGAGCCTGCTTTGGATTCTGTGTCTCCCTCTCTCTCTGTTCCTCCCCTGCTTGCACGCGCTCTCTCTCAAAATAAATAAATAAATAAATAAATAAATAAATAAATAAATAAATAAAATAATTTAAAAATCAAACTATATTCTTTTCCAGCACCAAGGAATCTTTAGTGCTGATATGGGATACATTCCATCATGACTTAAACATTTATTTTAACTAATACCATACATGAAATACGAAGCTAAAGGATGTATATGAAACACGTATATGCTAACTCTTTTATGCCTTCGGAAGGAAAGACCCAAGTATTAATCAGCGAAAGTTATATAAATTATATATGGTAACATGTATATACATGTATATGTGTGTGTCCTTTGATGAGATAGAGAAAACAAACTAATATGATTTGAAAAGGTAGTAAGTGCCGGCCACTGGAGATACGGAAAGTGTTAAGCACTGGGAATACTGAAGAATAAGATAGGTTCTTTGCTTCTCTAATTATTTACTCTCTTTGGGGAGGAAGAGTTCTGCCCTAACGCATGTTCCTGTACTGTTTATCAGGGCACATGTGATTGGTGGAAGAATGGTGTCAGAATCATAAGGAGGTTGGCTGGCTGATATATGATTTCCCCACCCTCTTACAATACGTCTGCACTGGGCCCGTGGTGAAGGACTGTGCCCTCACGCTCTTCACTCGTTTTCCTCTCCACTACCGGGGCACATGTTCTGCTGGGAAGTGCTCCTTGCTTGTTCTCCCACCTTGGTGCATATGGTCTTCTTCTCTATTACCCAGCAGGTGCACACCTTCCTTTTCCCCCCTTTCGTTAAGCTACTTTTACTGTGTATTTTAAAGGTAAAGTCCTATAATTTTAATAGTATTTGTTTGGACTCTAACACACCTTTTAAATGGTGCTAGTGTTTTTATAGGTTTGCTATTGTTTTTGTGGGTGTTCTGCTCACAAAGTTCCACGGGTGTTGAGTGGCCTGCCTTGATCTATTTTTCTTATAAATCCTGTTAGTTTTAATGCATGTTTTCCAGGGTGTAAGGTATTCAGAAATGCATATCACGCTACGGTAGAACTGTCTATATAAGAAAAAACACATAATAGCAAATAAAATGGAAGAAAGGCCACTTGAAAATGTTCTAAGCAAGAGAATTCTAAGCATGATCTATAGAGGCTAGCTAGCCAATGCTACAGTGATGATATCTCAGAATTTGAGGCAAGCTTTAAAGTTGACTACAAGTAGCTAGCTACTGGATATGATCAAGAGCTGGGGCTCAAACTACAATGGAGGTCAGAAGGTCAACCACTTCCTTATTATATGACCTTGGGCGCACAAATTATCCTCTCTACATCTCCATTGCATTACCAACCAAATGACAGAACTGTAAGAAATTGAAATGGGATAGTAATTGTAGAGGGCTTAGTATATTGCGTGGCATTCATTCAGTGAATACTGATTAAGCCTCTGGGAGCCAGGAGGTACTTGAGAGTCTGAAGCTACAGCTGCAAACCAAATACAATGTAAATATTCAATTTTTTTTTTAAAGTGAGCTATGGTGATGGTGTTTCTCATTTACTTCTATTTGCCATATATTTCTAAAAGCTGAATATCTTTCACAAGGAATAACAATGAGCAAAATCAGCATTAGGAAGTTATGCACTATTTACTGCCTCGCTGGAACATATCTTTAAAGGAAAATTAAGACAAAGGTACCAAGGGTGACTGTGTTGCCAGAGGGACATGGGATTTACTGATGTTGGACTTGTTAGTCCCTGGCAGGGTGGTTGGTCGTGACCTAGTGAAGAAGACACTGTGCTTCTTTAGATGCTATCAGAATGCAATGCCCAGGGAGTTCCAAAAGGAACTTTGCAGAAAACCTATATGGAGCCATTTAAAAAGGGAAAGGCAGAAAGAAGAGACAGACCTGCCAACCCTCACCAAGTGCAGCAGGGGAGTGTGAATAGATGGGGGAGGCGGGCACAAGGGCTCTGGAAAGGAGCTATGGCAGCTGTGACTGCCTGGGTGCTGTGGACTGCACACTTGGTGAAATGTACATATCAGATTGAGAATGCAGAAGCCTGGCGGGGGAGGTTGCCCTCGTGTACAGCCTCTCTCCCTGTGCTGGCGTGTCTGTTTGGGTAAGCAGAGCACAGAGTCCTCCCTGGCTGCCGAGGAGCTGGCGCCGGGCAAGGGACTCGTAGCCAACAACAGCAAATGGTGGCGGCGAGGAGGAAGCCTGCGGTGCTGCAGCCCCCTCTAGGGTAACATTCAGGAGCTCAAGAAGAAAGCAAATGCAAGAGGGCAGCTCGGAGGGGACAGGCTTGAAATCTGAGCGAGGGGATGGGGCTGGGGGGAGAGGAGGAGGAAGCCGGCCTCAGTTCCAAAATATTGCCGTCAGGTCCTGCTGACACCAAAGCAAAAACATCCCTCACCACCCCAGGTGCTGGGAGGCCGGGTTCAGCTGTCCCTGAGGGTGGCTGCCCTGGGGGTGTTGGGCTCCTAGCAAAAGATCAAAAGGGGACTTTGCTACTCTTAAAGCAAAACTTGGCATGTACTTTTCAGACAGGGGCTCTGGTTTCATCAGAAATTATTTTTCAAAAATAACAAGCTTGGGGTGATAGTCTCTCTCTCCCTCTATTTCTCTTATTATTCACGTTCTAACTCTATCCCTCCCCCTTCTTTCTCCACCCAAGATTAAGACCAGAAATGTGCAATGAATGCTTTCCTGTCACATTAGGCCAATGAAGAGATTTTATGTGCTGCTTGACGTTATCTGGCCTGATGTGGACAATACACAAGACACAGCATCCCGCCACCAGACACATGGTGGCAAGAGTGCCCAGTGCCCTCACTGTCTTGGGAGTGACCTTGCTCTTCTCCCTCCCATGCCAGCATGTAGCCAGGATTAGCAAGCAGGGCCGCATAAATGCCCAGGGAATGGCACCTGGTCTTGGCACTGAGAGTGTATCAGTATTAACAGCTGGGTGCATAAGTCATGCTCAATAAGGATTTAATGGCAACATTTGGCCTCAGATTAGCCCAGCTAGCAGGCAGGGGCTGTCTTCTTGCCAAGGCCGGGCAGCTCAAAAGGTCATGTGATCCCCTGGGATTAATACTGGCATTTAATGAAATGCCTTGCTTATCACTGTTCTGGGCCCAGGACTTTGTTTCTGACTGAGAAGAAATCACTTCCAAATATAACATGAACTAGTGTTGTGGCTTGCCTTCCTAAACTCTCAAGAATTGTCTCTATAAGTCAGACTCTGGAGAGCCAGTTAGCTAAGGACAAGTATTTGGTGACATCCTAGGGAGGTCAGACTTGACCCTGGAGCAGTCAGAAGGCAGTTAAAGAAATTTAAGCTTTGAACACAGCAGAGGAATAGACTGTAGGCTATCCTGACTGGAAAAAGAAGTCCCACTGGGAGAAATCGGAGGAGAGATCAGGGTTGGACCAAAGTAGCAGCAGCAGAAATGGAGAGAAGTAGATCGATGCAAAAGGTATTAATGAGGTGAAATATATGGGACATGGAAACTATCTGGAATTGTGACATGAAGAGAAGGAGAATGTTTCTGGCCCTAGAAACCCAGCTGCACGGGTGCTGCACTAAAAAAGATGGGGGAATTAAGAAGTAGGTTCTCAAGAAGATTGGAGTGGAGGTAGTGAGCTCAGTTTTGATGTGAAGAGTGTGAGGTGCCCATAAGAGCCAATATCCCTCACTGGGAATCCCTCTCAGCCACAGGGAATTGCCTTGCCCACGATTACAACTCTCCAGATGGTGGCCCACAGCCAGTGACTGGCTAATGCCCAGATACAAAGGCCCAGTTTCAATGTGGAACAATGGTGAAGTGTTATTCCAGCTCCAGAGCTCCTTTAGGCTTGGCTACAGCCTCACCTTTCTCTGCTCACTCCCACCTTCTTCTCTTTCTTCTAGGTGTACCTCCCGAGAATTCTCCCTAACAAACCTTCTGCAGGCAGCTCTACCCTACAGTCTGTTTCCAGAGGATACTGTGTAAGAGAGTGTAGAGGAAAAGGACTCCATGAGGATGGCTGAGAAAATGGAAAAAGATGTAGTTCTGCAAACTAACAGAGGAGGAAGATTCTGGGAGCAGGGAGGAGTCAATAGTAAAGATGTAAATAACATCGCAGCTGAAATGTGAGTGCTAAACGACCAAGAGATAAACCACGGTTAGCCTTGGTAAGAACAATTCAAGGGGGTAATAGGGTAGAAGACAGTTAGCAGTGGGTTGTAGCTTTAAGGAGCAACAACAGGGAAGTGGAGTCAGTGTAGACTGCGGCTTGAAGAAGCTTGTCTGTGAAGATGAAGAGAGAGACAAGGTGGTTCAAGAAGTTCAAGAAGTTCGGGGTCTCCTGAGCAGAAAGGACCTGAGTTGAGGTGAAACAGTTAAAGGCAAGAAAGAGGATGATGACACTAGGTAAAGGGCAGAACAGTAAGGGAATGAAGTAGTTGGGGAGCTGGGGTAGGGTGATCCGGACCAGGTCCTTCCCGGACACTGGCTGCAGGCAGGCATGGAGGAGATGGAAGAGGCAAGTGGGGCTATACCGTCAGCTACATCAATCCCTCTCTTAGCACTTGCGGTCCTGCACAGCCTTCTTCAACCTCTTGCTGCCCTTATGTTTCACTATCTCCTTCAGACTTTCAACCCTCCAACCAGTCCAGACCACTTAAAACCTTCCAAGTTTCCCTAAATTCTTTAATCCCATACCTTTTATTGCCATTTCTTTGGCCTCTCCTTCTGGATTTACCCAAGGTTATTTATTTTAAAATCTCTACCTATTCTTTAAAGTAGAAGTTCAAATATTTTTGAAGACATTCCTCATTGCTTCGTGTCCTGGCCTCACAGACCTCCTCACAGGTTGAAGTTTACTTCCACTTCTGCCTAGGAAAACTCTCCCTCAGAGCCCTCCCTTGGGCTTCAATTCTCCTAGCTAACCAAACAGATCAGATCCCCCACTCCCAACCCCTATTACATATTCTTAAAGCAGTTAATTTCTTCATCACACATACCACACTGGCAGTTATGTTTTTGTGTGGATATTTGACTAAGTCTGGTTTCCCTACTAGACCACAACTTCATAAAGTCAGGGACTCACTGTGGAGAGGTGCCTGGCACATGTATTTGGTTGGATAAATAAATGAATCCTTGCTACAGTCTACTTTAGGATTATCTCATTTATGAAAATACTAAATAAGATATAAATTCCATAAGGACAAAGGCCATGCATTTTTAGATTTTTAATTCCTAAAGCATCAAGTACAGGTCTCTGTATACAATAGGTACTTAAAATACCTTGGCTAAGCGAGCAATTGACACCTTTTTTTTTTTTTTTGTAACCATAAAAAGTATCATTAGATTGCATGATCATGGAGCTGACCAGTATCGGGAACTACTGTGTCACAATATCCAAGATCTCTGCTCAACTCTTTCAATGTATTCATGCTTCTAAATACGTATTTAGTATCTACCATATATCAGAAGTTATACCAGGTGATGAAGTGGTGAGCAAAACTAGGTACAGCTCCTGTCTTCATAGAGTTCCGAGTCCTAGTAATGCACTCAGCCTCCAACCCAAGAGCATGCAAATAGATAAAACACTTCAATCTATCTTCAGGGAGGAGAATGGGTTGGAGATGAGACACCTCTCACAGAATCTGTTGACTATTCCCCCAATCTGTAGGGACTTGATAGGCACTTCATTGTATCACCTTTATTTATTTTCATCAATACCTTTATCACTGATGAATATTTTCTTTTCTTTTTCTAATTTTCTGTTCTCATCTGTCCCGTGTCACTTTTCCAGTAGAACATAACTCCATGGAGGCCAAGAAACTTGTCTTCTTATTCTTTACTATAGAATATTTCCTGATACATAGTTTAAGTGTCCACCAAAATTTGCCAAAATTGACTTTAAATTTCTATTTTCGGGAAGCTGGACAGAAGGAACGTGTGCTTGAGCTTCTATGAATAGTATCATGTCTTCTTTACCAACTTAGCACGGTCTTCTAGTTTTTCCATGAAAATGATTTTAAAGGACCTTGCCCAAAGCTTGAATGACATTGAACTCTTTTAAACAACAGGCTTTTGAAAACCTCTTAATAGCTGTCTTGATGGAACAAAAAAGAAAGGCTAAATATATGTGTACTCCTCCCTATGATTATTCTTTTCTAAGCCACTGAAGCTAGTATCTACCAACTATCCTTCCTGAGTTTGGAAGGC
Organism: Leopardus geoffroyi; assembly: GCF_018350155.1. NCBI lineage: Eukaryota > Metazoa > Chordata > Mammalia > Carnivora > Felidae > Leopardus > Leopardus geoffroyi. The sequence goes on along the minus strand of NC_059342.1, from coordinate 43,403,228 downwards.
TACGTAAAAGTTCAGCGTTTGCTTGCCAGACAACTTGTCATCATAACCAACTTGTGTGAAACATTAAAATTTATAGTTTCTAACAGTTCTTTGGATTGGTGGAAAGATATGAGAATTGCAATTAACATTCCCCTAAACAGCAAAGCATTATGTGGACACATCCTGTGTTGAATCCAGTGGAAATTCCATGTTCTATAAGTGAGGACATACACAAATTATGGACCAGGTCTGTTAGAGTTTTATGAGTTACTCTGTTGAAACTTGTGGAACTATTTGAAAGTTCTTCTAGTCTATTGTTAAGTATAGTTTAGATTCTAGCCAGTACTTATGCTTAATTAGCTTTGTGTGAATAAACTGAGTTTTCTGTTCAGATCTCTGGGATTAATATAAAACTGGTTATAAAATCATGGCTTCCTTTTCAAATTGCACCTTTAATTTGGCCTGTATGAGTGATCGCCCAGTTTTTTCTGAGGTATATTACCATCTTTACATACATCCAAATCAAGTATATTAAAAGTGATTTGGCTCCCCTAATTTCAGTACCATCAGGGAAGTTCAAAAAAAATTTTTTAATGGCAGTATTAAATGAAATAAATTCATTGCAGTCCCTGAGAAATTCCAATAATTTATATTATAGTCCATGTGTAAAATTCTCCAGTCCAGGGCAGAGAAAATAACAAATAATTCTGTTATGTTTCATTTCATAAAGGTATTTGTCCTTTCAGGAGAAAGAAATACAAACATTGATACCATCTTGATTATAATGGGCTTCTAATAGAGTTGATACGAAAAATCAGTTTGTGGTCATGAAAATTGTTCACAACATTTAAGTGATGAACTCATACAAATGAAATTTTTTGGTGTTGTTGTCCAATTGTAGTCAGCATGGTAAGGGTCTATAAAGGGCCTACTCAGTTACTCTCATTTTGCATGATTTGTGCTTTGTTCTTCTTCTTATCTTTCTCCTCCTTCCTTATTCTTTTTCTTTTTAAGTAGGCATCATGCACAGCACAAAGCCTACCACAGAGCTTGAACCCACGACCCTGAGATCAAGACCTGAGCTGAGATAAAGAGTAGGACACTTAACCAATGGAGCCACCCACATGCCCCTGCTTCTGAAATTATATACACACATTCATTGTCAGCCTCACCACCTGTTTATTTAAAAAGGAATGAAATCAAGGCAGGACTCTTGAGAAGAAAAGCTTTAGAATTGGAATGAGGATTGTGGATTAAATAACAGCTAGCTCCAGATCCAGAATGACTGCATCTGAAAGTCCTTGGTGGGCATGTAGAAAAATAAAGTGCTGATCACCAGTATCCCGTATGCTTTCATTAAGGACAAGTGATAGTAAACTAATCATACTTGCTTTTTTACCTAAGTAATACCAGACTGACTAGTAGATCAGAGGAATAACATAACATCATCATGAGCCCTAACATTTGTGTAGTTAGGACTTAGTAATCTGTACACTATCTTCCCATGTTTTATTACATTTGTTCTTTATAATAATTGTATGGGTATCAGGGCAGATAATTCCTATGTGGAAACAAAGACAAGAAAAAGGTTATCTGAGGCCCAGAGCAAACAAGTACTAGAATTTGGGCCTACTTATTCAATCTAGTCTTCATTTCTAATAAATGACTGTTTGAGTTTAGCAAACTATTTGATAATCTTTTTTAATGTGTAATGGGCAAGACAGAACAGTATGAGCCACATGAGATTCTAGCTGAAGCATACACTGATGGCTGAAAACCTGTATATTCAATTCAACAAATATTTATTGAGCAGTTGCTATGTTCTGGGCTCTCTGCCAGGTCTAGTGAAACTAGCAAATCAATGCCAGCGTAAAGAGAGATGTGAAAGACTCAGTCATCTTTGGTTTTCAATCATGATTTGACTAAAGACATGGAAGATATTTAAAAACATTTTTTAATGTTTATTTATTTTTTGTGAGAGACAGAGTATGAGCAGGGGAAGGTCAGAGAGAGAGGGAGACACAGAATTCGAAGCAGGCTCCAGGCTCTGAGCTGTCAGCACAGAGCCCAATGCAGGCCTCGAGCTCACCATGAGATCATGACCTGAGCTGAAGTCAGACGCTTAACTGACTGAGCCACCCAGGCACCCCTGGAAGATATTTTTAATGTAATTTGTGGTTAGCACCCAGATAAAATGAGTAGTTAAAAAATATTGGGGCGCCTGGGTGGCGCAGTCGGTTAAGCGTCCGACTTCAGCCAGGTCACGATCTCGCGGTCCGTGAGTTCGAGCCCCGCGTCGGGCTCTGGGCTGATGGCTCAGAGCCTGGAGCCTGTTTCCGATTCTGTGTCTCCCTCTCTCTCTGCCCCTCCCCCGTTCATGCTCTGTCTCTCTCTGTCCCAAAAATAAATAAACGTTGAAAAAAAATTAAAAAAAAAATATTGATCAACTGGTACAACAGGCCAAATTTAATGAGGTGGGCTCCTTAAAGCGATGTTACATTCTAAATTTAGATTAAAAGGAAAAATCTATTATCCAATATCAAACGAAGAAAAGACCAGTTTTGCCATTCATTGTTTATGTGGAAGCGTGTGGATTTTTTTTTTTTCTGTAAACTCAGTAAAAGCAGGATCATGTGGCTGCTGGAAAGAAATTTGCAAATTTTATGCCACATGAATAAGAATTAAACTCCAGCTTATCAAAACAATATTTCTGCAGCATCAGCAGTGGATTTGATCACTTTATTACTATTCAGTTCAGTCCTGGGGATCATGGTTTTAGGATGTTCATAATCATCTCACTTGGGTGAATAAGGGTTGGTCATGAGAAGAAAAGATAGAGGAACTGAGCCTATTAAATTGAAGCAGAGAAGCCTTTGGGGCAGCTGAGAGGTTTTCTTCATCAAGGTTTTAGAAGGTGAAGACCTGTCCTTTATAGTTCCATAGAGCAGAAATCGGACCAAAGGGTAGAAATTTAAGAAGGGCAAATTTGGGGCGCCCAGGTGGCTCAGTCGGTTGAGCGTCCGACTTTGGCTCTCGCAGTTTGTGAGTTCGAGCCCTGCTTTGGGCTCTGTGCTGACAGCTCAGAGCCTGGAGCCTGCTTCAGATTCTGTGTCTCCCTCTCTCTGCCCCTTTCCCGCTCACTCGCTGTCTCTCTCTGTCTCTCAGAAAAGGAATAAACGTTAAAAAAAATTAAGAAAAAGAAGGGCAAACTTGGGATCTGTATTTGGGAGAATGTTTTCACACTTGGCGTTATCATTAGGGGATGCATTTTCTCAAATAGTGGGATGTTTCCCATCCCTGGAAATGTTCAGGCACAGGCTGGATGACCAATGGCCAAGGAATGCGACAGAGAGGATTCCAGCTTTGAGTGGGAGTTTGGATCTGATGTTGGTTCCAGCAAATAAGATTTGGGAGTTTCTAGGATAGTGTCCCATACACAAATTCTTATACCCAGTCAAATTTGTTCTAAATCTTGAGAATCTGGGGCTTTAAACATCTCAGAGGATGCTTATAATTGTCTCTGAATGAACACTCTTTTGGATGAAAAAGACTTGTGAATAATGGGCCACATCAGCTCACGTTTAGCTTCTTCCACAAATGGGATATTTTATGGGATTTGCCTCTGACCATGCCAGATACTTATAAGTCAGCTAACCAGTGCCCCTTTGCATTTGTCTTCTGGACTTATAAACTCAACATCCCAATGAATAAAAACATCTCCAGGGCATTTCTGAACTTAAACTCATCCCCTAAGTCTGTCTTTTGTTGTTTTAAATGTTTATTTATTGAGAGAGAGAAAGAGAGAGCGTGCAAATGGGGGAGGGCCAGAGAGAGGGAGAGAGAGAATTCCAAGCAGGCTCCGTGCTGTCATCACAGAGCCCTATGCGGAGCTCGATCTCATGAACTGTGACATTGTGACCTGAGCTGAAATCGAGTAGGATGCTTAACCAACTGAGCTACCCAGACACCCCAAAGTCTGTCTTAATTGAAGTCTATTTCTTTGATACCATCCTGGAGGTGACCAGAGGCTGTTGGCACATGTGTGGCACATGAATACACCTGCTGGAGTACATGTTACAATTATTCGGCATAGTTGGCTCATAGAGTCTGTCTGGCATTCAATAATTAGTGCACCCACCTTGACAGTTCGGCACCCTTTCTCCACCATCTCTGCGGGGACCTAAAACAGGCAAATGTGGCGTGACTCATTCAGCCTGCTAGTTTATGTCTGTAGAGATAATTTATGGCTAAACCATATAGGACTAACTATTTGAGCCCATCTCCGGCCCCAACCAACAGTCCTTATAAGTATCGGTTAGTGGTACAATTCACATCGCTTTCCTGCTCCTCTCATTCAAGTCCATTCAGCAAACATTTCCCCTTTGAGATGCACATTTTCATTTCAGCTGGAGGGTGTGCACCTGGTGCAAGGGGTCTTCTGGGGACTAGGACAGCCATTGTCTTGGTATTGGCCTTGTCTCAGGATCCCTGGTAGAAAGGAGGTCACAGAGCTGCTTTTAGTTCTGTGATGCTTTGGGGGGGAGGGTCATCAGTGAAATAGTATAAGTCCTTTTGGTGTGAGATTGCAGGGATCACATTAAACTCACTTAAATGTATGTGTCTAAAGCATATTTTAGTTTTCTACACACAGCTACAACATTTTCAAAGTCTGTACAACACTCCCCTGGAGAAAGGTTAGAACCAGATTAGTTCCAGCTCCCAAGAAGGTTTACTGAGGGATTCCTCTGAACTGGCAGCTTCTACGTGAGCAACATGCAGTAAAAAATGCTGAACGAGGCATAAGAAGGGGAACTTGGGCAAATATATCCTAGGAAGCCAGTGTGGTTCACAGAAGAATAATGCTATTGATGAACTCTTGGAATAATACATGCTTATGATACTTTAAAATCTTGCTGTTCAGAGTGTCATTTAGCAGCAGAGACACATCACCTGATGACTGTTATGCATGTAGACTCTCGGGCTTCATTCCAGACCTTCTGAACCAGTCTGCACGTTTCAGAGACATAGTCATGTGATTCCCGTGTATATAAAATTTTAAGAAGCCCTGCTTTAAAACTTATACTACAATCAGATCAATAGAGAGTTAAAATGAAATTTCACCTAATAAAGAAGAAGAAGAAAAACCTCACATTTTAAAAACAGAAACAAAACTTTGAGAACGTCCCCCACCCCGGAGGAGAATGATGAATTGGTAAGAGAATTGCTTGTGCCTAATGAATAAAATTAATGATGTTCTGCATTTTAAATTAATGTTAATCTTTTTTCCAGGGCAGAGGGACCTCTGAAAGCATTGTTCTGGATGATTCAACTTTAATTTAATTAGTGACTGGAGAAGAAATAGAGTCAAGATTTCAGTTTAATTTAGAAACACACCCTTATGTAACCTCCTAGATTATCTGCTCACACACTAGCACACAAAACACTTCAGCTACATCATGATCCCAACACCGAAGAGAAACACAAAGCATTTTTTAGAGGATGTCATGAGCAGTCACTTTCTTTTTCTTAACCACACAGAGCTATTTTGCAATCACAATAAGGTTTTGCAAAAGCATAGGTGAAAGCTATAAAAGTTATGAAGTCATATTTAGATTGACTAAGAGGTTGTGATTTCCAAGTAGAGAGAGTAATGTTTCCAAAAATAGTGCAGCTGATCTAGTGGCAAAGAATATGCCATTATGAAATGCAAAATTTATAGATGCAAATACACATGTGTGTGCATGTATATTTATGTATACCAAAAACGTTATGAACTAATGAAAATGGCAATCAGTGGTGGGGTTCACAAAAATGCTATAATTCAGACACACACCATTAAAAACCTCATTGATAAATCATTGGAACTTATAGCTGACTTCTGATTTATTTTTACACCGACTGTAGTTGTGACCCGAGGGAGATGTTTATACACCGACAATTTCAGTGAGGAGCTACAACAGCTAATCTGCTCAGTTTTTGAGCTCTGAGAGTTATGCTTTGAATTAAAGAAGATTTATGAAGGTGCAATGGCCTTTTATGGATTACACGCGAAAGATCAGAATGAGTAAGAAAGAAGGCATTCAAAAGAACTGAGGCTTTTTATTTATGCACATTAAAGAGAAATACAGTTGAAATGGTCAAAAATCATGTATATTGCCTCATTTTTATAGAGGGTATAATTTACCTTCTCCTATTTAGATGCTACTGTTTCATTGTGTTCCGACTTATGATGTCTTGCAATTGTCGTGCATGGATGATATTTTTTTCCCCCTGAAAATCAGAGAGATCCCTGCAATCTTCAGTAACCACGTTACATATCTTTTGTGCTCTCTTTAGTCCCAAGTGCAATGCCAGGTAAATAACAGATTTCATAAAAGGCAGTTGAATTTTGTGCAAAAATTATATAATGATCTAAAATTGCTTTACCATGCTTGGATGACAATAAGATGTTGAAAACAAAAGGTAACCCTCAAGAAGGTAACGTATTTGAGGGGGCAGGGTGGGTAGGGAAGGAGGGTGGCAAACTGCCTGACAACTTCAGCACTTGCAGAACTCTGCAGCATGAGACATCAAAGACCTGGACTAGGCACAGAAAAAGGATGGGGACCCTACTCTCTTCCATGTTGTCCTGAGCATAAAACACTTCCACTTGAACACAGTCATGGGAAATGAGAGGCATTTCAGAATCTGTGAGTTCATTTTGAAGGCATGGCAGGCCCCGTCCTTGCTTTAGAAAGGAGAGCCCACACTTAGCCGCAAGCTTCAGCAAACTTTTTAGCTAACTGAAAGGTTTTGGAAAACGTAACCTGAAAGCCTTTGGGCTTACCCCTGAAGCTTACCTCTGTGCATGCCCCTGGGCTCCTGCCTGAGCACTAACATCTGAGATGTTAAGAGACCATGAGAACGTCCTGGGCAAAGCTAGTTAGTTACTCTAGTTTAAAGTTAAATTGCATTAAAAGAAGGTTTTTGTGATCCAACAGGCACACACTTATGGAGATTTTAAAAAATCGTATCTCTCTTTGCTGTATACTTTCTTATTTACCTTCTACTACTTACTATTTTTAATAAATTAAATTAAAAGTAATACCATGAAGTTTATGGTGACTTTTCTTGTTTGCTTTGATATAAATGTCACTTCTAATATTTTAACACCATATACCTGTGAAATAGCTGCGTTACCTGTTTTTGTTACCTATGAAATTGTTTCTTCACCCAAATACAGGAATTAAACCTAGAATGATCCATGGAAGCACCTACCAAAAGCGTATCTGAGTATATCCCTATTTAGCAACTCAATGACTTGCAAATCTCAATTTCAATCTTACTAACCCAAACTGATAATTATCAAATCCATTCTTGATTAAGAAATCTGTACACTGGGTTTTAGTTAGATTTGTTTAAGTCCAAGTGTCTCCAATTTGCTCCAAATATGCCTTAGACTAGCAGGTGGAAGCAAAGACCATTGGGAAACAATAATCACAGAAGCATCAATATAGCCATTCTGCTTTAAAGCTAAAGCCTTGGGGCGCCTGGGTGGCGCAGTCGGTTAAGCGTCCGACTTCAGCCAGGTCACGATCTCGCGGTCCGTGAGTTCGAGCCCCGCGTCGGGCTCTGGGCTGGTGGCTCAGAGCCTGGAGCCTGTTTCCGATTCTGTGTCTCCCTCTCTCTCTGCCCCTCCCCCGTTCATGCTCTGTCTCTCTCTGTCCCAAAAATAAATAAACGTTAAAAAAAAAAAAAAATTTAAAGCTAAAGCCTTTAAGAGAGATGTAATTTCAACGTTTATTTATTTTTGGGACAGAGAGAGACAGAGCATGAATGGGGGAGGGGCAGAGAGAGAGGGAGACACAGAATCGGAAACAGGCTCCAGGCTCTGAGCCACCAGCCCAGAGCCCGATGCGGGGCTCGAACTCACGGACCGCGAGATCGTGACCTGGCTGAAGTCGGACGCTCAACCGACTGCGCCACCCAGGCGCCCCGAGAGATGTAATTTCAGAGCAAGACCTTACATGAGATACCTACATCAAGTGATAAAAATGTTTTCAAGATACTACAGTTCTCTAAGCCTAGTAATAAAATCTTTTATAATATTAATATGATTCATTAAAAAACACCTCCTCTTGGAAAAAATAAAGGGATAAACTGCTGCCTATTCTTTATTTGCTTAAAGGTTGGAGCTACTCATTTCAAATTATTTAGGAAGTGTGTAGACTCTGGATTCAGGCTGGAGTATGAGACCGGCTTGTCGAGTGACTTCAGGCAAGTGGAAATGTCTGTGGGCCTCAGTTTCCTCAGAGGAGACAGACTGACCTTGTGGTTGACTTTTGGATGGCTGGGTTCAGAGCTGTATACCTGCACTAATTAAGTCTGTGACCCCTGGCAGGTTACCTAACCTATCATTATTTGAGAAGCAGAAAGTGTGTTTAAATGCTTAGAAAGACTCTTAACCATAATAAGCAATAATAATAGCTATTATTATTCACAATTATGGTTGCCACCAAGAAGTCAGGAAGCTAAATTCCAGAATGCAAAAGAAATACTGAGTTTTGCATGCCCCTTTGACATGGTGTTTTTTATACTTAGGAAATCATTTGCCAATCTAACTTAAGGTAAATTGAAAATGTAGGTATTCTGTCAGGGAGGAGAAATAATTTCTGTGCAAGATGAAAAGCTGCATTCTGACAAGTTTTCTTCTACCCCAGCTCTTCACTGCCTTGGGTCATGGAGACTTCCTGGACACATCACAAGCCGGTGGACTGACCCCTTGGCAAGGATTCGCCCTCTCATCCCTGGGCTTTTGTTCTTAACCAAGTAGTGCTATGAATAAGGCCATCACATCTGGTCTATTGATGATTCTGAGGACTTTACGGGTTAGTGCCCCTCCAACAAAGAGTCCTAATTAGGAATTCTGTAGCCATGCCTGTTGTGGGATAAATGGAATATATTAAGGGAAAAATATACGCACTGTACGTGCGATGCTGAAGTTCCATCTATCTCAGGTGGGTAAAAATTTTTCTGGGAAATTTTTCATTGATGGTCTCCCGTTCCCTTACCCCTTTTTGATTTGGGTCTATAAAGTTTTCTTTTTTAACCCAATTAGAAATATTGCTGTGAAACTAAGCACTATATTCAACCAATGTCAGGACCATAGTAAAGTAAGAAGCTGGCTTGCATTTATTTTTATTAATTGATTTTTTTAATTTTTGCCAAACTATCTCAGGATTTGAAAGTTCTCTTGGATATTTTAGCAATGGTTGGGGATTCATAAACTTCTGCTGCTTATCTAAGAGTATAATTTTGGGAGGCACATTGGCAGAGCAAAACTCTTAAACAGGGTAGCAAATTCGGTTAAGAAGCGGCAGTATGATAAGATCGAACGTGTGCATTTTATACACATCCTCCCAGGTTGCTCCACTCTAGGATGGGAACTCCCATGATTCCAATTATTTTGCCATTCCTTTTTTAGGTGAGGAGAGGGATGAAGGCAGGGAGGAAAATCAAACACATGTGCACCCCTATAGCCAAATTGTAAAGCAGGTATTATCAATTCCCAATTTCAGCTCCCATAACTCCTCTTAGCACTTTCAGCAGTGTTTTTAAAGGTTGCAATTCTTCTTTTTAATAATCTAGACTTATTTTCAGCCAGTTGCCAACTAATATCCAAACCATAGTGGTCAACCAAATACTTTCTGAGGGGTATTTAGAAAAGAAGTCAACTGAAAACCAAGGTATAATCTTTGAATGATGAAGAATGATGGAGTTTCAAATACCACGACAGTGTCAAGTATGATGGGTCAGAAGGGGTTGGTTAAGAACACCTCTTAAAATCTCAAAATTCTGCTTGATAATAAGGCTCACCCTGACTATACATGAGCCCTGATAGGTATATTCAAACAGATCAACAAAAACCACCACCAGAAAGATGATCTCTTTCTAGACTATGAGCGAATCATCTTAGTTCTTTGTAATAAGCAGGACACTGTGGGCAGGGCTTTCCTCTCCTCATATAGGTTTGGTGTTTTGATTCTTATGCTTTTTCCAACTTTAAGGTTCATTATTCAATATCAAACACCATCGTTTCTATACAAGCTTTCTCAGAAAATTGCCTACTCCACAGTAATGGTCGCTTTTCTTATGAGCTTAAGTTATGTCTTGATTTATGGTAATGTACACTCATTCCTGCCCCACTAAGCTATGTGTGCTCTCACAGGGACTGTACAAGATTCATCTTTCCAGTCCCTTAGCTTAGCACAGTGCTTAGCCAAGAGTATTCACTGCCTGTCTCTGGGCACTGCATGACTTTTCTTACAGCATGAGTTCAACAGGGTGATTGTTTTCCAGCCTCACTTGCTTGTGCTTTGATTGGCTGAGAGGGTCATCAGAGAGTCTTGAAATGGAAGGTCATTAACAGCTCAGCTCTTGTTCACTCCTTCACCATTAAGCCAGGCCATATCTAAAACATCCCGGACTGAAGGAAATTGATCTTATTTTAGAAAACATTCAGAGATACCAATGAAGTAATAATTTCTTTGAGGTTAAATTTAGCATATCTTTGAATAAGTAGTTCACATGTTCTCATGTTGAGCTACATTTTTGCCCTTTACTCAAAAGCATTATCAACATACCACAACTGTACTCATTAGTCTGTGGGATAAAGACTTGGAGAATAAATGTTATTAAAGGATAACTTTATCTTAACCTTATACTGGAAAACTCAAGATATGAAGCTTGGGACTGAAGATATGTGTACATTTTAGATCTTCAAATTCTTTTAAAAGGCCATGGAAACCATCCTATTCTGTCCCTACATTGCAAGTAAGCCATGGATTTCTTACTCATTTTGCAAGAAGATTTGGTTTCAACACTCAATATTCTATCATGCAACTCAGACAAATGTGCCTTTCCCTTCCTCTGACCTCCAAAAGCACATCTCTGTACTTCTCATAGGCATGGCACTTTTTTAAAAATCTTGTTTTAGAAATATTGCTTATTTTGCCAATTGTGACTCTTGTCCTCAAGGAACTGAATCCCTCTAACTGCCTAGTACAGTGCTTACCTCGAACAAGCCTTACTTAATACTTGTTGAATGAATAAATAATGCATTCATGTAAGCTACTTTTCCCTCGAGATATGTGAAAGAAAGAGAGATAGTGAGTGCATATGTTTTTACATGTTTAATTATTAACAGGGACGGGAGTGAGGTTCTAAGGGGGTATCAGTTGGACCAGAAACTACAGGGTAATCAAGTCTTTGTTGGCATATCTTAAAATGCACGTTTCCTACACAGGTGACCTATGCCATACAACAAGTGTAAAGCCTTCTTTCCTAGGTTCTGGTTAATTTATGATTTTTTCCATTATTATCTAAAACATACACAGAAAGAAAATCCAATTTAAATTGTCCAGAAAGTAATTTCTCTCCCTGAAGCAATAAACCATTTTTAGGCTCAATGCCAGGTTAGTTCCTACACACATAATCCCTTGGGGCCTTTAGGTCACTAGCAAAAGAACTTGGAAAATTTAATTAAAGAGATTTCCAGGAAGGGGAAAGAAATTAAAGAAATTGGCCACCACAATATGAAGGAGTTTTTATATCCTATACAAAGGTCTTAGACATAGGATACACCAAAGTCTGGAAGGCACAAGTGGGATCATCCAGAAGGTTCTACAATTAACACTCTTTAATAACTCAGTGCTCTTGTGAACCTTGAGAAAAAAGTTTAGAGGGCAAGGAATTTCATTTTGTCACTTTCTAGCCTTTAAATACTATTTGTTCCATGCAAGACGCTGGCATATGTGTTAGGAATACAAAAAAAGAAGCAAGATAAAGTCTTTATCCACAAGGGAATAGATAAGGGAAGATAGACAAGAAAGCAATCAGTTACCCAACAATATAAGGGTGATGATAGAGGCTGTACCAAACACCATAGAACAGAGAGGAAGAATGAGTGAATCCTTTGGTGAACACCCAAGAAGTTTTCCTAGGGGATGCCTCAGTTGTCTTTCACATAGACAAGGAAAGATATTCTTTGTAGTACAGCAGAATGGGAAATGGCACAGAGGAATAAGGGGGCACAATGCACGTGAGGTAAAAGTTGCTGTAGTACCTGGAATATAGCATATACACGGATGAAAACTGAGGTTCAGGAAAGCAGAGGCAAGAGCATGGCTTCTCTAATTAAAAAGAGGGATGATAAAGAAACCACAGAAAGGATGGGTCTGAAGGCCATAGAGACATGGCTTAGCATTATTCACAAAGAAGTCAATACATAGTTTCTGATTTAGAAGAAGGGGATTCAGTGATGTGCACGCAAAACTCATGGGAGATGATGGATAATTGATCAGAGAGACAGAGACTGTTTTAATGTGACTTAAATTTTTAGACACCTCACCAAAGGTCAGAAAATGGAAAGTATTTCTAATATACTTCCCAGTGGTTAAGGTTGCTTGTGTGTGTATAAGATTTCATTCAATAGCCAGAATATACTGCACTTTTACCTAAAGAAAACCACCAGGGAGAGTTTATAGGAAACCAGGGAGGAATGAAATGGAGATGAGCCGGATGTAGTTGTAAGGTGTCAATTTTATGACACTGTTTAACAGATATAGGCAGTATAACATTTAAATGGCTACCATTATTCTACTTAGTTCTGTAATCACAAAGCTATCACCAGTTTCACTATTCAGGTAATTAATACTAAAATGACTCTGCTAGTATTATGCAATAAATTCTGATGAAAGAAACATCTTGCAAATATTACATTCTGAAATCCTTGACCATTTATAATGGTCTACTTTCATAATAAAGTGATACCCCATTGATAGAGTGCTGCATTTAAGCAACTGTGCAATACTTTTAATAGCTACCATTTATAAAACACCCTTCTTATTACACACTTCATTTATATTACTGTGAAATTCTTATAAGTTATCATTATTCTACTCTTAAAGGTGAGAAGAGCAGCACTGAAAGATTAAGTTGTCCAATATCACACAGATACTAAGTAATAGTGCCTAGATTCAAACCCAGGACTACACATTTCTTGCACTTTCTGTGTTATAAAAGGGTAACCTGTACTCATAATACTAAACATAGCTAAATAAAATAAATAAAATAGCGATAGCGATGTTTCCCACCCAGCCCAATGGAAAGGTGGCTGAGGATTAGGAGAGGGGGCCAGGGAAGGAATTCAATGAGTGACCTCTTTCTGCGCATTTCCTTCTCTAGGTTCTCATCTTTCTGTAAGGTTTCAGCTTTCACCTCTGCTATTAAAGTTCCAGTTCCTGATCTGACCTTTTCGTCAACCTCTGCTTACCCTCCTTGCTTTTTAAGAATGTCAAATAAACGGGATCTTACAGTTGTAACTTTTTGAAATCGACTTCCTTAACTCAGCATAATGCCTTTGATATCCATCAGAGTTGTTACATGAACCAACAGTTTGTTTCTTTTTACTTCTGATTAATATTCCATGGTACAGATGTACTGGTCTGTTTACCCATTCCTCTGTTGAAGGTATCTTAGGCAATTTGGGGTAATCATGAACAGAGCTGTTGTAAGTATTCTTGTATAGGTTTTTGTGCAAACGTAAGTTTTTATTTCTTGAGTAAACATTCAGCAGTCCTACTGAGACTATAAAAGCAACATACTTTAATCTTTGATAAAGATTATTATTCTTTATTTTTAATAGATTACGCTTTTGGTATCCTAAGAACTCTTTGCCTAATTGTAGGTCACAAGAATTTTCTCCTGTTTTCTTCTGAAAGTTTTATAGTTTTACACTTTACACTGAGATATATGATCCATTTTTGAGTTAGTTTTTATGTAGGGCATAAGGTTTAGGTTAAGGGTTGTTTTTTAATATGTGTCCAATTTTTTTCAACAGAATATGTCAAGAAGATTATTCTTTCTTCAATGAATTGCTTTGCAATTTTGTCAAAAATCAATTGGCCCTATTTGTTTAGGTATAATTTTGGACTTTGCATTCTGTTCCATTGATGTATGTGTCCTTCTCTTTGCCAATACCATACTGTCTTGATTACTGCAGCTTTATAGTAAGTATTAAAACCAGGTAATGTAATTCTTCTTTTCAAGTTGTCTTAGCTGTTCTAATTCCTTTACCTTTCCATGCACATTTTAGAGTCATCTTGTCCCTATACTCAAGAAATCTTGGGGTGCCTGTGTGGCTCAGTCTGTTGAGTGGGTTAAGTGTCCAACTTCGGTTCATGATATCACAGTTCATGAGTTCAAGCCCCACTTCAGGCTCTCCGCTCTCAGTGCACAGCCCATCTTGAATCCTCTGTCTCCTCCTCTCTCTGCCCCTCCGTAGTGCCCACACTCTTTGTCAAAAGTGAATAAACATTAGAAAACAAAAGAAATGTTCCTTGGATTATGACTGAAATTGCATAAAACCTATAGATCAATTTGGGGAGAATTAACATCTTTACTAATGTTAAGTATTCCCTTCTGTGAACAAGCTATGTCTCTCTACCTATTTAGGTCTTGATCTCTGTCATCAACAATTTTTTAGTTTTTGGCAAAACGATGCTGTACATTTTTGTTAGATTTAGCCTTATTTCATTTTCTCCCATCTTATCTCTATTAAAATATTACTGGTTTTTCATTTCAATTTCTAATTTACATGGCTAGTATACAGAATTACTATTGAATTTTGTGTGTTTTTCTTGTAACCTGTGATCTTGCTAAACTCAAACTTTTGGAAGTTTTTTGGTAAGTTCTTTGGCATTTTCTACACAGATGATTAAAATTATGTATTCTGCAAATAGAGATAGTATTGTTACTTCCTTTCTATTATATATGCTTTTTAAAATTTATTTTTCTTTCTTTATCACACTGGCTAGGACTGCCAGTATAATACTGAATAAGAGTGGTGAGAATGGATGCTCTTATCTTTTTCCCAATGTTGGAGAGAAAACATTCAGCCTTTCACATTAAGTATGGTATTTCCTGTAGGTTTTGTTGTTGTTGATGTCCTTTATCAGGCTTGCTGAGAGATTGATGTTGAATTTTGATAAGTGCTTTTTTTCTGCATCAATTTATATTCTTTCTTCTTTGAACTATTAAGGTATTCTTTATTAAAGCCAATTTAAAAAAAATACTGAAACAACCTTGCATTTCTAGGATAAGCTGTAGTTGGTTGTATTGTGTTATTCTTTTTCTATATTGTTGAGTTTGATTTGGTGATTGATGAAGATTTTGTGTTCTCTAGTGTTCTTTCTATCTTACTATCTTTATCTGGTTATGGTAGCAGTTTCATTCTGGCTTCATGAAATGAATCAGAAAGTTTTCTCTTCTTTTCTATCTACTGGAAGGGATTGTATAAAATTGAATTGGTGTGATTTTCTTCTTGTTGTTGTTGTTTTGTTTTTTTCCTTCTTCTTCTTTAAATGCTTGGTAGAAAATTCCAGGTAAACCATCTGGGCCTGGAAATTCCTTTTTGACAGTATTTTAACTACAAATTCCATTTCTTTAATAGTTTCAGGATTATCCAGGTTATCTATTTCATGTTGGCTGAGTTTTGTTTGGGGTTTTCTAGGAATTGTCCATTGTTGTTGAATTTAGAGGAGCAAAGTTGTTTTTAGTATTCCTTTATCCTTCTAATTCTGTGCGGTATGTAGTAATATCCCCTTTAATATCATGACATGGTAATTTAACCCTTCTCTCTTTATTTTTGTTAATATTGTCCAATGTTTATCCATTTCATTATCTTTTAAAGAACCACCTTTCATTTTTATTGATTTGTCTCTATTGTTTTTATCTTTAAATTAATTTCTGCTCTGATCTTATCTCCTTTCCTCTGCTTGTTTTAGATCTCATTTAGTCTTACTTTCCTAGCTTAAAGTGAAAGCTGAGGTCATTGATTTAAGACCTTTCTCATTTTGTAACATATGAATGCTGTGCTATCAATTTCTCTTCCCAATTAATGTCTAGCATCATCCAACAAATTTTATTATGTTATGTTTTTGCTTTCCCTCGGTTCAAAATACTTTGTAATTTCCCTTGATTTCCTCTTTGACCCATGGCTTACTTAGCAATGGATATTTCATTTTCAAACATTTTGAGGATGCTACGAATATCCTTTTGTTATTTGTTTCTATTTTAATCACATGCTAATTCAGAAACATACTTTGTGTGACCTGAATCTTCTTTACATTTATTGAGAATTGTTCTGTGGCCCCGAATATGGTCTATGTTGGTAATTATCCCACTTACTCCTGAAAAGAATGTGTATTCTGATGGACTATTCTAGAAATGTCAGTTAGGTCAAATTAGTTGATTATATTTTTCAAGTCTTCTATGTCTTGCTGATTTTCTGTTCTCCTGGTTCTATCAATTATTGAGGTAAGGGATACTTAAATTTCTGACCATAATTTTAGATTTGCCTATTTTTCCTATAGTTTTATCTAGCTTTTGCTTCATGCATTTTGGAGATCTTTTTTAACTAGGTGCACTATAGGATTGTTATGTTCTCCTAATAAATTTACATCTTTATCATTAAGAAATGACATTATTTATTCCTGGTAGTATTTCTTACTATGAAATCTATTTTATCTGATATTAATATATCCACTCTAGCTTCCTTTTGCTTAGTGTTAACATAGTGTATCTTTTTCTATTCCTCTACCTTACGCATATTTGTTTCTTTCTATTTAAATTGTACCTCTTGTAGGGGCGCCTGGGTGGCGCAGTCGGTTAAGCGTCCGACTTCAGCCAGGTCACGATCTCGCGGTCCGTGAGTTCGAGCCCCGCATCAGGCTCTGGGCTGATGGCTCAGAGCCTGGAGCCTGTTTCCGATTCTGTGTCTCCCTCTCTCTCTGCCCCTCCCCCGTTCATGCTCTGTCTCTCTCTGTCCCAAAAATAAATAAACGTTGAAAAAACAAATTTTAAATTGTACCTCTTGTAAACAGCATATGGGTGGGTCATGCTTTTTCATCCAATTTGACAATCTCTACTTTTAAGTGGTATGTTTAGGTCTCTAATTTAATATGATTATGGTTAGCTTCATTTCTATACTCTTGTTATTAATTTGATGTTTACCTCATTTGTTCTTCTTTTTTATTTTTTTGTCTCCTTTCTGATTATTTTTCATAATTCTTTTTCATCTTCTTTGTTGGCTAATATAATTCTTTATTTTAGTGGTTGTTTTAGGGTTTATAATATACATCTTTAACTTTTCATAGTTAAGTGATATCATACTAGTACCCAAATAGTATAGGAACCTTACTATAATATACTCTCATTTCTCTTTTCCTGAATTTTGTGCTATCGTTGACATATATTTTACATTTTCCTGTTACAACCCTCACATTACAATGTTTTTGTTTAGTCAATTATCCTCTGTAATATTTAAATAAGATAAAGTATTTCATATTTATTCATGTAGTTACCATTTCTACTACTCTTAATTCCTTTGTGCAGTTTCCTATTTCCATCTGGTATAGTTTTTATTTTTCTTGATTTCTTTTAACATATTCTGTAGTGTGGGTTTACTGGTAATGAATTATTTCAGCTTTCGTATCTGAAAAAGCTTTTCTTCACATACATTTGTGAAAAATACTCTACTGGGTATGGACATCAAGATTGACACATTGTCAGTACTTAAAATATATTTGTCCATTGTCTTCTTGTATATAGTGCTTCTGATGAGAAAATCTGCTACGTTTTTTACCTTTGTTTTTCTGTCCAAACATCATTTTATGGCTGCACTTAGGATTTTCTGTTTAACTCCTATTTTTTAAAATATAATTTATTGTCAAACTGGCTAACATACAGTGTGTAAAGTGCGCTCTTGGTTTTTGGGGGAGATTCCCCTGGTTCATCACGTACATACAACACCCAGCGCTCATCCCAACAGGTTCCCTCCCTAATGCCCGTCACCTGTTTTCTCCTCTCCCCCACCCCCCCACCCCATCAATCCTCAGTTTGTTCTCTGTATTTAAGAGTCACTTATGGTTTGCCTTCCTCCCTCTCTGTTTGTAACTAATTTTTCCCCCTTCCCTTCTCCCATGGTCTTCTGTTTCTCAAGATCCACATATGAGTGAAAACATATATCTGTTCTTCTCTGACTTAGTTCACTCAGCGTAATACCTTCCAGTTCCATTCATGTTGCTGCAAATGGCCAGATTTCATTCTTTCTCATTGCCAAGTAGTATTCCATTGTATATATAAACCACATCTTCTTTATCCATTCATCGGTTGATGGACATTTAGGCTCTTTCCATAATTTGGCTATTGTTGAAAGTGCTGCTGTAAACATTGGGACACATGTGCCCCTATGAATTGGCACTCCTGGGTCCTTTGGATAAATTCCTAGTAGTGTTATTGCTGGGTCATAGGGTAAATAATTTGATTACTATGTGACTCGGTGTAGCATGTTATTTATGCTCACAGTTTGTTGAGATTCTTGGATATATGGTTTTTTTCTACTCAAATTTGAATAATTTCTAGTTATTATTTCTTCAAATTGCATTTCCTCTTCACCCCATCTTGTTATCAAGAATTTAAATTCCATGTATGTTAGGCCACTTAAAGTTATTTCTTACCAACTCCTGCTTTGTCTTTTTAATTTTAAAATTCTATATCTCTCTGTATTTCATTTTGGATCTTTCTATTAGTGTACCTTTAAGTTGACTGATTTTTTTCTTCTGCAATATCTCATTTGTTACTAATCCCATCCAAGGGATCTTTTATATTGGATATTACATTTTTTTTTATCTTTAGACATCTGACTTGGTTCTTTTTATCTTCCATGTCTCTACTTCATTTTTTGAACACATGAAATACAATTATAAAAACTTTTAATATGTTCGTCTGCTAATGCTAACATCTGTTGATTCTGGGTTGGTTTTGATTGATTTTGCTCCTTTTTTTTATGGGTTGTATTTCCCTCCTTCTTTCTACAGCTGCTCAGTTTTTGGTTGGATGCCAGACATTGTGATTTCACCTTGTTGAGTACTGGAAATTTTTGTATTTATGTAAACATTCTTTTTTTTTTAAGTTTATTTAGGGGCGCCTGGGTGGCTCAGTCGGTTAAGCGTCCGACTTCGGCTCAGGTCATGATCTCGCGGTCCGTGAGTTCGAGCCCCACGTCGGGCTCTGTGCTGACAGCTCGGAGCCTGGAGCCTGTCTCAGATTCTGTGTCTCCCTCTCTCTGACCCTCCCCCGTTCATGCTCTCTCTCTGTCTCAAAAATAAACGTTAAAAAAAATTTTTAAAAATTAAGTTTATTTACTTATTTTGAGAGACAGAGAGAGAGACAAAAATAATGTAGTTGGGGGAGGGGAGAGAAAGAGGGAGAGAGTGAATCCTAAGCAGGCTCCTTGCTATCAGCACAGAGCCCTATGTGGGGCTCCATTTCATGAACTGTGAGATCATGACCTGACTAAAATAAAAAACGCTTAACCTACTGACTCACCTGGTGCCCCTATTTATGTAAACATTCCTGAACTTTGTTCTAGGTTGAGTTATTTGGAATCTGTTTGACCCTTATGAGTCTTGCTTTTAAAATTTGTTATTCAGAACCAGATCTGTGCTTAGACTAAGGCTAATAACTGCCTATTACCGAGGTAAGACTTCTAGCACTCTACCCAAGGCCAGCAAATTCTGAGGTTTTTCCAGTCTGCCTTGTGGGAATAGGCATAATTTCCCATCTGTGTGAGTGCCAGGTATTCTCTCTAATCCTTTCAGGGAATTCTTTTCCTTCCAGTGAGTAGTTTTTTCACATGTAGGCACTGATCATTACTTTGCTGGACACTCAGAGGGGGTTCTCTGTAGGTCTCTGGAGTTCTTTCTCTATGCAGAGTTTTCTTCACTTGGTACTCTGTCCTGTGAACTAAATCTTGGTCTTCCCAGTTCAGACATCATCTTCTCAACTCAGGGAACTTGGCAGGTTTTGCCCATGTTCCTATTCCCTGCACACAGCCTAGAAACTCTCTCGAGGAGGTAAGTTGAAGTAGATGTAGAGCTTACTTTGTTTACCATTACTGAGAGGCCACTGCCCTTCTCTGTCTTGCAAACTCCTGTTTCATATGTTTTGTTTGTTTGGGGTTGTTTCAAGCATAAGAGTAACTTGGCTTCTGTTACCCAGCTTTGTAGAAATGGAAGTCCTATTCCTCTTTAAAAAATGATTAATAGAAGCTGTTTATGTTGTGAAAAAAAT
Source organism: Leopardus geoffroyi (assembly GCF_018350155.1). NCBI lineage: Eukaryota > Metazoa > Chordata > Mammalia > Carnivora > Felidae > Leopardus > Leopardus geoffroyi. The sequence goes on along the minus strand of NC_059342.1, from coordinate 43,383,077 downwards.
CCATTATCTGAATATAATGAAGATATTTTCATTTTATTGAAAGTTTATGTTTCCACGACAGTAACTTTTTAGAACCAATCAATAGGGAGAACATTCTGTATATGCCAGATGTTGATAGATGCATTAATCAGGATATTTTATGTGGCATCTCAGATTTAGTTTCTTTGAGGCATAAACCTCTTTTGAAGAATTAGAATTTAAAATTGATGAAGTGACAGAATTTTATGGTACGAGCTTCAGAGACTTTACTGCAGTCATATTTGAATAGTCAACTGCTGAGAAAATATCTTTTGTAGAACCAATTAAAAATACCAACTGTACCAAACATCTCACTGCTCCTTGCTCAACTGGCAACTCCTTTTGCTTTTTTTGCTACGTGCTGTAATGTGCCAACAATTCAGATTCTATAATTTTATAAAAGAGTTAGTAAGTTTAGATAGAATTGTGCCATTTAAAAAATCAGTAAAAAGAAATAAAAAAATTTAGTCAGGATATCATACTGTGGCCAATCTTCTATTTTAAAGCTCTGTTGGAAATCCCATAAACATGTCTTGAATAATTCTGCCATGATGGAAACCAAGAAAAATGGGACGGGAAGTTGTGTGAGGAAAGAGACTTTACAACCAATACTTTGAAGCCACAACAATTCAACAATAAAAGGGAATGAAGAGTTAGGCTCTGGGGTAATTGAAACTTTTTCTTCCATCTCTACCTCACTTAAAAAAAAATCATGAGTTGATATATTGTACCAGATGTGCTGAGATAACTCTCCCAATAGAAAACATCTAAAAATGGTATGTAATATATTAAAAATAACTTCTTTTGTTTAAATCACAGTTGAGGTGGTGGTAAAATAATTATTAAAGAAACAGAATTAGTAAATAAACATGTTTTCATGAAGAAATCACCATCCTGAGAAGGTTTACAAGGTAAATCTACTAAACACTTAAACAATGGATAATTCCACTATTATTGAAATTCCTTCACAGTATAGAAAAAAAAATCACTTCTTAATTTTCTGTAAGACTTCTACATCACAACAAAATCACAGAGAAGGCACTGTGTGTGTGTGTGTGTGTGTGTATGTGTATGTAAAATACCAATTTCATTCTTGAATATAGATGCAAAAATCACATTAAAATATTAACAAATATTACCTAATAAGAGAAACCAAGCTTCTTGGAGAAATAGGTAATTTCATGCCTTATGAAGTAAATAAATAAGCTTAGCCTGGGAAATCTTGTTGTGTCAGAAAATGAAAAGACTTTTAAAGATTAATGGAATCATGTCAAAGGGCAGAGGATAAAATGTGAAGGGGCTCCCACTGGCATAATATGGAATGATTTGAGAACAACAAAAAAAATAACTATATTGGTTTGAAACACCTCAAAAATATAAAATCCAGGAGACCATAGTAACACTAAAACCACCAAAACAAAAACAAAAATACCTCAATGGCCACCAATTATGGTTGCTAAAACAAAAACTCATAGCTTGAAAATGAATAAAGGGAAGAAATGAACATTTATCGTGAATTTTCTGTGTGAAGTATATTCTATTGTACCTTAAATGTTGATGACAGAAAGTTCTATGAAAAAGAATTTAGTTAACAAAGGCAAAATGAACGACATATTAGATCATCATGATTTTGAAACTCTAAATGAAATCATACATGTGGGAAATAATCATGAATGGGTGTTGAAACCATTAGGTAAATGATGATGGGAACTTTACAATGGAGGAATTGGGTTGACCCCGCCTGAGTCCAGTGATCAATCATATCATCACTAAGTGTGAGATAATCAGATATTTTGTATTTCACAATGTGATGTGATAGGACACAGCACCACCTATGAAGTATTCCTGCCTAAAATATTGAACCTAAATTCAATAGTGCTTCTAGATCTGAATTTCAGTTAACAGGAAAAGTGGAGGCTAGAAAAGTCAGTGAAATAACACCACAAAGAAACAGTGAGCCAAATCCAGAAATTGTAGGATAGAACATTCTAGGACAAATGACCCAAATTCTCCAACAAATCTATGCCATGAAACAAAGGGAGTGTGTGTCTGGGGGGAACTGTTATAGGACAGAGAAGACTTAAGAGACATAATCATGATATAAAATTCATAAAATGTATGGATCTTGTTTAATAATTTAGAGGGGAACACAATAATGTAAAAAGATACTTTTGAGACTCTCCTGACAATATGAATATAAAACAGGCATTAGATTATAAAATAATTCCCATGAATTCTGTTGGGTACAATAATAGGATAATAATACCTTAGTAGTTAGTGATGCACACTGAAATATCTGTGGGCGAAATGACATGATGTCTGAGATTTATTTTTATTTTTTATTTATTTATTTATTTATTTTAAAAAATTTTTTTTTCAACGTTTATTTATTTTTGGGACAGAGAGAGACAGAGCATGAACGGGGGAGGGGCAGAGAGAGAGGGAGACACAGAATCGGAAACAGGCTCCAGGCTCTGAGCCATCAGCCCAGAGCCCGACGTGGGGCTCGAACTCACAGACCGCGAGATCGTGACCTGGCTGAAGTCGGACGCTCAACCGACTGCGCCACCCAGGCGCCCCTGAGATTTATTTTTAAATAATCCACCCTAAAAAAACAAATTGGGGTTGGGAGAGGAATAAATTAAGCAAGAATAGCAAAACGTTCATAATTGTTGAAGCTAAATGATGATAACATTAGAATGTTCTTTTCTTTTAGTGATATTTGATACTTCTTATAATAAATCCACAAATTTTAAAAGAATATTATAATCAAGTTGAACTGATTAAAAAAGTATAAGGTTTGATCAACTTTGGAAAATCTACCGATGTAATTTAGCGCATGAATAGATGAAAAGATTCAGATATCTCATTACATCCAGGAATAATCATTTAATAAGTTCAATAGCTATTCATAATAAAATGCTTCAACTACATAGAAGGAACTTTAACGATTAGAAGGAAAACTGTCTAATGTAATAAAGAACAGCTATAAAAAGTTACCTTAGCCATCAAACTCATTATTGACATATTAAAACTATTGCATTTAAACTCAGGAGGAAGACAAGGATACCATCAGTGCTTTATTATAATGTACATACTAGCCAATAAAATTTGAAAAGAGTAAAAGAAGCAACATACAGGAATTGGAAAGAAAGAAACAAATTCTCATTGTTTATATGTATATGTTGTCTCTGTCTACTTTGAAAACCTTAAAATTGGCTACCTCAGGGACTGAGAGTACAGGAAAAAAACGTGTTTAAACTGGCATGTTGCAGAAAATTGGTAATACATTTGTAACCCTGTATTATAAATATCTTCCTGTTTCATTAAACATGAATCTACAGATGAGTTTTTAACGGCTGCATAACATGCAAATGGAAGTATTGGTTTAGACTTTCAAAATTTTTAAATATTTGTTTTTGAGAGAGAGTGGGGGAGGGGAAGAGAGAGAGGGAGACAAGGATCTGAAGCAGGCTCTGCGCTGTCAGCACAGAGCCCCCTTGTGGGGCTTAAACTCACCAACCCTGAGATCATGACCTGAGCGGAAGTCAGACACAACCAACTGAGCCACCCAGGAGGCCCTAGAATTTTGATTTTTAAAATTAGATTTGTGGAATCTTAGGCAAGACCCTCATTTCTCTGGCTCATAGTTTCCTTATCTGTAAAATAAATTTATAGATTACCTGATCATTAGGATCTCTTACAGTTGTAACTTCGTGTGATCCTAATTAACTGAAACAATTAAAAATGTGTATCTTGTGTGTATCATAGCAAACCCATAGTACTCATGCAAAAAGTCCTTTATCACTCATTTAAACTTATATGAGATCCCATATTATATTTTACTCTTGAAAGATTCAGTTTTCACAATTAGTTATAAGCTGCGTGATGGCAGGATGTATATCTTCCAAATTCTTGTCTCTTATGACTAGCCAATTGCCTGACAACATTTGATGCCTAATACATGGCTGTTGGAATAAAATTTAAAAGCTTTGTGGATGGTTGGATATTCAAAAGTTGAAAGATGGAAATATGAGGTTACATATCTAGGAAAGAACTGAATAAATTTTGTTTCAATAATTGTTTTTTTTTTTTTTTTTGGTGTCTTTCTCTTCCATTAGACTCTAAGTTTGAGCATGGCAGGGAACCTGGTTACCTTGCCCACACTGTATCACCAGGACCTAGTGCGGTGACTGGCACACAGTAGATACTCAATGTATTTCTTAAATGAAAGGATGTATAGCTATCTGTTCCAGTTTTAACTTAAAAAAATTTACTGATGTTTCTAGAATTTATTTTTCAGCCATATTGTGTGATAAGTATATTCACAATTTAATTGATAAAACCCCCAAGATGTTATAGAAATTCATCATTTTCTTAATTATGTACATATATATGATATATATGTGTAAAACATAAAAATATATTCTGGTTTTTTCTATATGAATTGAAATGTTCTCTACAATAGTTTTGTCTTCCCTAGTTACAGTTACCTCTCTTCATGACCTAGCTGCTGGAAATAGTCACCATTCCCTAACACCCTTGACACCCTTGATTATTCTCCTCTGTTATCCTCTTTTCTTCTCAGCCACAGGGGAGCAAATACTATTTTCACTTCCTGACTTCACCTCAAGACTTTACAATAATGTTTCCACATCTCCTTCTTGATCCTCACTTAAGGTTATTAAGGGTCTCTGGGTTTTTAGTCCAGTGGATATATTTCAGTGTTTTTCTTACTTGATCTCTTAGCTGCATTTGACACTGTTGCCACTCCTTTTTCCTAAAATTCTTTCCTGCATTAACTTCTAAAACATTACTTTCCTCTGGTTTTCCATCTACTTCTGGGTGGCTACTTCTCATTCTCCTTCATGAGTTTTTCACCTTTAATCCCTCTGAAACCACCCTTAGTTCTCATCTCCTCTCACCCTATCCTGAATTCAAATGTTTCCTATATAATGTGAATTGCTCTATCTATCCTTCTGGCTTAGCTCTTTTCCCGGAGCTCTGGATTATAAGTGTGCCATGTTCTCTCATGCTTTTGTGTCTGCACAGATTCTCTTTCTTCTCCCTGATCAATTCTCACTGTCCACTTGACACAATTTTATTCATCCTTCAAGTTAGCCAAGTACTTGTCTCCTCTGTGAAACTCTTCTCCACTTTCTCAGGCAGGTTTGAGTTTCTTCCTCTGCCCTTCCTGTACTTTGTATACACTTAAACATTTTTTTAATGTTTATTAATTTTTGAGACAGAGAGCGTGAACAGGTGAGGGGAAGAGAGAGAGGGAGACACAGAATCTGAAACAGGCTCCAGGCTCTGAGCTGTCAGCACAGAGCCCAAAGCGGGGTTCGGACCCACGAACTGTGAGATCACGATCTGAGGTGAAGTCGGACGCTTAACCGACTGAGCCACCCAGGCACCCCAACACTTTAATTAAAGCAATTATCGTCCTGTTTAACTGTTTGGATGTGGCCTCTTCTGGGTGTCAAGGTGCCATAGAGATGGATTTCAATTTCTACCTTTGTAGTCTCAGTACCTGATACCTAGTATGAACTCAATAACTATGTTTGTTGGATGAATAAAGAAATCTTTCATTGTTGTTTTAAACCATTTTTCACATTCATTCTCAAATTTACTCCTCACTAGCCTCCTTAAGGCTGTTATGACTCCTATTTTACAAATGATGAAAAGCAAAACATTCCCATGAGTACACAGTTATTAAATGGCCAATTAAGGACATGAACCCAAACCTTCACTCTATGTCTAGGGATCTAGGCACTGTATTGGGGAAAAATGCAATTAAATAGTTTGAGTAGAATACATCTGATACTAATTTTAACAACACTGATTATCTGAATCAGTTAAAGGCTATTAATTAATAGTAACAGATGAGTAGTTTTCCATTGAAGAAGAAAACGTTCCTAATAACAATGAAGCATGCCATTTTATTTTTACTTTGGTGAGAAAGTTCTTTGAACAGGGTATTCTTCACCCAAAGCTGCATGATTTCTCTTCTTATTATGCTCTTAAAAATGGAAAATGGGATTGTACTTTAGACTTAAGCCTTCATGAGTTGGAAAAAAAAAAAAAGATGTATTTGTCGGGGAGTATCTAAAACATGGTTGGATTATTTTCAATCTGCATTTCTTGTCAATTTGATAATGGATATATAATTTCTTCAACATTTAATATCCAAAAAAGAGCTAAATGATCTGGTTTGAAGATATTTATGATAAATTAGTTGGGTAACTTCTCTGTAAGTTCTCTTCTCTGTAAAGTGTCTCCTTTAAAGAAAGCAGAAACATTTTCCAAAAGTTGCTGTTTTTCAAAAAGAAATACAGCCAAACCAAGCTATTCAAGGCCATGAAATTGTCAAGCGAGGAGGAATACCCACAAAATTACATTAACTGATATGAGTGTATTTTGCCTTTCTCTCTGTCACTCCCTTTACTGAGTTGTTTATCTGAACATGTACACTGTTTGTAAAATTGTAGTCACTGCTAGAAATGATCTTCAAAGTAACTGATACCATTATGTTACTTTTACATAAAATTGGGCCACATGTATCTTTTTTCTCAGTTTTTAATTTTTCCAAGTTTTCTCCTTTCTTCCCTCCAAAGGGAACAAAAGGGTGGCATCACCCTTTCACTTCATCTGAGAAGGATCTTCTACTCTCACCTCAGCTTTTGCTTGGTCTGACTGGAATCTGCGGTCCCAGCGTACGGGGTGGCCCAAGGCCAAATGTGTAGGCAGTTAATTCTGGAATTTAAACTGCAGATGTTCACAGAGGTTTGGAAAAGTGCCCATGCCATCTGCTGCCTGATTTTCCTGTGTAATCTTTTTCATCTCCCACTGCCATCTTCTCATGAGCTTCAGGGTTTGGAGACAACTGAGTTACCACCTAAGCAAATGGAGAAAATACAGAAGTCTGTGGAAGGTATAGAATAGATGCTGAAAGGTAGGGAATAGTAGGAGTTTGCTGCAGTTGATGTGATTGGAAAGTCAAATGGTTCTTTGCCTTCAGAAAAAAAATGATTTGTTTTATGTTGCTGTTTGAATATAGTTAGAACTGTATTGTATCGTAAGAAAAAGATGGAACCATGAAAATTGAGCCTTAAACCTGACATCATGAGGCGGGAGAGAAGCAAACATTAGAGGTCGTTGGGGCCAGCGGGGAAGTTGAGCTCTGTAAATAAAGAAGCAGAATCCAGGAAGGTCTAGTTAAGAAAGTTGCCAGCCAGACATGATGGAAGACTAAATCCAGGGGCCAAAGGGAGAGAAGAAGAGAAATGAATCAAAGGAAATGGGGAGTGGGGGATGTGGAGCAATGGGAAACAATCTGGAAAAAGGGGTGAGTAATAGTTTTCCAATCAAGGGAGTCGGGAATGCTGAAAACACCTAGGTTGTTTACCTTCTGTAATGGGAGACTTTGCAACTCTCTCAGTGGTGGCACCTAGAAATCCAATGGAAATACTGCTGATGAGCTTACAAGAAAATTTACTGTCTTTTCCTTCACTAGGCACAACGCCAGGGTTCTGACAGGAGAGGTGACCAGAGAAGAAAAAGTGATTAAGATATTCAGGCTATTTGTTGAAAGACTCTTAGGTGGCTTGAGAGACATGTAGCTGAAAAGGAAAGTCTGGGTAAATTCATCATCTGGCCATTCGGAAAGAGATCAAGATTAACAGGGCACCTCCTCAGAGGCTGATAGGAACTTGGTAAACAAACCCAGGATATGATTTAAATGTGCATTCCTGTGGGTTCAAAGCAGCCAGAAAACATTAAATCTGCATTATTTGAGCTATGGGAGAATGGTGCTTCTTAGATTCAGATACTCATAAAATCCTTCACAACTGTTAGTTGCCATGATTATACCTCATTGTTTGACAAAAAAAGGAAAAAGACTTTGAAGTATTCAAGAGTTAATTATAGCGATTAAAAAATAAGGAATGAGGCAAATAGATAAAAAGTTTCTATAAAATAACAACTTAAGTATAAACTCGTGTCAGATACTCAAAATTATAGTTGATTCAGATTTAGAGAAACTAGGAACAGAGTAGTATCCTTGAAAGAAGTTTCTATGAGAAAAGACAGAATAAATAACCTCACACCTATGAAAATTATATGGCATTATTTTATTATAGGCCATAAAATGATGGAACAGAAGGCCATAACCTCATCTTTATTCCTTTCTATAGATCTTTTCATGTGGAACTGCATTTGAGAAATTCCTTGAAAGTTTATTTTTACATGAAAGGCTCATATATTACAACCACCTCTCACCCAAAGAAAAAACATTCAATGTTAACACACGTAAAAAGCATAATAAAATATTAATTAAGATTGTTTTGAGCAACAGAAGAAATGTTCTTAAACTTCCGGTAAATAAAGTAAAATGTCTGAAGCAAGTCTGGGAAAAGATTGTGTCAGTTGATGAGGAAACAGGTGTCTGAGATGAAGGGGACGGTATGGTAAGAAGAGATGAAATGCACCTACTATAGATCTCTATGTCCAATAAATCGATGTCATTAGAAGGCTAAAGTCTTTATTTCATTAATTTATTTTTTCACCACTCAGGCACTAAACACATTTTTAGTGAGAGCTTCTAATGTGTTAGGCACTGCTGAGGCAGAGAAATTAGGCACACTCTTTTTCCTTGAGGAGCTAGACAAAATTAAAGGGTTTGCAAGTTGCCATTCTAGCCTAACAAATAAAAAAGCTGAAGAGAGTAAAAATCAACAACTGTTCTTAGATGCATAAGAGAAGTGTAGTCATAGGACAAACTGCTGTCTGCCAAGTTGGAGAGACAGACAAGTAGATACAGGGAGTCACAACTCACTGGGACAGAAATCCATGAGCAGAAACCTCCATGCAAACCAGTGACAGGATGGGGAAACCTAAACTGTAATTAACAGTATTTTGAAATACACCAGAGTATTCTGTTCTTCTGACCAAGGTCTGCCTTCGGGAGAAACTATTTAATGAGAGCTAAACCTGCTGGGGTTTCATCAGAGCCTACCTGACCTTTAGGAAGGGCAATACCCAACTCCAGCCTACTCTAGCATCCTGTCCAATGAAGCAGGGGAGAACTAAGAAGTGCTTGTGAAATTTATAGTCCAGAGGTACAAACTTACTAAAAGACTGAGAGCTCATCATAAGACTATTGAATGCTTCCTCTCCCTTACATCTTAATACTACATTACTAAACACTTATTTACTGTAGTCCCTTGTACCAAGTAAATCATATCTACCTTCCAACAAAAATTACAAGGCATACTCAAAGGTAATAACACAGTTTGAAGAGACAGAGCAAGTATCAGAGCCAGACCGGATATGGTAAGGATGCTGGAATTATCAGACCATGAATTAAAACAACTATGATTAGTATGCTAGGATCTATAATAGATAAAGTAGATAGCATGCAAGAATACATGGGCAATGAAAGCAATGGAAATTCTATGAAAGAATAACAAGAAATTCTGGAGATCAAATACACTATAACAGAAATAAAGAATGCCTTGGATGGGCTTAGCACTGGATTGGACACAGATGAGAAAAGTATCTTTGGACTTGAGGATGTAGATATCTCAGTAACAACTTCCAAAACTGAAAAGCATAGGGGGAAACAAAAACAGAAAAAAAAAAAACCTCAGAATAGAATATCTATTAACTGTTGGAAAGCTACAAAGGATGTAACACATGTATAATGGGAATACCATAAGAAGAAAAAGGAAGAGAAACAATATTTGAAGCCGTTGTGACTTAGAACTTCCCCAAATTAATATCAGGTACCAAACCACAGATTCAGGAAACTCAGAGAACACCAGGCAGGATAAATATAAAAATCTACACCTAGGCATATTATATTTATATTGCACAAAATCAAAGATAAAGGAAAAATCCTGAAAGAATCCAGAGGAAAAAAAACATCTTATTTATAAAGGAGCAAAGGTAAAAATTGTATTAGACTTCTCTGCAGACCATGCAAACAAGAGAGTGATGTGAAATATTTAAAGTGTTGAGAGAAAATGGCACTAATTAGAATCCTGTACCCTGAAAAATTATCCTTCACAAGTGAAAAGAAATAAAGACCCTCTCAGACAAATATTGAAGGTATTTGTAAAGAACTTCTTCAGAGAGAATGAAAATATAGGTCAGCTATAGGTCAGAAAATCAGTGTAGTACGGTTGAAAGAATAGATCAATGAAACAGAACAAAGAACTCAGAAATAGATCCACATAAGTACAGTCAACTGATCTTTGACAAAGGAGCAAAGACAATACAATGGAGAAAATATGTCTTTTCCTTTTTTTTTTTTTTTTTTAACAAATGCTATTGGAGCAACTGGACATCCACATGCAAAAAAGAAAGAAAAAAAAATGAATCTAGAATAGACCTTACATCCTTCACAAAAATTAACTCAAAGTGAATTGCAGCCCTTTATGTAAAACACAAAACTATTAAATTTCTAGAAGTTAATGGAGGAGAAAATTTAGATGACCTTGGGTTTAGTGATGACTTTTTAGATATGAGACCAAAGAAAGAAAGAATTGATAAGCTGGACTTCATTAAAATTAAAAAATTCTGCTCTGTAAAAGATACTGTCAAGAGAATGAAAAGATAACCCATGTACTGGGAGAAAATATTTGCAAAAGTCATATCTGATGAAGGATTTTTATACAAACTATATAAAGAACTCTTAAAGCTCAAAAATAAGAAAATGAATAACTACAAATGGGTCTAAGACCTTAGCAGACATCTCACTAAAGAAGATCTACAGATGGCAATTAAGCATATGAAAAGATGCTCCATATCATAGGTCATTAAGGGAAATACAAATAAAAAAAAAACCCAATGAGGTACCACTACACAGCTATTGGAATGGCCACAGTCCCTAATGCTGACAACACCAAATACTAGTGAGGATGTAGAATAATATAAACTATTATTTACAGCTGGTAGCTATACAAAAGGTACAGCCACTTTGGAAAACAATTTGGTATGTTCTTACAAAACTAAACATATTCTTACCATACAATCCAGCAACCATGCTCTTTGGTATTTACCCAAAGAAGTTGAAAACTTATAAGCACACAGAAATCTGTGCACAGATTTTTTAGGACCTTTATTCACAATTATCAAAATTTGGAACCAACCAAGATGTCCCTAGTAAGTAAACGGATAGACTGTGGTACATCAAAACAATGAAATATTATTCCTTACTAAAAGAAATGAGCTATCAAGCCTTGAAAAGCCATGGTGAAATGTAAATACATTTGACTAAGTTAAAGAAGTTGATTTAAAAAAGTTACCTACTATATGATTACAACTATACGACATTCTGGAAAAGGTAAAGCTATAGAGACAGTAAAAAGATTAGTGTTTACCAGCATTAGGGAGTGGGAGGATTGAGTAGGTAGAGTACAGAGAATTTTTTAAGAGAGTAACACTATTCTCTATGACAATATGTTGGTGAATACATGTCATTAGACACTTGTCCTAACCTACAGAATGTACAAAACCAAGAGTGACCCCTAATGTAAACTGTGGAACTTAGGTGATGATGATGTGTCAATGAAGGCTTATCTGTTGTAACAAATGTTATCACTCTGGTGGGAAATGTTGATAATGGGGGAGTTATGCACATGTGGGGGCAGAGAGTATATGGGAAATCTGTGCCTTCCCCTCAATTTTGCTCTGAATCTAAAATTTCTCTGGAAATAAACTGCTCTATAATAAAATTTACTTTTTAAGATTGTTACAAGAAAGTGTGATGAATGGTCAGCAGTTAGGCTGAACTTAACAGCATTAGCTTTGTAATCTACTAGACCAACTCAGGCTAAAATCACAGCTTTTCCACTTAACTGCTTACTAGTGGTATCATGTTGGTCAAGTTCATTGATCTCACAAAGTCCCAGCTTCCTGCCCTGTAAATTATAAGTTAATGAAATCAATCAATCTCAATCAATCAGATATTTCATGAGGATTGTACATCAAGTAGACTATACATGAAGTAGAGAAACTTTAGTGTCAGTAAATGTCTACTTAGTACTGACAACAGCAATAAAAATTCTGCTGGGTGATTATAGCCCAATGCTAGTCATGGTTACACATAAGCATAGGGTAGGTTGGGAATCTCTAATTCAGGCTGATGGGTGGGGACAGATGTCAGGGTAGGCTTTCTGGAAGGGGTGGCACCTGAGCTGAGGAATGGAGGACAAAGAGGTATTTCTGGAGGGGATATCCAAAAGATGCAAAGACCTAGGAACAAGAAAGAGCTTAGTGTGTTTAATGGACTGAATGGTATTAAGAATGGCTGGAGAAAGTTGGTAACTAAGGGCTAAAAGGTATCCTAGGGGTAACTAAAACATTTGATTTCACGTTGAGAAATTCTAAGCAGAGGAAGGACAAGAAGAGATTAATGATGCAGAGTGATGATTTACGTAGTGATTTAAAAAGATTGAGACCAGAAATGAAGGAGGTAAAATGGGTGCTAGAGTGGCCATTTAGAGAGCTGATGCCTTATTTTATCCTGAAATGATGAAGACCAGGTTAGTGACAACGGCAGTGAGATGAAGAGAAGTAAATGGGCTTGGGAGATACTCAGAATTGATACATTTTATGGACCAATTAAATAAGAAGGGCAAGGCACAAGTCAAGTTTAAAGTGCTTCTTCCTTGTCTTGGGTAGTGTGCATGCACTGTGAAAATAAATAATGGAGCAAAAGCAGATTTGGAATAAGCATGGTTTTAGACGAATGAGTCTTCTGGATAGGTGCATGGGGAGATCAGGGGAGGAAGATCTGGGTGCAGGCAAGAATTTGGGACACAATCCACATGGGAATGAGAGAGTGAGAAGAAAATAAACTTACATATCACCAGCTAACAATCATACTGCTTACACTGTCATATAACCAATTCTGAAAATGGAGGAGGCCTACATTCCATATACGCAGGTATTTAAATATTTACTTGCACTAGAAACTCCAGTCATGTGTTTTGCTTGCCCCAAGCCCCTGTATGTGAGAATGATCTTTCCATGCCTCTCATTAAAGGAAAGCTGTCAGAAGCACAGCTGACGTCAGAGAAGCAGTTTCCTCTCCCTGAACACATTTTCCCAAAGTGGTGTGTTTATAAGCATTTTAAAGGTAGTATATCACTATTGTGATGAAAAGGATTCATTGTGAAGAAAAGACAGTGGGAGACATAGTTATCAAGAGGTGGTATTCCTTTAAATGTGCTCTTTCCAATACTAACCAAGAGTGGCAGATATCACCACCTGGCTGACCTAGTTCCTGGACTCACCTTCTTACTTTCCTAATGTTAGAACTGGGTGATGCGTTGGGGCAGTCCTATTCAGAGCCTGTGATACTGTCCCCCAGTCTTTCCTAGTCCTAGCATAGGCAACTGTTCTAGGCATTGGTACCTAAACCCAAAGCGACCACTCCTGTAGAAAAAAGAAGTAAACCGTGAGACATGAAGGCACAAAGGCTTCAGTGAAAGAAATCTGAAGGTAGAACTGGACTCCGTGGGAGTCAACAGAAACTGAGCAAGAGGAAAGCAAGTGATAGAAAATGGTATAGAAAGAGCCTAAGTCAGTTGGAAGCAAGAGAAAAAAAAAAAAAAAACTCAGAGGTAGAAAGCTATTGAAACTCAAGCTTCAGAATTGTCAACTGCAAAAGCCCTTCCAAGACCCTAGGAGGGGCTCTACCAGTGCATTCATATGAGCATCAGTTTTACAAAACATTGCAGGAATAAAATATTTAAACCACAGTTGGTTAAGCTTGCTGTCTCTTTCCACTTCAATTTCTTTTTCATTATACTTTCTCTCTGGTCAGGTTTCACTGGAGTGATCAAGAGCATTTTTGAGATCCAGCTAAGGGGGAATTGAAATTGAAGTAGATTTAGTTTGTACTTAATGAGGCGTATTTATGTTGTTTACTGTTCGCTTATTACTAGCTGTCCTGGTACTGAATGGTTTCCAGGCATCCTTAAACTACTCACTCTATTAACTTACTCAGTGTCATGACACACAAGTGCATGGCCAGAGGTCCCATTGGGATTTACTCTGATGTAAGGGGCACTTAACACCAGAAGTATGTGGATAATGAGTAGAAACAAGGTTTGGAATGTATGGAACCAGAAGCTAGTCTATGGAAAATTCTTCCATTCATTAGACACATAAAAATTTTAAGCTGAGGATTTGGTTTTCATTGACACCAAGTCAAAATGGAAATTCATTCCTGTTAGAAATATGTTCTACATACAATTAGAAATACATCATACATTTTTAGGGGAAGTACAAAAAAACAGAATCTATGTCTGGAGACCACAAACCTATAGTAGTACTATAAACAGCAAGTATTCTGTAAGAGCATATTATGAAAGAAACTTGATAAAGTTTTTCTAAATTTGACAACAATCCTAAAAGCTTATGTGCCATTACTAATACTAAGAATTGAAGTTAAAAGAAGCTTTTCCAAATTCCAGTAAAAACTGTTTTGATTAACCATACTGGAAGAAAGATGGAATTCTGTTTCTATGCTTGCTATAAAAATGACATTACCAACTTGTTGAAATATAATAGAATAAAGAATATATAGCCCACACATTTGGGGAAAATTCCTATATAAGTATATAAATAATTAATACAAATTTTATTTCTGTATCATAGAAAAATGTAGCTTAAAAGCTTTGAAAAGAGGAAGTTGCTAGGATTAGACTTAAGTACAAGATCATAGTGGAAGATAGCATCTTAAGTTCCAGTAGCGTAAAAAAAACAAGTAAACCATTCTTATTTTATTTATACTTTTTACTTCAGATATGCTTCTTTTTTTAAGCATTCTTATTGATGACCACTAATTTATAGTACTACAGTGCATCTAATTAGATTATTTGGGTTGTTGTTATTTGCGGTTATTGCAAGAACAGGGACCCTTCCCCAAGTCACTTCCTGTAATAAGGGAGCTTATTGTAAGAACCTATGTGCACTGGAACCCAAACTAGGAATCCTTCCAAGACAACCCCAGGAGAGCTTGGTCTCTGTCATGGAGCAAGCCAATTTCATGGCTATGGCTTATTTAAATTTTCTTTTTTTATGCTTTGTTATAATCTTTGATAATAAAATACATTATTTTTTTAAAGCTATATAGCATAGTATATTCTAAAATGGGAAGTTAAAAATATTATACCAATTACTAGAGAAATTTACAGTCTCTCTCAATCCTTAAGTTTATGAATTCTCTCAGGGCAAAGACAAGACTGTTCTGCTTTCTTCAGTTCTTGCTCTACAAATGTTTCTGACACTTGACACCAAATGATGTGGCTCTACTCGTGAACTTATAAGTTGGAATATACTAGATCCACCTTTGTAACTCCAGCTGAGAACAACTATCCAGCACCTAAGTGGTACTACAGTGGATGTTTGTTGAATTGAAATTTCCCTACCATGACATTTCTCCAACATATTGTCTTAAGCTTCTGAGCCGGGGGATGACCATCATCTTATCAGTTTATGTTTTACCATCTATTCTACCATTCAAGTCTCATTCTTTAGCATCTAATACAATACCTGGTATATAATAGACACTCATTAAATATTCTTGAAAGAATGAATAAATGAGGCATATCAAATTAGATTATTTCTCTCCTTACAGAAAACCCATCTGTGGCTTTCCATTAAAACAGCCCATAAAGTCCCACCTGATCTGTCTCCTATTTGTCTCTAATCATTGCTAATAAGGTCAAAATGAATAGCTATGATCTGGATCAGCAGCTCAAACTATGTAATGCAAAGTGAGAATATGTTTTATGTGAAATACATGGTTTCATGGCAAAATGATTGTGAAAAGTTACCTAGACTTCCTTACTATAGGGCTTCTCACAGCATTTAATACTCAATTGTGTGTTGTGACTTTGAAAGCAGGGATCAAAGTGTGCAGAATTTTCCAAATTTAATTAACACCAATCCTTAGACTAATGTTCTAGAGTAGAAAAACCTGATCTAGATCAAAGTAGAGGAAAATCTGCATACATCTAGTATCTGATGGATACAAAAATTTCCAGGTCGTTCGTAGTATAGAGAGGAACATTTTAAGTTATTTTAATGCAATAGGATCTCCTATTTTGTCATAATGGCATTATTTTTTTTCTGATACATGGGAGGACATATGGATCAGTTAAAGTAATTCAACTGCACATATGTCACATGAAGCATCAGGGTATTTCTTGAGAGTCAACCGTTCAATGTGAATGAGGAGGCTGATCCACTTAATTTGATAAAATTAGTAAGATGATAGTCTGTTGTGTATCTGATGGAAATAGAGTGTTGAAAATTAATACCATAAAGCCAGCTGTTATATTGAATATATTTTCAGTGTCATTTTACATCTGACAATTGCATCTTGATGTACACTGCCCTGACCAAGACAATATTGCATTGCTCTAGGGGTCCTTCAGATGTACACACCTCATTATGGACATTAGCCTCTAAAATATTCCATCTTTATGGAGGCTGGGAGAAAACATCAAGTTGAACCCACAGAGGTTTATACAATGATAAATGACCTTAAGACATCTGGAAATCCAGTTTGGAGTAGAACAATGAAGTATAGATGCTTATCCAAATCTTTCAGAAGTTAAGAAAAAATACAGGAAAATCTCTAAACAACAACAACCTCTAAACAATTTAAATTCCTTTTATTAATCTTAAAAGAAGCTTTTTAAAAAACATTTCAACAGCTCAGAAATTGGAATAGGTCTTATAAATTCAATAATGACATACAATCACTTTTGTGAATTCAGACGGCAAACCCGTGTTTGTGCTGTGTTTTAGTTCAAATAATCAGGCAAGACTCTTATTTTTCTTCCTCCACTCAGTGTTAATATTGAGAAATGTAAGGTTTCTGGCTGTCCTTTCCTACATGGTGATTCTTTTGAGTTGCTTATCTTTTTGTTTACTCATATAGTAAGGACACAGCTCTCATGTGCAATAAGGTCTCTTGTGTTATTAGATTCTCCTAGATTATGAGACTACATTATTATTAAACTCCTTTTCTTGACCCTTTTGCTTTTTGGGGTGCATGTAAAATAATGCTGTATCTTTCATCAAGGCATCAGGAGCTCAAGAAATAGGATACTTATTAAGCTCATAGAATTTGCCACTTTCTCCTGGAAATAGTGATACCAACAGGCAGGGTTTCCTTTTGGGACGATAATATCACACCAGAAAGGAATCAAGGCGCTCGCAACTCAGGCTAAGTTCATAACTTAACTTCATAGACCTCTGGGAAATCAGTCAAGAACACCATTCATGAATAAGAGAAAAAGTGTGGGGAGAGAGAGGAAATAAATATTGGATAAGAAATCTAAATAAACTTGAACCCAGTGATAATGTTTAATTTGTGCATATGGGTTGAAAACTCAGAGATCCCAGGCTCACAGTGGATGATGTGGCATGGAGAATAAAAATTATCGACAGGGATTCTGCTAGAAAGTACAAGAGCTAGATCAATATTGATATACAATTAGGCACAGTACATATAGAACCAATACATGCATTTTGTAGGACCCCTCTTTAGGAATGTGCTGAGTTCTGATGCCTACAGTTTGAAAACAACAAAGCGAACTAAAGGAGGGTTTTAAAAATGTGAGAGAGTGATTAAACTTTGTTAATGCAGATCATCACAGCACAAAAAAGGTTTATTTTTGCATAGGGAGCACAATTTTTAAGTAAAGGCTTGTATTCTATTTGCACTGACCAATATTAACACAAAATTAACAACTGCAGCATAAGGGACTTGGGTTCAAGGAGTAATAACAAACTTCAAGGAGAAATAACAAAGCCAGAATCTAATTTTGTGTAACATAACAGGATTCAGTCAACCTTCTGACCTCTTCCATGTTGAGTTAAATTTCTCAGCCATGAGAACCAATTGTCCTAGCCCGACCTCGGACTGTGAAAGGACAGAAGCACCTGAGAAGCAGGCCAGCAGCTTAAAGAGAAGAACAGGAGTGCTTTTAGGATAAAGGACAGTCCTGCCTGCCTCATGGGTTATGGTAGATGACCTAGGAAAGTCTGTCTCAGAAGCAAGGTTCAGCCTTGGAAACTGTCAACCTCAGAGGTCTGATTCAAATGCTGATTAGCATCAAAGGTTTCCTTCTAGAGACTGGCCAGCATAAAAGGAAGTCATTTCAGAGACATCTGGAGAGCAGAAGACAGTATATTGGGATCTTGCGTTTCCTCTTTCATGTATATATGATCTCTACAGAGAAATGGAGCATCTGTAAATGTTAGTGTAGTTTCTAGCATACTATTCATTCAATAGTCACAATCACTAAAAAAACCTAAAGTGTCCCACTTAAACCAGGCTGAATCAAGAATAGTTAAACTTGGGCGCCTGGGTGGCTCAGTCAGTTAAGTGTCTGACTTCAGCTCAGGTCATGATCTCACAGTTCGGGTCCCGTGTCAGGCTCTGTGCTGACGGCTCAGAGCCTGGAGCCTGCTTCAGATTCTGTGTCTCCCTCTCTGCCCTTCTCTCTCTCCCGCTCATGCTCTGTCTCTCTCTCCTTCAAAAATAAATAAACGTTAAAAAAAAAAAAAGAATAGTTACACTATATTCCCCTCCCTTGTTCAATTCTAGATACACAGGCTCAGAGCTGTTTGCTCACTTGCAGTTCAGAAGTAGAGATCTGGGTGAATTTAATTCAGGATGTAATTTTTTCTAGAGCTTCCCCAGAAACTCCAGAAATGATTCTGCACTGCCTCTCCAACTGTCCACTTATTTATCTTTGCAAATAACAGCCCTGTCCAAAAAATGGGGCAGTTTCCATCATGTCACTTAAAGGGCAAATTCCAAAGTCTTTTTTTGAAGAGGAATAGATATAATCCACCAATCCTATTATTGAATAATCTTATTCCTCAGTGGATGAGATTCTGAATAAAGCACGGGAACTTAATTCCATCCAGAATGCTACCCACCTCAGGTCAAGATCTGGCATAGCAACAAGCAATATTCATGTTTTTCCTTTCTTTACCTCTAATGGAAAAGGGAGGATTTAAAGCCACCACTGGTTGAATATATACTTCGTGTTTTTAAACCTAAGTAAATTCACTCTGACTTCCTGACTGTACTATTTTGAAATACAGTTTACAAATCTTATTGTTGCTTTTCCATGACATAATGCAGGAACGCTGAAATAATCTCACACACCTGGAAATGGCTTACAGCTAAAGCAGGAGTGATGAGGGACCAAGAGGGAACTACCTGACAGACCCACCATGAGAAATATACTTTACCAAGTTGGTATATCAAACCTTAGACTAAGTGATAAGCAAAATTACCTAAGACCAACTTTTCAAAAGTCTGTGAGTTACCTTCTGACAAATGCTGACTTAGTTCCACTTTATGAAACAACCACAGTCAACAGACACAGGGCCACATCCTTTCGATTTGCAGATATTTTTTCCCACAGCCCTCTTTATAACTTAACATAATAGGAAGTTCTCTTTTGGCAAAAATGCTGATTAAGTGTTCCATTTAATAGTGTAATGTGAAGAATGCCTTCTTTGCTTCAGACCTGCTGTTCTCATATTGTCTCATGCTGTCTAAAATGGAGATTTGCGAAGCATTTTCTGGGTTGGTTTGCATTACCGAGGAATGTAATCTGGAGATACAGCATGAATAATTAAAGTCATGTTGAATTTCTAATCAACTTTCTTATATCTACACTCAAGTCCATTATTTTAGCCTGTTTTCTCTGTAACTTGAGAATGTAAGATGGACTTTCCATGTAAGTTTAAAGCAGAATAGTTTATAACAAATTTCTCTCTCTCTCTCTCTCTCTCTGTCTCTGTCTCTCTCTCTCTCTCTTTCTCTCTCTCTCTCTCTCTCCCACCAGCTCTCATACCTCGAGAGTACACTTTTTGTTTTAATAAATTTTCCTGCTTGTGTTACTCATACACTGTGCTGTGTGTCTGTCCTTCTCATAACAAGAACAAGAACTTTTGGTGACTCATTTGGTTCCTGCTGGGTTGAGGCCTCAGGGCTGGGGTCTCCCTAGTTCATCCAGCAGCATTTCTTTATTTTTTTTTAATGTTTATTTACTTTGAGAGAGAGAGAGGGAGGGTGGGAGGGAGTGAGGGAGGGAGATAACGCATCAGCAGGGGAGGGGCAGAGATAGAGGGAGAGAGAGAGAGAATCCCAAGCAGACTCCATAAGTTAGAGCAGAACATGATGCTCACAGCTTTGAGATCATGACCTGAGCTGAAATCAAGAGTCAGACGCTTAATCAAATGAGCCATCCTGGTACATTTCTACAAGTACACTAGAAGCATTTCTACAAGTACACTAGAAGCACTCTAAGAGGGAACATATGTGTCCCTTGCATATAGCATCATGCTAGCATCACTGTGACAAGTGCTCAGTAAAAACTGTCTTAAATCGAGCAGCCAAATGTAGATAAACCATCTTTTGCTTTGAGTAGCATGTGAACCAGCCCAGATGTAGACTAAGACTGGCAGAGACAAAGTTTTTTTCTTTTTTTTTTTTTTAAGCATTTAGTTATTTTTGAGAGAGACAGAGAGAGAGAGAGAGAGAGAGACATCAAGCTGGGGAAAGGCAGAGAGAGAGAGAGGGAGACAGAATCAGAAGCAGGCTCTGAGCTGTCAGCATAGAGCCTGAAACGGGGCTCGAACTCATGAACCATGAGATCATGACCTGAGCCCAAGTTGGATGCTTACCCAACTGAGCCACCCAGGTGCCCCTAAGGTTTTTCTTCCTATTGGAAAAAAAAAAATATTGGAAGTGGTTTGCTATTGGAAAAAGGAAGGAGTTAGGCACCAAGGTGCAGATAGGTGTAAAATAAAACAAAGCAAAACAAACACACACACACACACACACACACACACACACACACACAACAGGAAAGAAGGCTAATATTTCTCATTTTGACCCATAATTAAGAGGATTGATTTATTTCTTGCAGACAGTATCCTTTAAAGTAAAAAATGTGGGGGCACCTGAGTAGTTCAGTCAGTTGAGCGTCCGATTTAGGCTCAGGTCGTGAGCTCACCCTTTGTGAGTTGGAGCCCTGCATGGGGTTCTGTGCTGACAGCTCAGAGCCTGGAGCCTGTGTCTCCCTCTCTCTGCTCCTCTCCTGCTCACACTCTGTCTCTCTCTGTCTCAAAAATAAACATTAAAAAATAATAAAAAATAAAGGAAAAAATGCAAAAATAAATTGTTTTGCATCATTCTTCAAGTTACCTGATGGTTTAATTCAATTAGCCTACTTTTTTTTTTTTTTTTTTTTTTTTTTTACTTTACATTGTAACTGTTTTGACATGTAAACACAAGTAGGCTCAAAATACAGGGGCCAATGACAGAAGTTTCAAAACCAGTGCATAGCAGAGATGCAGATAAAGGCTATCAGCATAGAAAACTGTTGTCAGCACATCGAGCAACATCAAGGAAAGTGAAATGAGTAGTTTTTCCAGGGCACGCCTGACCACATCAAAGTGATGTTGGCTTGAGAGCAGGTGCTAGGATGCCATTGTTGCATGCTAACTTGCAGACCTTCTCTAAGAGAAGGTTTTTTAAACAGTCTATCCATAGTTTGTTTTTTTTTTCTTTGTACCACAAAACTGGGCTTAGTGATTGCCCCCTGACAAACTATATACTCCTCATAGCAACATGTGTAAATGTTTTCACACACTTTATATTATTTTGATCCCCATAACAACACTGCAAGGTAGTGGGACCAGTATGACTAGTTCTATTTTTAACAGATAAAGGAACTGAGACTAGGAGTTTAGGGGCCTTGTCCAAGGTAAGCTAAGACGTAGCTGATCTAGGACTTACACCCAAATCGTCTGAGTCTTTAGTCACTGTCTTTTTTGCTGAACCATACTTCCTTTCTAATTAGTGGTTCTTTGTAAGAACTAAAGAAAATTGTTTTTTAAGACAGAAATGTACTCCTAAACATTGATTTTGGAAGAGGCATGAAGGATTAAGCATGTAATTTCTGAGCCAATGAATATGATGGCCAGAGAAGCCCATATTTCAATTATTTATATCTGACTTTTTAATACGACTGTCTTGCCAGAAATTTCCAAATATTCTCATTCAAGCCATCCAAAGATGACTTTTCTTTTTGGAAATTTGAGTAAAATCTTGTTAGTATTGAAGTTTGGGAAGGAAATGAAATATTTCCAAGAAAACAGTTCTACTTTTGCTAAAGAAAAATAGAGCTGGAATTTTAAACTACTTTCTCAAAGAGAGGGTATACCTCTCTAAAGAAGAGCCATCAAGTCAAAGCTTCTAGTAAAACTGGTATTATAAAGTTTTCAGCGGCCAGTTCCAGCATACACACAATGAAGTGCTTTCTATTTGTCTTGTGAAGGTAATTCAATACAAGTTTCATTAGTCATAATAGTAATATGGGAAAGAAAGAAATATATTGTTATAAGTCCCCCAACATACCATTTTTTTCATCCAAGTGTAAATTGAATATTTGCAAAAATAATGAGCAGGAATAATTTCTCGTAGGGAGTTAAGAAAACCACATGAAGGCTCTCTGCTGAAAAAAAAAAATGACCAACTTTGCTCTGTAACATCTTGCTCAGTACTAATAATTTTAACAAAAGAATCCTAGGGTAAGTAAAGATAATTAACAACATTTAGCAAACTGGTAAAAAGAATGTTATTCTCAATAAAAAAAAAAATCTTCTCTGCTAATAAGAATTACACTGGAAAGGTTTTTAAAATCTGAAAGGGCAAAGAAAGCAGAATGGAATACTACTTGGCAATGAGAAAGAATGAAATCCTGCCATTTGCAGCAACGTGGATGGAACTGGAGGGTATTATGCTAAGTAAGTCAGTCAGAGAAAGACCGATATCATGTGTTTTCACTCATATGTGGAACTTGAGACTCTTAACAGAAGACCATGGGAAAAGGGAAGGGGAAAAGATAGTTACAAACAGAGAGGGAGGGAGACAAACCATAAGAGACTCTTAAGTACACAGAACAAACTGAGGGTTTTTGGAGGGGGAGGGGAAAATGGGTGATGGGCACTGAGGAGAACACTTGTTGGGATGAGCACTGGGTCGTATATGTAAGCAATAAATCATGGGAATCTACCCCCAAAACAAAGAGCACACTGTATACACTGTATGTTACAGTGTATACAACTGTACCAACCTGACCATAAATTATATTTTAAAAAAAAAAGAAAGCAGATTTTTAAATATTAGAGCTTTGACAGAAAAAGTATTTAGAAAAGTGAGTCTAAATATCAAAAGAGCCCACTGTAGTTTCAGATCCAATAAAACAAATGAGATCCTCATCTACGGGGCATGGTTTTGCTGTTATTAATTAGAAATGGTGTGGATCGGCAAGAGACCCAGCTCACTCATGACTGCCAGGAAGAAGGGCTCATGTAGATTACTCATTTTACAGCCAAAGCAATCATTTTCACTAGATGACCCCAACATCTAGCCTATAGTTAACAACCATAAACAAATTAACACCTCCAGTTATCTCAGCACACATTACACAACCCTGTTTATCTTGGAGAGTTCTCTTAGACAGGCTTACTTACATTAGTAAAGGTTAAAGTTCTGTGGGTGATTCACTGCGAATGTTTTGAGGTTTTTAGCTATTTTTAGCTGTGTGCTAGAGTGAGCTCCAACTTGCATCCTGATGAAGGAAACCTTGGTCCCGAACACAGGTATCTTGGTTTTCCTCCATGGGGAAGTGAAGAAGACTTCTCCTTAGGTGTTCTGGTTGGGAGTTTTCAACACTTCCGGGATGATGTTGGCCAGATCCAGTGCAGTCGATTGTCCCAGCGTGTGGTTCTGCGCTATCACTAACAGAGAGGACTATAGCTGTGCTCCAGATGCTTACCATGGGGTAAAGAATCTCATGTGCACTTCTGTGCTGTACGTAAGCAAAGGCTAACCGAGAGACATGCTGAGGGTGCCTGAAGGATAGTCCAGCAAATTCAGACCACTTTAGAACTCTATACTACAGACTGCCTTTGTTGATTTATGAAGCCACTTGTCTACACGGAAAACCCCTGTGCATCTCATCATGGAATTTACTGTGCTAGTTGTGGAGATTATTGTGCCCTACATTTCAGTGTTTCATGATTACCCAGGGGAAAAATTACTTTCTAGTCTCTGGGCCAGAAATGGTATGTTTATTCTGAGCAACCTAAAAAAAATCTCATAGACATTATGAATCATATGATGATCCCCCCCCTCCCCCGCCATCTGCCTTAGCTGCTAGGAAGTCTAGAGCCACATTTGTATCCTACCTCCAATAAATAATACACAGTGTTCATGGCAAATATTTTGCTAAATTCTGGCTGAAATTAAATATTTTAATTTTTAACTTACCCAAGTTTCATTACCTACTTATATATCATTTGTTTTATCTCACCGCACATATTCCTTTATGTTCTTTTCAAAATCCCTTTCTAGAACAATGCAAACTACACATGAATGGAATATCAGAGTTATTGCTGTGAAGAAGCTCTTTGTGCCTGTCTGTGGGAGTCTTAAGCTGTATCTGTCTCTAAACATACGCTCTTATAAACTGTTTAAGAGAAGATCATAATTTCAATTATTTTTCTTAGGGCATTTACTTTTTATCCTAATAATACTATGGTGTTCATCTATACCTGTATTTGCAAAGTACTCACTAAAAATTAACTCCTGTGTTCAGAAGTTAATATACTGATGAAAATGTATAATTTGAAGTATTTTTTTATCTGAATGGGTTTGTCAATGTCTTCTCCCTATATATTGCACATTCACCTCCCGGACTTAGAATCTAAGACACAGATGGCGCCATAAGAATTGTGGATCTCAAATTCCTAGTAGGAACTACAATTCAATTGGCTGAACTAAGTGTGGCTAAAATGATTTCAGCAATTAGAAGGTAGGAGAGCTAGTTTGATGAGATAGAAGAGAGACCAGGTCAGGGCTTCCTTATTTACCTCCATACGCTTGGTACAATCCTGGAAATATACATGACGCTCAATACAAATTTTAATTTGGTGATTGGATTTATATTAGATTATGTATGCTAGTTAGTTTGCTTCTTCTAGAAGCTACATAGAAAGCAATTCTTGGAATAAGTTACTGAGATGGCCAACATATAGCCTGGAAGAGGCCTGTATACTTCAGTAATTAAGCAAAGAATTTGAAACTCTGTTCTATTTCTTCAAAAATAAAACAAATCAAAACGAAGCAGAAGTGGAGGTGATTCAGGTAAAAAAAAAATCTAAATTATTTGTGCTGCTTGTAAAAATGTAGAAATATTAATTGTAAACTGATTAAAATCAAATATAGGTGCTAACATTTAACATTATGCAACAAAAATTGAGACAGAATATTTAACTTCCAACCTAATACAGGAGGGCAACAAGAGAATAATGAAAATATAGGAAAAGAAAAGGCTAGAAAGGAAGACAAAAAAAAAAAAAAAGGAGAGAAGAAAGAGCAGAGAAAAAAATCTGTGAAATATAAAGCTCAAATTAATAATGTACAAATAGATACAAATAATTCATTAATAAAAATAAATGTAAAGACTAGACTTATTTATTAAATAGACAAAATTATTAAATTATATAAATTCAGTAAAAGCGCAATATATGTTTATAAGAAACATATGCGAAACTCAGGGGCATAAAAAGTTGAAAGTGTAGAGATGAAACACTAGTAGGCAAGTGTTAACCAAAATAAAACAGGCTTACTTATGTTAAATATTAAAGAAATTAAACTTAAAACAAAGAGGATTAATGGGAATGAAGAAGATCATTACGTATGAGAAAAGGCACAAGTCCTTAAGAAAATTATACAAGTTCTCAGTGTTTATGAGGCTAATAACAGAGATTCAAAATCCACAGAGCAAAAAACTCTATTATAAGAAAAAATAAAAATTTGGGGGGAAAATTTTTAAAACATATCATTAAGAGACAGATCAAACAAAAATATAAGAAGAGATGAAATACGAAAAACCAATTCAAACCCCTGCACCCACCTTCTAGACTGTATAGATATTTTCAAATCTACATTAAACCATCACAAAAATGACCATGGAATAAGAGTAAAAAAAATTTAGAGAATCATTATCATATAGGTAATATTCTCTGGTCATAATGCTATTAAATCCAAAATCAATAATAAAAAGATAATATAAAACATATATGAAGTATAACCAACAAAATACTGAAAACAAATCATATTCTTATCAAGGGGAGAATTGATACGTCATTAATATATATTCATACATTAGAATATTATACGGCAATGAAAATACATGGACTAGAATAATATGTGTCAACATGGATAAATCTCAAAAATATGATTTTAAGAGAAAAAAGCAAGTTGTGAATGTTATGTACTAAGTGATATATGTGTAATACTACATATGACCTATAGATAGTTGGGTAATAATTTTGAAACAATGCATGAGAATGATCAACACATGATAACCCAGGTGAGGAAGGAAGAAAACAAGATAGAAGAAGTCTGTACAGGCAATTTCAATGATATCATTGCTATCTATCTTTTTTTAAAGTTCATTTATTTATTTTGCGAGAGACAGAGATAGTACAAGTGGAAGAGGGGCAGAGAGAGAGGATCCCAAGCAGGCTCTGCATTGCCAGTGAAAAGCCGGACACAGGGCTTGAACTCAAGAAACTGCAAGATCATGACTTGAGTCAAAACCAAGAGTCAACGCTTAAGCGACTGAGCCACCCAGGCACCCTGCTATATAGCTTTTATAATACGTGTCCAGTAAATATGGTGAAAAAGTAAATCTGAAGAAACTTGAAAGTGGGCACATAAGTGTGTAGCCATTATGTAATTCATTCATTTATATTATGTTTTATCTATTCATTTTATATGTTTAAAATATTTCACAATTATTTTTATGTTGAAGTCTATCCTTGCAGGGTTTTCTTTCTATATGTCACACTCAAAATATAAAATATTTAACATGTTATAGTAAGTGCATAAAAATGGAACCTGCTGTAAATGTTGATTTCAGAAAGGCATTTCTTCATCTATGATATTCCCTGAACATCCTTTCCACATCAATAAATACATGCCTTCCACATCATTTTTAACACCTTGGATGTGTGCTGACAAAATTTCTCTTTTGGAGACCTTGGTTTTTGTCCATGGAAGCATAGAAATTTGAGTAACTATGCAATGGAAGGAATTTTGGGCTTAAAAGAAAGGAAAATGAATACTAAAAACATTATTTTACGGATATTCAGCTCATCATACTCAAGAACAAGTGAGAAAGATTGCTGAGAAGAAATGTGAAATCACAAAGAAACCCTGTGAAGTCAGTTTAAAGAGGTCTAAAATCTTAAAAGAAAAATATAAAAGGAGATAAAATGCATTTAGAATAGACTAGAATTCAAAGTAAAATGTCACAAAGTGAAGAAGAAATGTTGAATTGGATCAGATTATGGGCTAAGCCTATAAGAAATAAAGGCGATTTTAGACAATGTTGGAGAAGGAAGGGAAAGGAAAGGAAGGAAAAGTCTCTTATTAAATCAGGAAAATCTAAAGATTTCCTGAAAGGGGAGAAATATTTTTAAATTTGCATGATTGGTGGGGAGGCACACTGCTACCTTGGAACAGAGAAATCATCTAAACCCCAGTAGCCCAGTGCCTTTAATGTGATATAGTCCCTAATTATGCCTGGCTCCAGTAATTACCTCACCACTAACCATCATGGTTAAGAAATCATGGAGGGCTAAAAAGCTGAACCATATCAAATCGAAGGTTCAACACTCAGCAATTTGTAATTTTGTTGCCATTATTTTGCAATGGTAGAACTAGTGATCATTTCCCATAAACCAACAGTATATTTTCAACTTTGTTTAAAATAGTGTTTTTCAGCGCTCTTTATCAAACAACTCTCTTAGACAACGAATTCTAAGACTATTCCTACAATAACAACAACAAAAAAAGAAAGCAGTTTGAACTCAACTAATAATTTTTTCACTGATTTTTTTTTTTTTGAAAAAATAGTAGTTAAGCACAGATATTATGAATTGATGGTTTTCGGATACTTCTTTTATTACACATTCTTTGACTTCACTGGCATTTATGTGCTGCCATAAAATTATTATTATCATTCTAGCTTGGAATAGAGAGGATGCAGGTGGGAGAAAGCTACTTGAGAAACAAGAATGAGTAACCGACATTCTCACATCATTTAAAACAAATCCTGCCACCAATTGCCTATAACTCCCTTCCTGCACCATGTGTTGCTAGTTTGGGACTATAAATGTGACAAGCATACAGTGAAATGTCAGCCAAATACTACTGGAGTAAGGAAAACCACAATTCACCGTGTATCGAGAATTTAAAAATTAATTTTGTGCTTTTTGAAAAGAGGACTAAAAGTTTAAAGGTGGATAATTATTCTTTTCAAAGCTGAAATTAAAACTTGACATTCATTTTACAGCTAACATTACTAAAAGCTTTGGGGACTCTTGTCTGTAAGGTGTAGTGTAAAAGGAAGGGCTGGAAAGAAGCTTTATTTTTATTACATATTGTTCAAATTAAAGGTAAATCAACACATTTTTTTTCAAAAAGCATTGTAACTAATTATTCAAAGTAAATTCAAGGAGTAACATAAAAGCAAAACCTTTTAAATTCATAAGAGGTACATTTCTCATTACTTACAGAGGAGACACTTGATTCATTTCACCATAGAATGAGTCATACCATCTTTACCCTCAATTGATATCTGGCAACACTAACATCTTGGAGGGGAATGTGGGAATCTGGATAGATAATAAAGCCAGAGGCTCGGGGAATTTTGTCCAAGAAATGCAGGCAAGAGGTCAATTCTGAGGAAGGATTTAGGTGGAAAAGTTGTTGGGTCATATTTTCTACAGTGGGTAAAAGAGAAAAATAGCCCAGTTTCTCCACAATAGCATCACTTAAATGCCCTGCCATTCCAAATTCTGCCTGCAGCCTATCTCCATTTGACTATATGCTCCTAAAGGGCAGGATTTATGTCTGTGTTCCCAGTAAGTGTGGTACAATAGGAGGAATTTAGTAAATGTTTATTAGTGAGTAGACCAAAAAAAAAAAAAAAAAAAAAAAAAAAATTGGGAGATCAGGGCCTAAAGCACAGATGTGGAAGAGGTACATAGAGGCGGTTCTCTGTAAAATGGTTTCAAGGAGTGTAGGAAGGGATTGGGCGGTGGTAGAGAAGATGAAGAGTCGAGTGCACATCCAGGAGATGTGTAAGCGGAATCCAGAGAATGATGGAGAACGTTTCAAGAGTAAACAAGTAGCCAATAGGGATAAATGGAGCAGAGATATCAAGAAAAGGGGGAACTGGAAAAAATAATCCTATTGGGTTTGACCAGAAGGACAACAGAGATCCAAAGAGTTCATTGGATGAAAGATGTGCTCATGAGACTACAGGGGGTGAAGGAAGGAATATGTCCCAGTGGTGGAGGTAACTCACACCTCATGGACTTGAGGACATTTTGGGAGTCAAAACTCTTCCTGCAAGACTTTCTGACAAACTGTGAATGAGATGAAGACAATGAAAGACGAAGGAGCCAGCACTGGTGAAGTATCATCTACCATGATCAGGTACCAATCATTTGGTAACATAAGGCCTTACTACTCCAAGTGTGGGCCACAGAGCAGCAGTACCCACATCACCTGGCAATATGTTAGAAATGCAAAACCCGAACCATGACCTAGAGATCTAGCTCTACCAAATCAGCATCTGCAGTTAGCTAGACCCCAGATAATTTCTACGCACACTAAAGTTTGAGGAGCACCGTTTTAAATTTACTTTGGACAATATTCAGCAGTACAGGAATGCAGTTTTCTTTACTGCTCCACACCTGAACTCAGCCTCATCAGAAAAGCCTTCAAGCTCCCTCTTGTTGGGAACAACAACTACTTTACATGTGTCTCTCCCGGTTGAGGCAGTGTCATTCTGTTTAAAACAGTCTTTCTGGGGCGAGTATTTCATTAATTCAAGATTCAACCTTTGTCCAGTGGGTCAATCAGGGCAGTTCCACAGTTCCAGGAGTCTCAGATTTGTTATTACTGCTCAGGGACAAATGATCCTAACACTTAGTGACTTAAAAATAGCTATCACATCCTACAATTTTCTGATAATTTTCTAGGTCAGCTGGTCAGTTCCGGCCGAGGCTGGCTCGACTGATCTCTGCAGCCAGCTGGTGGCTGCAAGGTCAGAGAAACACTCCTCTCTCCTGGGCCTAGCTCTTGCAAGAGAAACTCAGAATTTCAAGGCCTTCAACATGTAGTCAAAGTAAAAGAAGTCTGTTCTGGTGTGGTTATGCCCTCTCATCAGCCCTCCCCAGCACTCTCTCTATAGCCAAGATTAATTCATACAGAAAGTTCCTTGCTGAGTGAAAGAGAGACAATGGGTAGAGAGTATGGAAGAAACGCAACATTTTTAGTATTTAAAAATATCCATTGTATTTTTAACTTCACATAAGTTATTTAATGCTCACACACAGAGAAAAACTCCACAACTTTGTAATATAGGTATTAATAGGAAGAAAGCTCACCTCTCTGTATTTAAGCAACTTTCCACGGGGACAGTACATA
Source organism: Leopardus geoffroyi (assembly GCF_018350155.1). NCBI lineage: Eukaryota > Metazoa > Chordata > Mammalia > Carnivora > Felidae > Leopardus > Leopardus geoffroyi. The sequence continues at coordinate 43,352,428 of NC_059342.1, read as the reverse complement.
TATGGTGAGCTCAGAAATGGAATCTTCTCTAGCTGTCCCTTAAATGGACCCTTCTCTAGCTGTCCCTTCCTACCTCATTTAAGGAAATGTATAAGGATAGAGCACAGTATTATTATTCTGTATTCACTCTCAGCTATGCTCTATTCTTTGATATTCTATTTCCAGTGCAGCCTTATTGCAGTTTTCACATCTCCCTCTGTGTATCTGCTATCCTTCTATTTGGCATCAATGTGCCCTTTGGAAATCTACCCTATAAAGACAGCCAGCCTAGCAGAGCTGTGTTATTATGAGCATGGTTCATCAGAACTTAGACCTTTGATAGTGGGGATCTCTTCCCACTGGGTGTTGCGCAGGACTGGGAGGTTATTTCAAGGAAACCACAAGAAGTACACTGTGATGTTGTTCATAATCCAATCTCACACATATTCAGGATATGTCCTGGAGCACTGGTCTCCTTCCTGCCGTTAACGTATCCCTAAACATGCTCTGGGTTTTATGGCTCCTTTGTTTCTTTGGAGATACTGATATTTCTTTCCTCTCTGTGTTCTAAGATTCCATGTGCCTGTAGAGGTTCTCCAAAACAAACATTCCTCCTGCTCTTCCCGATCTAAAGCAGTTCTTGCTATTAAACAAAAGGAAAAAAGTCATCTTAGAACAGTTGAAAGGGAAAGTAGCTAAATTTAGAAATGAGTTTTGGAATCATCTCTCCCACCAGGATTCTGGCAAAATTAAAATTTCCAAGAAATTCTGAATTAGAAAGTCACATGTGGGAAGACTGAGATATGTGGCAGTATGTTTAGCAACTGGTAACATGAGCATCACTGGAGTTCACAGCAGGAAGGTATCTTCTTCAAGAGCTTTCTAAAGACAACAGATCTCTGTATTTGAGCTACTCTTGCCAGCCTTGAAAACACATGCATAATCATAGAAAGGTCTTAGTTTTAAAAGCCAGTCATTTTCCAAGCCCCTTTGCAAGGAATTGCAAAAACTACCTGTCACCTGTCAAATTTCTCTAGCGGCAGGCTAAGAAACCTACGCAATCATCGCATGAATCTGGTTTATCGCCTTTGTACGCCAGCAGTCACTGAAAAAGCAGAAGCCCTCAGGAAGGAGCCAAGATACAGTACAGGAAAATATTTCATTGAGCTGTCTAGAAAGTATTTTACAGGCTATGGAAGGGTAAAAGGAAACAACTAAAACCCCTACATTTTAAATAAAAGGTGCAAACATTGATTTTTTTTTCTTTCATCCTTTGGCTGTCTTTAAAATGATCCTTACTGATTATGGTAAAATACTTCACCAGGAGAATGGGAAGCAAGTCAAAATCCAATTCTCTCCTCCCTGCTCCAAATAAGCTCTCAGTGATATGCAGTTTTTAAAAAGGGCTCAATTTCTTTCCCTTCTTCCTTATAGAGCCAGTGACATTGTAGCCCTTCGTCAAGTATAAATTCCAGATTTCTGCATACATTTCATTAAAGGAAACCTCTCACTCTTTGTGGAAGCGAGGAATATTCTTTCTTCAGCCCTGCCCTCCCACTATTACCAGACAGCATGAAGTAGAGGAATCAGAACGTCCTAGGTTCAAATATGGCTCTACTCCAAACAGGCATGTGACCTTGAGCAAGAACCTTAACTTGTCCAAGTTCCAGCTTTTTAATTTATAAAATAGGGCTAATAGAACTAAACGTAAAATATTCAAAACAGGACCTAGCATAAAGTAAGTACTCAATAATTGCTACCTATTATTAACACCACTATTGTGCTTAAAAAATAATAATAAAAACAGATACAAAGACCTATTATTTCTTCACAACAGAAACACATCTTCAAGCCTGAGGGAAGAGATAAATGGACAAACCAAATTAATAATTTATTACTTAGCCTAAATGCCTTCCCCATCCTTTTCGCATATTAAAACCACTTACGTGAAGGAGGTCTAACTTGCCTTGGGTCAGTTGCTGGCCTGCAGGCCTACCACCAGAGAGTCTAACCACTTTAAACTTAGTGTAAGCTTTCATTATTTGAGTCAAACATATGAACATTATCATTTCATTCAGATTATTTCCACCCATTCAAATGCATTCCAGTTGCATGATTTCAGCCAGGAGAAGAACTGAGTGGCCTAGAGAACACAAGAGAAAACCAAATAAATACTTAAATATGCTAGCACACCTTGTGGGACAAAGGATCTAAACCAGCAGGAACCACGTGCTGTCCACATGAGTTTCCCATCAAGTCCGATGGGGATGTTTCTAGCTGTTTCAGAACAAAGGTTTCTCCTTGGTGGAAATGGGCAACCCCTCTCACTCCATTTTGTAACAGCTCATGCTGCATTTGTTTGGGCTATGTATTCACCTGAAGCACTGTATTAAGTGGGGAAAATAGGATGGATAGAAACGGAGGTGAATTCAGCCTTAATGAGAAAAAC